>NW_026606224.1:1800000-2151601 GCF_029834395.1 Sorex fumeus | reverse complement strand
GCGCCCACCGGCACTTTACACCGGAGGTTTCTGCGGAGCTAAGTCCCGGGGTCGGCAGCGGCCCGGAGCGCGGCCTAGGGTCGCGATGGGAGCGGGGCGGCCCGGACATGTGGCCCGGCCCTCAGCCCGCTGGTGCCGAGGAGCTAAGCTCCGGTGTCGGCAGCTGCCCGGTGTGCGACCGAGGGTAGGTACGGGATCAGGGTAGCCCGTGAGCACGGCCCGGCCCTCGGCCCACAGGTGCAGCAGAGCTAAGCCCCTGGGTCGGCAGCGTCCCGGAATGGGGCCAAGGGCCGTGCAGGGCGCGGGGCGGCCCGGGCGCGAGGCCCGGTCCTCCATCGGCGGGTGCCATGGAGTTAAGCCCCAGGGTTGGCTGCGGCCGGACTGGGGGCGAGGGCCAGGATGGGTGCGGGGCGGTCAGGGCGCGCGGTCTGGCCCTCCGCCGTCGGCTGCCCCAGACCTAAGCCCCGGGATTGGGAGCGACCCGGAGCGGGACCGAGAGCCCGTACGGGCACAGTGTGGTCCGGGCGCGCGGCACGCCCCTTGGCTGGCGGGTGCCGCGGAGCTAAGCCCCGGGGCCGGCAGCGGCCCGGAGCGGGGCCGAGGGCCGGGCCGGGCATTGGGTAGCCCGCGCACGCAGCCCTGTCCTCCGACGGTGGGTGCCGCGGAGCTAAGCCCCTGGGTCGGCAGCAGCTCGAAGCGGGAACGAGGGTCGCGACGGGAGCGGGGCGGACCGGGCACGTGGCCCAGCCCTCGGCCCACTGGTGATGCGGAGCTAAGCCCCGGTGTCGGCAGCGGCCCGGAGAGGGGCCAAGGGCCGGTACGGGCGCAAGGCGGCCCTGGCACGCGGCCTGGCCCTCGGCTCGCGGGTGCCGCAGAGCTAAGCCCCTGGCTCGGCAGCGGCCCTGAGCTGGGTCGAGGGCCCGGCCGGGCACGGTGTGGTCCGGGTGCGCGGCCCACCCCTTCACTGGCCGGTGCCGCGGAGCTAAGCCCCAGGGTCTGTAGCGGCCCGGAGCGGGGCCGATGGCCGGGCCGGGCGCGGGGCAGCCAGGTGCGCAGACCGGTCCTCCGATGGCAGTTGCCCCGGGGTCGGCAGCGGCCTGGTGTGCGACTGAGGGTAGGTACGGGATCGGCCGGGCACGTTGTGGTCCGGGCGCGCGGCACGCCCCTTGTCTGGCGGGTGCTGCGGAGCTAAGCCCGGGGCCGGCAGCGGCCCGGAGCGGGGCCGAGGGCCAGGCTGGGCGCTGGTCGGTCCAGGTACGCGGCCCGGCCCTCGACTCGCGGGTGCAGCAGAGCTAAGCCCCTGGGTCGGCAGCGGCCTGGAGTGGGGCTGCGGGCCGGGCTGGGCGCTGATCTGTCCAGGCACGCGGCACGGCCCTCGACCCGCAGGTGCTGCGGAGCTAAGCCCCTGGGTCGGCAGCAGCTCGAAGCGGGAACGAGGGTCGCGACGGGAGCGGGGCGGACCGGGCACGTGGCCCAGCCCTCGGCCCACTGGTGATGCGGAGCTAAGCCCCGGTGTCGGCAGCGGCCCGGAGAGGGGCCAAGGGCCGGTACGGGCGCAAGGCGGCCCTGGCACGCGGCCTGGCCTTCGGCTCGCGGGTGCCGCAGAGCTAAGCCCCTGGCTCGGCAGCGGCCCTGAGCTGGGTCGAGGGCCCGGCCGGGCACGGTGTGGTCCGGGTGCGCGGCCCACCCCTTCACTGGCCGGTGCCGCGGAGCTAAGCCCCAGGGTCTGTAGCGGCCCGGAGCGGGACCGATGGCCGGGCCGGGCGCGGGGCAGCCAGGTGCGCGGACCGGTCCTCCGATGGCAGTTGCCCCGGGGTCGGCAGCGGCCTGGTGTGCGACTGAGGGTAGGTACGGGATCGGCCGGGCACGTTGTGGTCCGGGCGCGCGGCACGCCCCTTGTCTGGCGGGTGCTGCGGAGCTAAGCCCGGGGCCGGCAGCGGCCCGGAGCGGGGCCGAGGGCCAGGCTGGGCGCTGGTCGGTCCAGGTACGCGGCCCGGCCCTCGACTCGCGGGTGCAGCAGAGCTAAGCCCCTGGGTCGGCAGCGGCCTGGAGTGGGGCTGCGGGCCGGGCTGGGCGCTGATCTGTCCAGGCACGCGGCACGGCCCTCGACCCGCAGGTGCTGCGGAGCTAAGCCCCTGGGTCGGCAGCGGCGCAGAGCGGGGCCGAGGGCCGGGCCGTGCGCGGGGTGACCCGGGAGCGCGGCCCGGCGCTCAGCCCGCGTGTGCCGTGGAGCTTAGCACTTGGGTCGGCACCGGCCCAGATCGGTGCGGAGGGCCGTGCCGGGCGCGGGGCAGCATGGGAGCGTGGTCCACCCATCCGCCGGCGGGTGCCGCGGAGCTAAGCCCCGGGGTGGGCAGCGGCCTAGGTTCGGGACGGGCGCGGGGCGGCCCGGGATCGTGGCCCGGCCCTTGGCCCGTGGGTGCCGCGAAGCTAAGCACCGGGGTCGGCAGCGGCCCGAAGAGGGAACGAGGGACGGGCCGGGTGCGAGGCGGCCCGGGCTCCCGGCCCGGCCCTCGGCCCGCGTGTGCTGTGGAGCTAAGCCCCGGGGTTGGCAGCGGCCCGGAGCAGGACCGAGGGATGGGCCGGGCGCGGGGCAGCCTGGGCGCGCGGCCCGGCCCTCCGCTGGTGGGTGCCACGGAGCTAAGCCCCGGGGTCGGCTGCGGCTCGGAGTGCAACCGAGGGTCGGTACGGGCTCAGGGTAGCCCGTGAGCGCGGCCCGGCCCTCGGCCCACAGGTGCAGCAGAGCTAAGCCCCTGGTACTGTGGAGCAAATCCCCGGGGTTGGCTGCGGCTCGGAGCGGGGCCGAGGGCAAGGACGGGCGCGGGATGGCCTGGGCGTGCGTCCTGGCCATCCGCCGGCCAGTGCCCCGGACCTAAGCCCTGGGGTCGGCAGCGGCCCGGAGCAGGACCGATGGCCATGCCGGGCCCGCGGTGGTCCCGGCGCGTGGCCCGGCCCTCCGCCGGCGGGTGCCGCGGATTTAAGCCCTGGGGTATTCAGCGGCCCAAAGCGGGGCCTATGGCCGGGCCGTGCGCAGGGCGGTCCTGGCTCGCGGCCAGGCACTTGGCCCGCGTGTGCGGTGGAGCTAAGCCCCGGGGTCGGCAGCGGCCTGGAGCAGGACCAAGGGACTGGCCGGGCGCAGGATGGCCCGGGCGCGCGGCCCGGCCCTCCGTCGGTGTGTGCCGCGGAGCTGATCCCCGGGGTCAGCAGCGGCCGGGAGAGGGCCCGAGGGCCGGGCCGGGCGCGGCTGCCCGGGCGCGCGGACTGACCCTCCGCCAGCGGGAGCCGCGGACCTAAGCCCTGGGGTCGGCAGTGGCCCGGAGCGGGGCCAATGGCCATGCCGGTCCCGGGGTGGTCCGGTCGCGCGGTCCACCCCTCTGCCGGCGGGTGCCGCGGAGCTAAGCCCAGGGGTCAGCAGCGGCCCGGTGCGTGGCCTAGGTTCGGGTCGGGCGTGGGGCTGCCCGTGATTGCGGCCCGGCCCTCGGCCTGTGGGTGCCACGGAGCTAAGCCCTGGGGTTGGGAGCGGCCCGGAGCGGGGCCGAGGGCCCTGCCGGGCATGGTGTGGTCCGGGCGCGTGGCACGCTCCTTCCTGGCGGGTGCCGCAGAGCTAAGGCCCGGTGTTGGCAGCGGCCCACAGTGGGGCCTATGGCCGGGCGGTGTGCAGGGAGGACCGGGCGCGCGGCCCGGCCCTTGGCCGACTGGTACTGTGGAGCAAATCCCCGGGGTCGGCTGCGGCTCGGAGCGGGGACCAGGGCAAGGACGGGCGCGGGACGGCCAGGGCGTGCGTCCTGGCCATCCGCCGGCCGGTGCCCCGGAGCTAAGCCCCGGCGTGGGAGCGACCCAGAGCGGGACCGAGAGCCCTTCCGGACACGGTGTGTTCTGGGCATGCGGCACGCCCCTTGGCTGGCGGGTGCCGTGGAGCTAAGCCCCGGGGTTGGCAGAAGCACGAAGCGGGAATGAGGGTCGCGACGGGAGCGGGGCGGCCCAGGCACGTGGCCCAGCCCTCGGCCCGCTGGTGCTGCGGAGCTAAGCCCCTGGGTCAGTAGCGGCCTGGAGTGGGACCGACGTCTAGGCCAGGTGCGGGACGGCCTGGGCGCGCAGACCGACCCTCCGCCGGCGGGAGCGGCGGAGCTAAGCCCCAGGGTCTGCAGCGGCCAGAAGCGGGGCCGATGGCCATCCCGGTCCCGGGGTGGTCCGGGCGCGAGGTCCACCCCTCTGTCGGCGGGTGCCGCGGAGCTAAGCCCGGGGGTCAGCAGCGGCCCAGAGCGCGGCCTAGGTTCGGGTCGGGCGCGCGGCTGCCCGGGATCGTGGCCCGGCCCTCGGCCCCTGGGTGCGGCGGAGCTAAGCCCCGGGGTTGGGAGGGGCCCGGAGAGGGGCCGAGGGCCCGGCCGGCCATGGTGTGGTCTGGGCGTGCGGCACGCCCCTTGGCTGGCGGGTGCCGTGGAGCTAAGGCCCGGGGTCGGCAGCGGCCCACAGTGGAGCCTATGGCCGGGCGGTGCGCAGGGAGGCCCGGGCTCGCGGCCTGGCCCTCCGCCGACGTGTGCCGTGGAGCTGAGCCCCGGGGTCGGCAGCGGCCCAGAGCGCGGCCTAGGTTCGGGTCGGGCGCGCGGCTGCCCGGGATCGTGGCCCGGCCCTCGGCCCCTGGGTGCGGCGGAGCTAAGCCCCCGGGTTGGGAGGGGCCCGGAGAGGGGCCGTGGGCCCGGCCGGGCATGGTGTGGTCTGGGCGCGCGGCACGCCCCTTGGCTGACGGGTGCCATGGAGCTAAGGCCCGGGGTCGGCAGCGGCCCACAGTGGAGCCTATGGCCGGGCGGTGCGCAGGGAGGCCCGGGCTCGCGGCCTGGCCCTCCGCCGGTGTGTGCCGTGGAGCTGAGCCCCGGGGTCGGCAGCGGCCCAGAGCGGGGCCGAGTGACCGGCCGGACACGGTGTGGTACGGGCGCTTAGCCCGCCCCTTCTCTGGCGGGTCCATGGAGCTAAGCCCAGGGTTTGGCAGTGGCCCGGAGCGGGGCCGATGGCCGGGCCAGGTGTGGGGCTGCCCGGGCGTGTGGACCCGTCCTCCAATGGCGGGTCCCGCGGAGCTAAGCCCCGGGGTCGACAGTGGCCCGAAGGGGGAACGTGGGGTGAACCAGGCGCGGGGAGCCCGTGCGCGCGGCCCTGCCCTTGGCACACGTGTGCCGCGGAGCTAAGCCCCGGGGTCGGCAGCGGCCCGGAGCGGGAGCGAGGTCTGGGACAGGCGAGGGGCTGCGAGGGATCGTGGCCAGGCCCTCGGCCCGTGGGTGCCGCGGAACTAAGCCCCGGGGTCGGCAGCGGCCCAGAGCAGGGCTGAGGTCCGGGCCGGGCGCAGGGTGTCCCGCGCACGCGGCCAGGCCCTCGGCCGACTGGTACTGTGGAGCAAATCCCCGGGGTTGGCTGCGGCTCGGAGCGGGGCCGAGGGCAAGGACGGGCGCGGGATGGCCAGGGCGTGCGTCCTGGCCATCCGCCGGCCGGTGCCCCGGAGCTAAGCCCCGGGGTGGGAGCGACCCGGAGCGGGACCGAGAGCCCTTCCGGGCATGGTGTGTTCCGGGCGTTCGGCACGCCTCTTGGCTGGCGGGTGCCACGGAGCTAAGCCCCGGGGTTGGCAGTGGCCCGAAGCGGGAACAAGGGTCGCAACGGGAGCGGGGCGGCCCGGGCACGTTTCCCAGCCCTCGGCCCGCGGGTGCCGCGGAGCTAAGCCCCTGGGTAGGCAGCGGCCCAGAGCGGGGCCGAGGGCTGGGCCGGCGCGGGGTGCCCCGGGTCCGCGGCCCGGCCCTCGGCCCGCGTGTGCCGTGGAGCTAAGCCCCTGGGTCGGTAGCGTCCCGGAGCGGGACCGAGGTCCGGGACAGGTGTGGGGCTGCCAGGGATCACGGCCCGGCCCTCGGCCCGTGGGTGCCGTGGAGCTAAGCCAGGGGGTTGGCAGCGGCCCGGAGCACGGCCTAGGTTCGGGTCGGGCACGGGGCTGCCAGGGATCGCGGCCTGGCCCTCGGCCTGTGGGTGCCGCGGAGCTAAGCCCCGGGGTCAGCAGTGGCCCAGAGCAGGGCTGAGGTCCGGGCCGGGCGCTGGGTGTCCCGCACGCGCGGCCCGGCCCTCGGCCGACTGTACTGTGGATCAAATCCCCGGGGACGGCTGCGGCTCGGAGCGGGGCCGAGGGCAAGGACGGGCGCGGGACGGCCAGGGCGTGCGTCCTGTCCATCCGCCAGCCGGTGCCCCGGAGCTAAGCCCCGGGGTGGGAGCGACCCAGAGCGGGACCGAGAGCCCTTCCGGGCACGGTGTGTTCTGGGCATGCGGCACGCCCCTTGGCTGGCGGGTGCCGCGGAGCTAAGCCCCTGGGTCCACAGCAGCCCAGAGCGGGGCCGAGGGCCGTGCCGGCGCGGGGTGCCCCGGGAGCGCAGCCCGGCCCTCGGCCCGCTGGTGCTGCGGAGCTAAGCCCCTGAGTCGGTAGCGGCCCAGAGCGGGAGCGAAGTCCAGACAAGTTGCGGGGCGGTCCGGGCGCGCGGCCGGGCCCTTCGCCGGCGGGTGCCGTGGAGCTAAGCCCTGGGGTCGGCAGCGGCCCGGAGCGCAGCCGAGCGACTGGCCGGGCGCGGGGCAGCCCGATGGCACGGCCCGGCTCTCGGCCCGCGGGTGCCGCAGAGCTAAGTCCCGGGGCCGGCAGCAGCCCAGAGCGGGGCTGAGGGCCGTGCCTGGCGCGGGGCGGCCCGGGCGCGCGGCCCAGTCCTCCGTTGGCGTGTGTCGTGGAGCTAAGCCCCGGGGTCGGCTGCAGCCCAGAGTGTGGCCAAGGGCCAGGATGGGCGCGGGGCGATCAAGGTGCGCAGCCTGGCCCTCTGCCATCGGCTTCCCCGGAGCTAAGCCCCGGGGTTGGGAGCAGCCCTGAGTGGGGTCGAGGGCCCGGCCGGGCACGGTGTGGTCCGGGTGCGCGGCCCGACCCGTCGCTGGCCGGTGCCGTGGAGCTAAGCCCCGGGGTCTGCAGCGGCCCGGAGCGGGGTCGATGGCCGGGCCGGGCGCGGGGCAACCTGGGCGCGCGGACCGGTCCTCCGACAGCGGTTGCCATGGAGCAAAATCCCGGGGTCGGCAGCAGCCTGGAATGGGGCCGAAGGCCGGGCCGTGTGCGGGGTGGCCCGGGAGAGCAGCCCAGCTCTCAGCCCGCTTGTGCCGCAGAGCTAAGCACCTGGGTTGGCAGCGGCCCGGAGAGGGGCCGAGGGCCGTACCTGGCACAGTGCAGCATGGGCGCGCGGTCCACCCATCACGGGGTCGGCATCGGCCTGGAGCGCAGCCTAGGTTCGGGACGGGCGCGGGGTGGCCCGGGATCGCGGCCGGCCCTCGGCCCGTGGGTGCCGAGGAGCTAAGCCCTGGGATCGGCAGTGGCCCGGAGCGGGGCAGAGGTCCATGCCCGGCACGGGTTGTCCCGAGCTCGCGGCCCGGTCCTAGGCTGGCTGGTGCCACGGAGCTAAGCCCCGGGGTCGGCTGCGGCCCGGTGCGGGGACGAGGGCCAGGACGGGTGCGGAGCAGACAGGTCGCGCCGCATGGCCCTCAGCCTTCGGCTGCCCCGGAACTAAGCCCCGGGGTTGGGAGCGGCCGTGAGCGGGGCCGATGCCCGGCCAGGCATGGTGTGGTCCGGGCGCGCGGCCCACCCCTTCGCTGGCAGGTGCCGCGGAGTAAGCCCCGGGGTCTGAAGCGGCCCGAAGCGGGGCCAAGGGCCTGGCCGGGCACGGTGTGGTCCGGGCGCACGGCCCGCCCCTTCGCTGGCGGGTGCCGCGGAGTAAGCCCCGGGGTTGGAAGCGGCCCGAAGCGGGGCCGAGGGCTGGGCCGTGCGCGAGGAGGCCCGGGAGTGCGGCCCGACCCTCAGCCCGCCTGTGCCGCGGAGCTAAGCACCTGGGTCGGCAGCGGACCGGAGCGGAGCCGAGGGCAGGGTCGGGTGCGGGGCAGCATGGGCGCGCGGTCCACACATCCGCTGGCGGGTGCCGCGGAGCTGAGCGGTGGGGTAGCCAGCGGCCCAGAGCGGGGCCAAGGGCCGCGCCGGGCGTGGCCGGCCCGGGCGCGCGGACCGGACCTCCGCCGGCGGGTGCCGCGGAGCTAAGCCCCGGGGTCAGCAGCAGCCCGGAGCGTCGCCGAGGGCCCGGCCGGGCACGGGGCAGCCGGGCTCGTGGCCCGTCCCTCTGCTGGTGGGTGCCGCGGATATAAGCCCGGGAGTCGGCATCCGCTCTAGCGCGGTTGTGGGTCGGTAAGGTCGCGGGGCATACCAGTGGCACGCCCAGCGCTCGGCCAGAGGCTTCTGCAGAGGTAAGCCCTGGGGTCAGCAGCGGCCAGTTGAGGGGCCGTGGGCCGTGATGGGCGCGGGGCGGCCCGGGCGCACGGCCTTACCCTCGGCCCGCGGGTGCCGCGGAGCTAATCCCCTGGGACGGCAGCGGCCCGGAGCGGGGCCAAGGGCCGGGCAGGGCACGGGGCGGCACAGGCGCGCGGCCCGGCCCTCGGTCCGAGGGTGCCGCAGAGCTAAGGTCCGGGGTCGGCAGCATCCCGGACCGGTTCCGAGGGCCGTGCTGAAAGCGCTAATCCCCCGTCCGTGGGCCGTGACGGGCACGGGGCGGCCCGGGCACACGGCCTTACCTTCGGCCCGCGGGTTCCGCGGAGCTAAGCCCCGGGGACGGCAGGGGACCGGAGCGGGGCCGAGGGCCGGGCAGGGCACAGGGGGGCCCGGGCGTGCGGCCCGGCACTCGGTCCGCGGGTGCCGCGGAGCTAAGATCCGGTGTCGGCAGCCGCCCGGAGCGGGGCCGAGGGCAGAGCCGGGCGCGGCATCCCAAGCGCACGGACCAGCCCTCGGCCTGCGGGTGCCGCGGAGCTAAGCCCCGGGGTCGGCAGTGGCCCGGAGCGGGGCCAAAGTCCGAGCTGTGAGCGGGGCAGCCCGGGCGCGTGGTCCGGGCCTCCGCCGGCGTGTGCCACGGAGCTAAGCCCCGGGGTCGGCAGTGGCCAGGACTGGGGCCGAGGGCCGTGCCGAGCGCATCCGGCCCGGGCGCGTGGACTGAACCTCCGCCTGCAGGAGCCGCGGAACTAAGCCCCATGGATGGCAGCAGCCCGAAGCAGGAACGAGGGCCGTGCCGGGCCCGGGTCGGCCCCGGAGCGCGGCCCGGCCCTCTGCCGGGGGGTGCCGCGGAGCTAAGCCCTGGGATCGGCAGTGGCCTGGAGCGGGGTCGAGGTCCGTGCCCGGCACGGGGTGTCCCGGGCTCACAGCCCGGGCCTCCGCCAGCGGGTGCCGCAGACCGAAGCCCTGGGGTCGGCAGCGGCCCGGAGCGGGGCCGATGGCCATGCCGGGCCTCTGGTGGTCCGAGCGCGCGGCCCGGCCCTCCGCCGGCTGGTGCTGCGGATCTAAGGCCTGGGGTCGGCAGCGACCCAAAGCGGGTCTTATGGCCGGGCCGGGCGCAGGGCATCCGGGGCTCACGGCCCAGCCCTCAGCCCGCGTGAGCCGTCGAACTAAGCCCCGGATCGGCAGCGGCCTGGAGCAGGGCCGAGGGACGGGCCGGGTGCAGGGTGTCCCGGGCGCGCGTCCCGGCCCTCCACCAGTGTGTGCCGCGGAGCTGAGCACGAGGTCAGCAGCGGCCCGGAGCGGGCCTGAGGGCCGGGCCAGGCGCGGCTGCCCAGGCGTGCGGACAGAACCTCCGCCGGCAGGAGCCACGGAGGTAAGTCCCATTGTCGGCAGTGGACCGGAGCGCAGCCAAGTTTCGCGACAGGAGCGGGGCGGCCCAGGCACGTGACCCGGCCCTCGGCCCCGCGGATGTCGCGGAACTAAGCCCCGGGGTCCGCAGCGGCCCGGACCGGGGCCGAGCGACGGGGTGGCTGGGGGAGGCCCGGGCGAGCGGCCCGGACCTCCGCCGGCAAGTGCCGTGGAGCTAAGCCCCGGGGTCGGCTGCGGCCTGGAGCGGGGCCGAGGGCCAGGACGGGCGCGGGGCGGCTAGGGCGCGTGGCCTGGCTCTCAGTCGGTGGGTGCCCCGGAGCTAAGCCCCGGGGTTGGGAGCAGCCCGGAGTGGGGTCGAGGGACCGGCCGGGCATGGTGTGGTCCGGGCGCTTGGCCCGCCCCTTCGCTGGCGGGTCCGCGGAGCTAAGCCCAGGGTTTGGCAGTGGCCCGGAGCGGGGCCAAGGGCCGGGCCAGGCGCGGGGCAGCCCGGGCACGTGGACCCGTCCTCCGACGGATGCCTTGGAGCTAAGCCCTGCGGTCGGCAGCGGCCCGGAGCGGTGCCTCGGGCCCGGCCGGGTGCGGAGCGGCACAGGCGCGCGGCACGGCCCTCCGTCGTCGGGTGCCTCCGAGCTAATCCTCGGGGTCGGCAGCAGCCCGGAGTGGGTCTGAGGGCCGTGCCGTGCGCGGGACAGCACCGGCGCGTGACCCAGCCCTCAGACGGCGGGTGCCGCGGAGCTAAGCCCCGGGGTCGGCAGCGGCCCGAAGGGGGAACGAGGGACAGGCCGGGCGCGGGGCGGCCCGGGCTCGCGGCCCGGCTCTCGGCCCGCATATGCTGCGGAGCTAAGCCCCGGGGTTGGCAGCGGCCCGGAGTGGGGGCGAGGGACGGGCCGGTCGCGGGACAGTCCGGGCGCGCGTCCCGACCCTCCGCCGGCAGGTACTGCGGAGCTGAGCCCCGGGGTCAGCAGCAGCCCGGAGCGGGTATGAGGGCCGTGTCGGACGCGGCTGTCCCGGGCGCGTGGACTGGCCCTTTACGCCGGCGGGTGCTGCGGAGCTAAGCCCCGGGTTCGGCAGCGGACCAGAGTGCGGCCGAGGGTCGCTACAGGAGCGGGGCGGCCCAGGCACTTGGCCCGGCCCTCGGCCCGCGGGTGCCGGGGGGCTAAGCCCCGGAGTCTGCAGCATCCCAGAGCGGGGCCGAGCGACGGGCCGGGCGCATGGTGGCCCGTGCGTGCGGCCTGGCCCTCGGCCCTCTGGTACCGCGGAGCTAAGCCCCGGGGTCGGCAGCAGCCCATACCGGGGCCGAGCGAAGTGGCGGCCGTGGGGAGGCCCAGGCGAGTGGCCCAGCCCTCCGCCGGCGGGTGCCGCGGAGCTAAGGCCCGCGGTTGGCAGCGACCCAAAGCGGGGCTGATGGCCGGGCCAGGCGCGGGGTGTACCAGGCCCGTGGCCCGGCCCTTGGCCGGCAGTGCCGCGGAGCCAAGCCCCGGGTTCGGCTGCGGCCTGGAGCAGGACTGAGGGACAGGACGGGCGCGGGGCGGCCAGGGCGCGCAGCCTGGCTCTCCCTCGGCGGGTGCCCCGGAGATAAGCCCCGGGGTTGGGAGCAGCCCGGAGCAGGCCGAGGGACCGGCCGGGCATGGTGTGGTCCGGGTGCGCGGCCCACCCCTTCGCTGGCGGGTCCGCGGAGCTAAGCCCAGGGTTTGGCCGCGGCTCAGAGAGGGGCCGAGGGACGGGCTGGGCGTGGTGAGGTCAAGGAGCTGCCCCACCCTCAGCCCGCAGGTGCCATGGAGCTTTGCACCGGGGTCGGCAGAGGCCCGTAACGGAGACAGGGCCGGTCAGGGCGCGGGGCGGCCGCGGCGAGCAGCCGGGCCGTGCGCAGGGCGGACCGGGCCCGCGGCCTGGCCCTCGGCCGGCGGGTGCCGCGGAACTAAGCCCCGGGGTCGGCAGCGGCCCGGAGCGTGGCCGAGGGGTGGGCCGGGCGCAGGTCGGCCCGGGCGTGCGGCCCGGCCCTCCACCGTTGTTTGCCGTGGAGCTAAGCCCCGGGGTCGGCAGCAGCCCGGAGCGTGGCCGAGGGCCGTGCCGGGCGCTGGGCGGTCCGGGCGCGTGGCCAGGCCCTCCGCCGGCGGGTGCTGCGGAGCTCAGCCCCGGGGTCGGCAGTGGCCCGGAGAGGGGCCTAGGGCCGGGCCGGCCACGGGGCGGCCCAGGAGCACGACCCGGTCCTCTGCCGGCGGGTGCCGCGGACCTATGCCCCGGGGTTGGCAGCGACCCGGAGTGGAGCCGAGGGCCGTGACGGGCACAGCCCGCCCGGGCGCGAGGACCGGCTCTCCGCCGGTGGGTGCCGCGGAGCAAAACACCGGGGTCGGCAGTGGCCCGGAACGGGGCTGAGGGCCGGGGCATGCGCAGGGCGCCCCGGGTGCTCGGCCCGACCCTCCGCAGATGGGTGCGGTGGAGCTAAGCCCCGGGGTCGGCAGAGGCCCGGAGTGCGGCTGAGGGTCCCGATGGGAAAAGGCCGGCCCGGGCACGTGGCCCGGTCCTCCTCCGAAAGGTGCCGCGGAGTTAAGCCCCGCGGTCGGCAGCGGCCCGGAGCGGGGTCAAGGGCCGGGACATAAGCGGGGCGGCCCGGGGTCGCGGCCCGGCCCTCGGCCAACGGGTGCCGTGGAGCTAATCCCCGGGTTCAGCAGCGGCCCGAGCGAGGCCATGGCCGGGACAGGCGTGCGGCCCGGCCCTCCTCCCGCGGGTGCTGCAGAGCTAAGCCCCGGGGTCGGCAGGTGCCCGGAGTGGTGACTCGGGCCTGGCTGGGTGCCGGGCAGCACAGACGCGCAGCCCAGCCCTCTGCCGTCGGGTGCCGACGAGCTAATCCTCGGGGTCGGCAGCGGCCCAGAGCGGGGACGAGGGCCGGGCCAGGCACGGGACGGCACAGGCGCCCGGCCCGGCCCTCCGCTGGTGTGTGCTGCGGAAATAAGCCCTGGGGTCGGCAGAGGCCCGGAGTGGGACCGAGGGCCGGGTCAGCCGTGGGGCAGCCCGGGTGCGGCCCGTCCCTCGGCTTGCGTGGGCCGCGGAGCTAAGCCCTGGGGTCCACAGCAGCCCGGAGAGAGGCCGCAGGTCCTCCGATGGCGTGTGCCACGGAGCTAAGTCCCGGGGTCTTCAGCGGCCCGGAGCGGGGCTGAGGGCTGGGCCGGGCGCGGGACAGTCCGGGCACTCGGCCCGGCCTTCCTCCGGCGGGTGCCGCGGAGGTAAGCCCCAGGGTCGGGAGCGGCTGGGAGCGGGGCCGAGGGCCGGGCAAGGCATGGGGCGGCCCGGGCGCGCGGCCCCATTCGCGGCCCACGGGTGCCGTGGAGCTAAGCCGCGGGGTTGGCAGCGGCCCGGCGGGGACAGGGCCGGGACGGGCGTGCGGCCCGGCCCTCCTCCCTTTGGGTACCGCAGAGCTAATCCCCGGATTCGGCAGCGGCCCGGAGTGGGGACATGGTCGGAACGGCCGTGGGGCCCCCCCGGTGCGCGGACCGGCCCTCCGCGGACGGGTGCCGCGGAGCTAAGCCAAAGGGTCGGCAGCGGCCCGGAGCGTGGCCGAGGGTCCCCACGGGAGCGGGGCAGCCTGGGACCGTGGCCCGGTCCTCCCCGGCGGGTGCCGCGGAGCTAAGCCCCGGGGTCGGCAGCGGTCCTGAGCAGGAACAAAGGCCGAGCCGGGCGCGGGGCAGACCTAGCGGGCGGCACGGTCCTCCGCCGGCGGGTGCCGCGGAGCTAACCCCTGGGGTCGGCAGCGGCCCGGACCGGAGCGGAGGGCTGGGCCGGGCATGGTGAGGCACGGGCACGCGGCATCGCCCTCGGCCCGCGGGTGCCGCAGAGCTAAGCCCTGGGGTCGGCAGTGGTCCGGAGCTAGCCGAGGGCCGGCCGTGTGTGGGGCGGCCTGGGCGCGCGGCCCAGACCTCCGCTGATGGGTGCCGCGGAGCTAAGCCTAGGGGTCAGCAGTGGCCCTGAGTGGGGCTGAGGGCCGTGCCGGGCGCGGCCCGTTCCGGGTGTGCGGCCCGGCCCTCAGCCGGCGGGTGCCGCGGAGGTAAGCCACGGGGTTGGGAGGGGTGGGGATCGGGTCCGAGGGCCGGGCAAGGCATGGAGCGGCCCGATCGGGCGGCCCCATCTCTCGGCCCGAGGGTGCCATCGGCCCGCTAGTGCCGCGGAGCTAAGCCCCCGGGTCGGCAGCGGCCCAGAGCAGGGCCGAGGGCCGGGCCATGCGCAGGACAGCCCCTGCGCTCAGCCCGGCCCTCCAACCGCGGGTGCCGCATAGCTAAGTCCCAGGGACGGTAGCAGCCTGGAACGGGGCCGAGGGCCGTGCCGTGCGCGGGACGGCCCGGGCGCGCGGCCCCGTCCTCCGCCGGCGGGTGCCGCGGAGCTAAGCCCCGGGGTCGGCAGTGGCCAGGAACGCGGACGAGGTTTGGGACAGGAGCGGGACTGCTGGGGCGCGCGGCCCGGTCCTCTGCCGGCGGGTGCCGCGGAGCTCAGCTCCGGGGTCGGCAGCGGCCCGGAGCTGGGCCAAGGCCCGGGCCGGGCGCGGGGCGGCCCGGGCGCGCGACCCGGCTCTCGGTCCACGGTGCCGCGGAGCTAAGACCCGGGGTCGGCAGCGGCCCCGAGCGAGGCCGAGGGCGGGGCTGGGGGCTGGGCGGCCCATGCGCGAAGCCAGGCCCTCCGCTGGCGGGTGCCAAGGAGCTAAGCCCCAGGGTCAGCAGAGGCACGGAGCGAAGCCGAGAGGCGGGCCGGGCGCTGGGCTGCCCAGGCGCATGGCCAGGCCCTCCGCTGGCGTGTGCCGTGGAGCTAAGCCCCGGGGTCGGCAGTGGCCCGGAGCGGGGCTGAGGGCCGGGCCGGGCGTGGTGCGGCCTGGGAGCGTGGCCCCGCCCTCGGCCTGCAGGTGCCAAGGAGCTAAGCCCCGCGGTCAGCAGCGCCCCGGAGCGGGGACGAGGGCCGGGTCGGGCGCGGGACGGCCCCTGCGCGCGGCCCCGTCCTCCGCCGGCGGGTGCCGCGGAGCTAAGCCCCGGGGTCGGCAGTGGCCAGGAACGTGGACGAGGTTCGGGACGGGAGCGGGACTGCTCGGGCGCATGGCCCGGTCCTCTGCCGGTGGATGCCGCGGATCTAAGCCCCGGGGTCGGCAGCGGCCCAGAGCGTGGCCTAGTTCCGTGCCGTGCGCTTTGCGGTCCGGGCGCGTGGCCAGGCCCTCTGCCGGCGGGTGCTGCGGAGCTCAGCTCAAGAGTCGGCAGCGGCCCGGAGCTGGGCCAAGGCCCGGGCCGGGCGCGGGGCGTCCCGGGCGCGCGACCCGGCTCTCGGCCCGCGGGTGCCGCGGAGCTAAGCCCCGGGGTCGGCAGCGGCACCGAGCGAGGCCGAGGGCGGGGCTGGGCCCTGGGCGGCCCATGCGCGTAGCCAGGCCCTCCGCTTGTGGGTGCCGCGGAGTTAAGCCCCAAGGTCAGCAGCGGCCCGGAGCGAGGCCGAGGGCCAGGCCTGGCGCTGGGCGGCCCAGACGAGTGGCCAGGCCCTCCGCTGGCGTGTGCCGTGGAGCTAAGTCCCGGGGTCGGCAGTGGCCCGGAACGGGGCTGAGTGCCGGGCCAGGTGTGGTGTGGCCCGGGAGCATGGCCCCGCCCTCGGCCGGCAGGTGCCGCGGAGCTAAGCCCCGGGGTCTGGAGCGGCCGGGAGCGGGGCCTAGTGTTGGGACGGGAGCAGAGCGGCACGTGCGCGCGACCTGGCGCTTGTCCTGCGGCTGCCACGGAGCTAATACCCGGGTTTAGCGGCGGCCCGGAGAGGGTCCGAGGGCAGGGCCGGGCACGGGGCGACCCAGGCGCGAGGACCGGCTCTACACCGGTGGGTGCCGCGGAGCTAAGCCCCGGTTCGGCAACGGCCCGGAGCGGGGCCAGGCCCGGGCGCAGCACACGGCGGCCCCAGCGTGCTGCACGGCCCTTTGCCCGCGTGTGCCACGGACCTAAGCCCCGGGGTAGGCAGCGGCCTGGAGCGGGGCCGAAGGCCGCGCAGGGCGTGCTGCGGCCCGAGCGTGCGGCCCAGCCTTCGGCCCGCGGGTGCCGCGGAGCTAAGCCCCGTGGTGGGCAGCGGCTCGGAGTGAGGCCAGGGCCGGGCCAGGCGCAGGGCGCCTCCCTCGACCCGCGTGTGCCGCGGAGCTAAGCCCCGGGGTTGGCAGCGGCCCGGAGCGTGGCCGATGGTCGGGAGGGGATCGGGGCAGTCAGGCACGTAGCCCCGTCCTCCACCGGCGGGTGCCGCGGAGCTAAGCCCCGGGGTCGACAGTGGCCAGGAACGAGGACGAGGTTCGGGACAGGAGCGGGACTGCTGGGGCGCGCGGCCCGGTCCTCTGCCGGCGGGTGCCGCGGAGCTCAGCTCCGGGGTCGGCAGCGGCCCGGAGCTGGGCCAAGGCCCGGGCCGGGCGCGGGGCGGCCCGGGCGCGCGACCCGGCTCTCGGTCCACGGTGCCGCGGAGCTAAGCCCCGGGGTCGGCAGCGGCCCCGAGCGAGGCCGAGGGCGGGGCTGGGGGCGGGGCGGCCCATGCGCAAAGCCAGGCCCTCCGCTGGCGGGTGCCAAGGAGCTAAGCCCCAGGGTCAGCAGAGGCACGGAGCGAAGCCGAGAGGCGGGCCGGGCGCTGGGCTGCCCAGGCGCATGGCCAGGCCCTCCGCTGGCGTGTGCCGTGGAGCTAAGCCCCGGGGTCGGCAGTGGCCCGGAGCGGGGCTGAGGGCCGGGCCGGGCGTGGTGCGGCCTGGGAGCGTGGCCCCGCCCTCGGCCTGCAGGTGCCAAGGAGCTAAGCCCCGCGGTCAGCAGCGGCCCGGAGCGGGGACGAGGGCCGGGTCGGGCGCGGGACGGCCCCTGCGCGCGGCCCCGTCCTTCGCCGGCGGGTGCCGCGGAGCTAAGCCCCGGGGTCGGCAGTGGCCAGGAACGTGGACGAGGTTCGGGACGGGAGCGGGACTGCTCGGGCGCATGGCCCGGTCCTCTGCCGGTGGATGCCGCGGATCTAAGCCCCGGGGTCGGCAGCGGCCCAGAGCGTGGCCTAGTTCCGTGCCGTGCGCTTTGCGGTCCGGGCGCGTGGCCAGGCCCTCTGCCGGCGGGTGCTGCGGAGCTCAGCTTAAGAGTTTGCAGCGGCCCGGAGCTGGGCCAAGGCCCGGGCCGGGCGCGGGGCGTCCCGGGCGCGCGACCCGGCTCTCGGCCCGCGGGTGCCTCGAAGCTAAGCCCCGGGGTCGGCAGCGGCACCGAGCGAGGCCGAGGGCGGGGCTGGGCCCTGGGCGGCCCATGCGCATAGCCAGGCCCTCCGCTTGCGGGTGCCGCGGAGTTAAGCCCCAAGGTCAGCAGCGGCCCGGAGCGAGGCCGAGGGCCAGGCCTGGCGCTGGGCGGCCCAGACGAGTGGCCAGGCCCTCCGCTGGCGTGTGCCGTGGAGCTAAGTCCCGGGGTCGGCAGTGGCCCGGAGCGGGGCTGAGTGCCGGGCCAGGCGTGGTGTGGCCCGGGAGCATGGCCCCGCCCTCGGCCGGCAGGTGCCGCGGAGCTAAGCCCCGGGGTCTGGAGCGGCCGGGAGCGGGGCCTAGTGTTGGGACGGGAGCAGAGCGGCACGTGCGCGTGACCTGGCCCTTGTCCTGCGGCTGCCACGGAGCTAATACCCGGGTTTAGCGGCGGCCCGGAGAGGGTCCGAGGGCAGGGCCGGGCACGGGGCGACCCAGGCGCGAGGACCGGCTCTACACCGGTGGGTGCCGCGGAGCTAAGCCCCAGGTCGGCAGCGGCCCGGAGCGGGGCCAGGCCCGGGCGCAGCACACGGCGGCCCCAGCGTGCTGCACGGCCCTTTGCCCGCGTGTGCCACGGACCTAAGCCCCGGGGTAGGCAGCGGCCTGGAGCGGGGCCGAAGGCCGCGCAGGGCGTGCTGCGGCCCGAGCGTGCGGCCCAGCCTTCGGCCCGCGGGTGCCGCGGAGCTAAGCCCCGTGGTCGGCAGCGGCCCGGAGTGAGGCCAGGGCCGGGCCAGGCGCAGGGCGCCTCCCTCGACCCGCGTGTGCCGCGGAGCTAAGCCCCGGGGTTGGCAGCGGCCCGGAGCGTGGCCGATGGTCGGGAGGGGATCGGGGCAGTCAGGCACGTAGCCCCGTCCTCCGCCGGTGGGTGCCGCGGAGCTAAGCCCCGGGGTCGACAGTGGCCAGGAACGCGGACGAGGTTCGGGACAGGAGTGGGACTACTGGGGCGCGCGGCCCGGTCCTCTGCCGGCGGGTGCCGCGGAGCTCAGCTCCGGGGTCGGCAGCGGCCCGGAGCTGGGCCAAGGCCCGGGCCGGGCGCGGGGCGGCCCGGGCGCGAAGCCAGGCCCTCCACGGCGGGTGCCAAGGAGCTAAGCCCCAGGGTCAGCAGAGGCACGGAGCGAAGCCGAGAGGCGGGCCGGGCGCTGGGCTGCCCAGGCGCATGGCCAGGCCCTCCGCTGGCGTGTGCCGTGGAGCTAAGCCCTGGGGTCGGCAGTGGCCCGGAGCGGGGCTGAGGGCCGGGCCGGGCGTGGTGCGGCCCGGGAGCATGGCCCCGCCCTCGGCCTGCAGGTGCCAAGGAGCTAAGCCCCGCGGTCAGCAGCGGCCCGGAGCGGGGACGAGGGCCGGGTCGGGCGCGGGACGGCCCCTGCGCGCGGCCCCGTCCTCCGCCGGCGGGTGCCGCGGAGCTAAGCCCCGGGGTCGGCAGTGGCCAGGAACGTGGACGAGGTTCGGGATGGGAGCGGGACTGCTCGGGCGCATGGCCCGGTCCTCTGCCGGTGGATGCCGCGGAGCTAAACCCCGGGGTCGGCAGCGGCTTGGAGCGGGGCCAAGGGCCGGGCTGGGCGCGGGGTGGCCCGGGTGCGCGGCCCGTCCCTCGGCACGCGGGTGCCGCGGATCTAAGCCCCGGGGTCGGCAGCGGCCCAGAGCGTGGCCTAGTTCCGTGCCGTGCGCTTTGCGGTCCGGGCGCGTGGCCAGGCCCTCCGCTGGCGGGTGCTGCGGAGCTCAGCTCAAGAGTCGGCAGCGGCCCGGAGCTGGGCCAAGGCCCGGGCCGGGCGCGGGGCGTCCCGGGCGCGCGACCCGGCTCTCGGCCCGCGGGTGCCGCGGAGCTAAGCCCCGGGGTCGGCAGCGGCACCGAGCGAGGCCGAGGGCGGGGCTGGGCCCTGGGCGGCCCATGCGCGTAGCCAGGCCCTCCGCTCGTGGGTGCCGCGGAGTTAAGCCCCAAGGTCAGCAGCGGCCCGGAGCGAGACCGAGGGCCAGGCCCGGCGCTGGGCGGCCCAGACGAGTGGCCAGGCCCTCCGCTGGCGTGTGCCGTGGAGCTAAGTCCCGGGGTCGGCAGTGGCCCGGAGCGGGGCTGAGTGCCGGGCCAGGCGTGGTGTGGCCCGGGAGCATGGCCCCGCCCTCGGCCGGCAGGTGCCGCGGAGCTAAGCCCCGGGGTCTGGAGCGGCCGGGAGCGGGGCCTAGTGTTGGGACGGGAGCAGAGCGGCACGTGCGCGCGACCTGGCCCTTGTCCTGCGGCTGCCACGGAGCTAATACCCGGGTTTAGTGGCGGCCCGGAGAGGGTCCGAGGGCAGGGCCGGGCACGGGGCGACCCAGGCGCGAGGACCGGCTCTACGCCGGTGGGTGCCGCGGAGCTAAGCCCCAGGTCGGCAGCTGTCCGGAGCGGGGCCATGGCCGGGCGCGGCACACGGCGGCCCCAGCGTGCTGCACGGCCCTTTGCCCGCGTGTGCCACGGACCTAAGTCCCGGGGTAGGCAGCGGCCTGGAGCGGGGCCGAAGGCCGCGCAGGGCGTGCTGCGGCCCGAGCGTGCGGCCCAGCCTTCGGCCCGCGGGTGCTGCGGAGCTAAGCCCCGTGGTCGGCAGCGGCCCAGAGTGAGGCCAGGGCCGGGCCAGGCGCAGGGCGCCTCCCTCGACCCGCGTGTGCCGCGGAGCTAAGCCCCGGGGTCGGCAGCGGCCCGGAGCGTGGCCGATGGTCGGGAGGGGATCGGGGCAGTCAGGCACGTAGCCCAGTCCTCCGCCAGCGGGTGCCACGGAGCTAAGCCCCGGGTTCGGCAGCGTCCCGGTGGGGGACGAGGGCCGGGCCAGGCGCGGGGCTGACCAGGCGCATGGCCAGGCCCATTGATGACGTGTGACGCGGAACTAAGCACCGGCATCGGCAGCGGCCTGGAGCGCGCCGAGTGTCGGGACGGGAGCCAGCGGGTGCCTCCGGTCCGGCAGGGTGCGGGGCGGCATAGGCGTGCGTCCCGGCCCTCTGCCGTTGGGTGCCTGCCGAGCTAATTCTCAGGGTTGGCTGCGGCCCAGAGCGGGGACGAGGGCCGATCCCGGCACGGGATGGCACAGGCCTGCGGCCCAGCCCTCCGCTGGCGTGTGCCGCGGAGCTAAGCCCTGAGGTCGGCAGAGTCCCGGAGCGGGGCCAAGGGCAGGGACAGGCGTGGGGCGGACCCGGCGCGCGGCCCGTCCCTCAGCTCGTGTGGGCCGCGGAGCTAAACCCCTTGGTCGGCAGCGGCCCGGAGCGAGGCCGTGGGCCGGGCCGTGCGCTGGATGGCCCAGGTGCGTGGCCAGGCCCTCCGATGGCGTGTGCCACAGAGCTAAGCCCTGGGGTCGGCAGTGGCCCGGAGCAGGGCTGAGGGCTGGGCCGGGCGCGGGGCAGTTCGGGCGCTCGGCCTGGCCCTCCAGCGGCGGGTGCCGCAGAGCTAAGCCCTGGGCTCAGCAGCGTCCAGGAGTGGGGAAGAGGGCCGGGCCGTGCTCCTGACGGCCCAGACGCGCGGCCCATCATCTGCCGGCGGGTGCCGCGGAGGTAAGCCCCGGGGTCGTGAGCGTCTGGGAGGGGGTCCGAGGGCCGGGCAAGGCGTGGGGCGGCCTGGGCGCGCGGCCCAATTCGCGGCCCCCGGGTGCCGTGAAGCTAAGCCGCGGGGTCGGCAGCGGCCCGAGCGTGGCCATGGCGGGGACGGCGTGCGGCCAGGCCCTCCTCCCTTGGGTACCGCAGAGCTAATCCCCAGGATCGGCAGCGGCCCTGAGCGGGGCCATGGTCGGGATAGTCGCGGGGCCCACCCGGCACGCGGACCAGCCCTCAGTCGCCGCGTGCCACAGAGCTAAGCCCAAGGGTCGACAGCAGCTCAGAGCGTGCCCGAGGGTCCCCACGAGAGCGGGGCATCCCGGGACAGTGGCCCGGTCCTCCCCCAGCGGGTGCCGCGGAGATAAGCCCCAGGGTCGGCAGCGGTCCGGAGAGGAGACAAAGGCCGGGCCGGGCGCGGGGCAGCCCTAGCGCGCGGCACGGTCCTCCGCCGGCTGGTGCCGTGGAGCTAACCCCCGGCGTCAGCAGCGGCCCGGACCGGGGCAGAGGGCAGTGCCGGGCACGGTGAGGCACGGGCACGTGGCACTGCCCTCGATCAGCGGGAGCCGCAGAGTGAAGCCCCGGGGTCGGCAGCGGCCCAGAGCTAGCCGAGGGCCGGGCCGTGTGCGGGGCGACCTGGACGCGTGGCCCGGACCTCCGCCGACGGGTGCCGCGGAGCTAAGCCCCGGGGTCAGCAGTGGCCCTGAGTGGGGCTGAGGGCCGTGCCGGGCGCGGGACGGTCCGAGCGTGCGGCCCCATCCTCCGCCGGCGGGTGCCGCGTAGGTTAGCCCCAGGGACGGCAGCAGCCTGGAGCTGGGCCAAGGGCCGTGCCGTGCGCGGGACGGCCCGGGCGCGCGGTCCCATCCTCCGCCGGTGAGTGCCGCGGAGGTAAGCCCCGGGGTCGGGAGCGGCCGGCAGAGGGGCCGAGGGCTGGGAAATGCGTGGGGCGGCCCAGGCGCGTGGCCCCATTCTCGGCCCGCGGGTGCCGTGGAGATAAGCCGCGAGGTCAGCAGCGCCCCGGAGCGGGGCCGAGAGCCGTGCCGGTCGATGCAGGCCCTGGCACGCGGACTGACCCTTTGTCGGCGGGTACCGCAGAGCGAAGCCCCAGGTTTGGCAGCGGCCTGGAGCGGGCCTGAGGGCTGGACCGGGCGCTGGGCGGTCCGGGAGCGTGGCCAGGCCTTCCGCCGGCATGTGCCGTGGAGCTCAGCCCCGGGGTCGGCAGCGGCCTGGAGCAGTGCAACGGGGCCTGGCCGTTGCGGGGTGGCAGAGGCGTGCGGCCCGGCCCTCCGCCGTTCTGTGCCGCGGAGCTAAGCCCTGGGGTCTGCAGTGGCCCCGAGAAAGGCCGAGGGCAGTGCTGGGCGCTGGGCGGCCCATGCGCGTAGCCAGGCCCTCAGCTGGCGGGTGCCGCGGAGCTAAGCCCCAGGGTCAGCAGCGGCCCGGAGCGAGGCCGAGTGCTGGGCCGGCAGCTGGGCAGCCCAGGCGTGTAGCCAGGCCGTCCGCTGGCGTATGCCGTGGAGCTAAGCCCTGGGGTCAGCAGTGGCCCCGAGCGGGGCTGAGGGCCGGGCCGGGTGCGGTGCGGCCCGGGAGCGAGGCCCTGCCCTCGGGGCTTGGGAGCCGCGGAGCTAAGCCCCGGCGTCAGCAGCGGCCCAGAGCGGGGACGAGGGCCGGGCCGGGCGTGGGACGGCCCAGGCGCGCAGCCCCGTCCGCCGGCGGGTGCCGCGGAGCTAAGCCCCGGGGTCGGCAGTGGCCAGGAACACGGACGAGGTCCGGGATGGGAGCGGGACTGCTCGGGTGCGCGGCCCGGTCCTCTGCCGGCGGATGCCGCGAAGCTAAGCCCCGGGGTCAGCAGCGGCCTGGAGCGGGACCAAGGGCCGGGCCGGGCGCGGGACGGCCGGGGCGCACGGCCCGGTCCTCGGCCCGCAGTTGCCGCGGAGCTAAGCCCCAGGGTCGGCAGCGGCCCCGAGCGAGGCCGAGGGCAGGGCTGGGCCCTGGGCGGCCCATGCACGTAGCCAGGCCCTCCGCTGGCGGATGCTGCGGAGCTAAGCCCCAGGGTCAGCAGCGGCCCGGAGCGAGGCCGAGGGCCGGACCGTGCGCTGGGCGGCCCAGGCGCGTGGCCAGGCCCTCCGCTGGCTTTTGCCATGGAGCTAAGCCCCGGGGTCGGCAGTGGCCCAGAGAGGGGCTGAGGGCCGGGTCGGGCGCGGGAGGCCCCGGCGAGAGGCCCAGCCCTCCGCCATTGTGTGCCGCGGAGTTAAGCCCCGGGGTCGGCAGCAGCCCGGAGCGTGACCTAGGGCCGAGCCCGGCGCGGGGCGGCCCAGGCGCGTGGCCCAACCCTCGGCCCTCTGGTGCTGCGGAGTTAAGCCCCGGGGTCGGCAGTGGCCCGGAGCAGGGCCGAGGGCCGGGCCGTGCGCGTGACGGCCCAGGCGCGCGGCCCCATCCTCCACCGGCGGGTGCCGTGGAGGTAAGCCCCGGGGTCAGTAACGGCCGGGAGTGGGGCCGAGGGTCGGGCAAGGCACGGTGCGGCCTGGGCGCGCGGCCCCAACTCTCGTCCAGCGGGTGCCATCGGCCCGCTAGTGCCGCGGAGCTAAGCCCCGGGGTCGGCAGCGGCCCGGAGCGGGACCATGGCCGGGACGGGAACGAGGCCCCACCGGCTAGCGGCCCGGCCCTTGGCCAGCGAGTGCTGCAGATCTAAGCCCCTGGGTCGGCAGCGGCCTGGAGCGGTGCCGCAAGGCCCGGCCGGTTGCGGGGCGGCACATTCGCGCGGCCCGGCCCTCGGCTTGCGGGTGTCACGGAACTAAGCCCCGGGGTTCGGCAGCCGCCCGGAGCGTGTTCGATGGGTGGGCCGGGCGCGGGTCGGCCTGGGTGTGTGGCCCGTCCCTCCGCCGTTGTGTGCCGTGGAGCTAAGCCCCGGGGTCGGCAGCGGCCCGTTGCGTGGCTGAGGGCCGTGCCGGGTGCTGGGCGATCCGGGCACGTGGCCAGGCCCTCCGCTCGCGGGTGCCACGGAGCTCAGCCCTGGGGTCGGCAGCGGCCCGGAGAGGGGCCTAGGGCTGGGCCGGGCGCGGGGCGGCTCGGGCACACGGCCCGGTCCTCTGCCAGCGGGTGCAGCGGAGCTAAGCCACGGGGTTGACAGCGGCCTGGAGTGGGACCGAGGGCCGTGACGGGCGCAACTCGCCCTGGAGAAAGGACCGGCTCTCCGCCGGTGTGTGCCGCGGAGCAAAACCCCGGGGTTGGCAGTGGCCCGGAGCGGGGCTGAGGCCCGGGGCGTGCGCGGGGCACCCCGGGCGCTCGGTCCGACCCTCCGCCGACGGGTGCCGCGGAGCTAAGCTCCGGGGTCGGCAGAGGCCCGGAGGAGGGACGAGGGCGGAGGGCCGGGCCAGGTGCGGGGCAGCCCGGGCGAGGCACGGTCCTCCGCCGGCGGGTGCCGGGAAGCTAAGCCCCGGAGTTGGCAGCATGTTGGAGCTGGGCTGAGAGC
Organism: Sorex fumeus; assembly: GCF_029834395.1. NCBI lineage: Eukaryota > Metazoa > Chordata > Mammalia > Eulipotyphla > Soricidae > Sorex > Sorex fumeus. The sequence goes on along the minus strand of NW_026606224.1, from coordinate 2,127,679 downwards.
GGGGATGGGGGCGGTGCGGCCCGGGTGCGCGGCTTGGCCCTCGGCCCGCGTGGGCTCTGGAGCTAAGCCCCGGGGACAGCAGCCGCCCGGGGTGTGACCGAGGGCCGGGGAGGGCGCGGTGCGGCCCGGGTGTGCGGCCGGTCCCTAGGCCCGCAGGTGACGCGCAGGTAAGCCACGGGGTCAGTAGCGGCCCGGAGCGGGGCCGAGTGCCGGGCCGGGCGTGGGGCGGCCCGGGCGCGTGGCCAGGCCCTCCGCTGGCAGGTGCCGCAGAGCTAAGCCCCTGTGTCGGTAGCGGCCCGCAGTGGGGCCGAGGGCTGAGCCGGGCGCGGGGCCGCAGGGCCGCGCGGCCCATTCCTCCGCCGGCGGATGCCGCAGAGATAAGCCCCGGGTTCGCCAGCAGCCGAGAACGCGGCCGAGGGTCGGGACGGTAGCGGGGCGGTCGCGCGGCACAGTCCTCCGCCGGCGGGTGCCACGGAGCTATGCCACGGCGCGCGGCACGACCCTTTGCCCGCGTGTGCCGTGGAGCTCAGCCCCGGGGTAGGCAGCGGCCCGGAGCGGGGACGAGGGCCGGGCGGGGTGCGCGGCCCCCGGCGCGCAGCATGGCCCTTTGCCCGCGTGTGCCATGGAGCTAAGCCCCGGGGTAGGCAGCGGCCCAGAGCGGGGCCGAAGGCCGGGCAGGGCGTGGTGTGGCCCGAGCGTGCGGCCCGGTCCTACTCCGACGGGTACCTAAGCCCCGCGGTCGGCAGCGGCCCGGAGTGGGGTCGAGGGCCAGGACGCACAGGTGGCGGCCCGGTGTTGCGGCACGGCCCTCGGCCGGCGAGTGCTCCGGATCTAATTCCTGGGTTCTACAGCGGCCCGAGTGAGGCCATGGCCGGGACGGGAGTGCGGCCCGGCCCTCCGCCCGCGGGTGCCACAGAGCTAAGCCCTGGGGTTGGCAGCGTCCCAGAGTGGTGCCTCGGGCTCGGCCGGGTCCGGAGCGACACAGGCGCGTGGCCCGGCCCTCCGTCGTTGGGTGCCTCCGAGCTAATCCTCGGGGTTGGCAGCGGCCCGGAGTGGGGCTGAGGGCCGTGCTGGGCGCGGGGCATTCTAAGTGCGTGGCCCAGCCCTCATCCGGTGCGTGCCACAAAGCTAAGCCCCGGAGTCGGCAACGGCCCGGATATGGGACGAGGGCCGGGCCGGTCGCGGGGCGGCCCGGGCGTGCGGCCAGGCCCTCCGCCGGCGGGTGCCGCAGAGCTAAGCCCCGGGGTGAGCAGTGGCACGGAGTGGGGCTGAGGGCCGTGCCCGGCGTGGGCCGTTCCGGGCGCGCGGCCCGGCCCTTAGCCGGTGGGTGCCGCGAACCTAAGCCTCGGGGTTGGCAGCGGCCCAGAGCGTGGCCGATGGTCGGGACGGGATCGGGGCAGCCCGAGCACTAGGCCCGGTCCTCCGACGGTGGGTGCCCTCGAGCTAAGCCCCTCAGTCGGCCCATAGCGGGGCGGAGGGCGGGGCCGGGCGTGGTGCGGCCCAGGCACGCGGCCCCGCCCTCAGCCCGCGGGTGCTGTAGAGCTAAACCCGGGCTCGGAAACGGGCTGGAGCAAGCCGAGGACAGGGCCGGGCACGGTGCGGCCCGGGGTTGCGGCCAGGCCCTCCGCCGTCGGGTGCCGCGGAGCTAAGACCCGGGGTCGGCAGCGGCCCGGAGCTAGCCAATGGCCGGGCCATGCACGGGGCGGCCTGGGCGCGCGGCCCCGACCTCCGCCGACGGGTGCCGCGGAGCTAAGCCCCGGGGTCAGCAATGGCCCAGAGTGGGGCTGAGGGCCGTGTAGGGTATGGGCCATTCCGGGCGCGTGGCACGGCCCTCAACCGGCGGGTGCCGCGAAGCTAAGCCCCGGGGTCAGCAGCGGCCAGGAGCGCGGCCGATGGTCGGGACGGGATCAGGGCTGTCGGGCACGTGGCCCTGTCCTCCGCCGGTGGGTGCCGTGGAGCTAAGTCCCGTGGTCTGCAGCGCCCCGGAGCGGGGACGAAGGCCGGGCCGGTCACCGCCCGCCTTGGCACGCGGACTGACACTCCGTCGGCAAGTACCGCATAGCTAAGCCCCGGGTTCGGTAGCGGCCCGGAGCGGGGCCATGGCCGGGACGGGAGCGGGGCCCCACCCGCTCGCGGCCCGGCCCTCGGCCCGCGGGTGCCGCATAGCTAAGCCCCGGGGTCGGCAGCGGCCCGGAGCTGTGCCGCGGTGCCCAGCCGGGTGAGGGGCGGCACAGGCGCGCGGCCTGGCCCTCGGTCGGAGGGTGCCGCAGAACTAAGCCCCGGGGTCGGCAGCAACCCGGTGCGGAGCTGAGGGCTGGGCCGGGCGCTGGGAGGTCAGGGCGCGTGGCCAGCCCTCCGCCGGCGGGTGCCGCGGAGTTCAGCCGCGGGGTCAGCAGCGGCCTGGAGCGGTGCCACGGGGCTCGGCCGGGTGCGGGGCGGCACAGGCGTGCGGCCCGACCCTCCGCCGTTGTGTGCCGTGGAGCTAAGCCCCAGGGTCTGCAGGGGCCCGGAGCGTGGCCAAGGGCTGTGCCGGGCACTGGGTGGTCCTGGCGCGTGGCCAGGCCCTCCGCCGGCGGGTGCCAGGGAGCTCAGCTCTGGAGTCGGCAGCGTCCCGCAGTGGGGCCAAGGGCCAGGCCAGGTGCAGGGCGGCCCGGGCGCGCGGCCTGGCCCTCGGCCCGCGGGTGCTGCGGAGCTAAGCCCCGGGGTTGGCAGCGGCTAGGAGTGGGGCCGTGGGCCGGGCTCGGCGCAGGGCAGCCTGGGATCTCGGCTTGGCCCTCCACTGGCGGGTGCCGCAGAGCTAAGACCCGGGGTCGGCAGCGGCCCAGAGCGCAGCCGACTGTCAAGATGGGAGCGGAGCCGCCGGTGCACGTGGCCACCCCTTGTCCCATGTGTGCCGCCGAGCTTAAGCCAAGGGGTCGGCAGCGGACCGGAACGGGGCCGAGGGCCGTGGCGGGCGCGTCCGGTCCAGGCGGGCAGCCCGGCCTCACCGCCGGCGGGTGCCGCGGAGCTAAGCCCCGGGGTCAGCAGCGGCCCGTAGCGGGGCGAGGGCCGTGCCGGGCGTGGGGCGCCCTGGGCGTGCGTCCCGGCCCTCGGACCGCGGGTGCCGCGGAGCTAAGTCCCGCGGTCTGCAGCGGCCCGGAGCGGGGCCAGGGCCAGGTGTGGAGCGGGACCCCACCGGCTCGCGGCCCGGCCCTCGGCCCGTGGGTGCCGCAGAGCTAAGCCCCGGGGACGGCAGCAGCCCGGAGCGGTGTCGCGGGGCCCGGCCCGGTGCGGGGTGGCACAGACCCACGACCCGGCCCTCTGCCGGCGGGTGTCGCGGAACTAAGCCCCTGGGTCGGCATCAGCCCCGAGCGGGTTCGTGGGCCCGGCCGGGCGCAGGGCGGCCCGAGAGCGTGGCCCAGCCCTCCGCCGGGGGTTGCCGGAGAGCTAAGCCCCAGGGTCGCCAGCACCCCGGAGCGGGGCCAAGGGCCGGGTCGGGCGCGGGGCGGCCCCCGCGCGCGGCCCGTCCCTCGGGAGCATGGGCTGCAGAGCTAAGCCCCGGGGCCGACAGCAACCTGGAGCAAGGCTGAGGGTTGTGCTGGGCGCTGGGTGACCCAGGCGCGCGGCCTTGCCCTTGGCCGGCGGGTGCCGCGGACCTAATCCCCAGGGTCGGCAGTGGCCTGGAGTGGGGCCGAGGGCCGGATCAGGCATCGGGCGGCCCCAGCGCGCAGCCCGTCCTTCGGCCCGAGTGGGCCGCGGAGCTAAGCCCCGGGGTCGGCAGCGGCCCGGAGCGAGGCCGAGGGCCGGATCAGGCGTGGGGCGGCCCCAGCGCCCGGCCCAGCCATCGGCCCGAGTGGGCCGCGGAGCTAAGCCCCGGGGTCGGAAGCGGCCCGAAGCAAGGCCGAGGGCCGGGCCGGGCGCTGGCAGCCCAGGCGCGTGGCCAGGCCCTCTGCTCTCATGTGGCGCGGAGCTAAGCACCGGGGTCGGCAGCGGCCCGGAGTGGGGACGAGGGCCAAGCCGGGCGCGGGGCAGCCGGGGGGCGCGGCACGGGCCTCCGCCGGCGTGTGCTGCGGAGCTAAGTCCCGGGGCCCCCAGCGGCCCGGAGCGGTGCCGAGGACCGGGCCGGGCGCGGGTTGGCCAGGTCGCGTGGCCCCACATTCAACCGGCGGGTGCCACGAAGACAAGCCCCGGCGTCGGCAGCGGCCCAGAACGGGACCGAGGTTCGGGACGGTAGCGGGGCAGCTCGGGCGATCTGCCCGACCCTCGGACTGCGGGTGCCGCGGAGCTAAGCGCCAGGGTCGGCAGCGGCCCGGAGTGGGGGCCGAGGGCCGTGACGGGCGCGGCAGTCCCGGGCCCGAGGACTGGCCCTCCGCCGGTGGATGCCGCGGAGCTAAGCCCTGGGTCCGCAGCGGCCCAGAGCAATGCCGAGGGCCGGGCCAGCTGCTGGGCGCCCCAGGCGCGTGGCCAGGCCCTCCGCTGGTGTGTGCCGCGGAGCTAAGCCCCGGGGTGGGCAGCGGCCCTGAGCGGGGCCAAGGGCCGGGCCGGGCGTGGGGCAGCCTGGGCGCTCGGCCTGTCACTCCACCGGCGGGTGCCACAGAGCTAAGCCCCGGGGTCGGCAGCGGCCCGGAGTGGGGCTGCGGGCCGTGCCAGGCGCGGGGCGTTCTGAGCACACGGCCCGGCCCTCAGCCGACGGGTGACGCAAAGCTAATCCAATCCTCCGCCGGCGTGTGCCGCGGTGGTAAGCCCCGGGGTCCGGAGCGGCCGGGAGCGGGGCCGAGGGCCGGGCAAGGCGTGGGGCGACCCGGGAGCGCGGCCCCATCTCTCGGCCCGCAGGTGCCGCGGAGCTAAGCCCCGGGGTCGGCAGCGGTCAGCAGCGCGGCCGAGGTTCCCGACGGGAGCGGGGCGGACGGGGCACGCAGCCCGGTCCTCCGCCACTGGGTGCCGCGGAGCTAAGCGCCGGGTTCGCCATCGGCCCACAACGCGGCTGAGGGTCGGGACGGTAGTGGGGCGGCTCGGGTGCGCGGCCAGACCCTCGGACCGTGGGTGCTGCGGAGCTAAGCCCCGCAGTCAGCAGCGGCCCGGGGCGGGGCCGAGGGCCGGGACGGGCGTGGGGCGGCCCGGGCGCGCGGCCCGGCCCTCCGCCGGGGGGTGCCGTGGGGCTAAACCCCGGAGTCGGCACCGTCACGGAGCGGGGCCGAGGGTCAGGCCGTGCGCGGGGTGGCCCTGGCGCGCGGCCTGGCCCTCCGCCGACAGGTGCCACGGAGCTATGCCCCAGGGTTGGCAGCGGCCCGGAGCTTGGCCGATGGTCGGGACTTTATCGGGGCAGTCGGGCACGTGGCCCTGTCTTCCGCCGGTAAGTGCCGCGGAGCTAAGTCCCGCGGTCTGCATCGGCCGGGAGCGGGGCCGAGGACCGGGCCGGGGGTGGGGTGGCCAAGTCGCACGGCCCGGTCCTCCGCCGGCGGGTGCCGCGGAGCCAAGCCGCGGGGTCTGCAGTGGCCCGTAGCGGGGCCGAGGGCGGGGCACTGCGCGGGGAAGCCCGGGTGCGCGGCCCGGTCTTCCGACGGCGGGTGCCGCGGAGCTAAGCCCCGGGGTCGGCAGCGGCCCGGAGCGGGTCCGAGGCCGGGCCGGGCGCAGGGTGGCCCGGCGCGTGGCCCAGCATTCCGCCGGGGTTGCCACGGAGCTAAGCCCCGGGGTCGTCAGCTGCCTGGAGAGGGGTCAAGGGCCGGGTCGAGCGTGGGCCGGCCCCGGGGCGTGGCCCGTCCCTCTGCCCACGTGGGCCACAGAGCTAAGCCCCGGTGTCTGGAGCGACCCGGAGCGAGGCCGAGGTTCGGGCGGGGTGCTGGGCGGCCCAGGCGCGCGGACCCTTCCCTCGGCCGGCGGGTGCCGCGGAGCTAAGCCCCGCCCGGGTTCGGCAGCGGCCCGGTGCGAGGCCGAGGGCCGGGCCAGGCGCTGGGCCGCCGATGCGTGTGGCCAAGCCCTCCGCTGGTGTGTGCTGCAGAGCTAAGACCTGGGGTCGGCAGCGGCCCGGAGCGGTGCTGCGGTGCCCGGCCGGGTGAGGGGCGGCACAGGCGCGCGGCCCGGCCCTCGGTCGGCGGATGCCGCGTAACTAAGCCCCGGGGTCGGCAGCAACCCGGAACGGGGCTGAGGGCTGGGCCGGGAGCTGGGCGGTCTGGGCGCGTGGCCAGCCCTACGCCGGCGGGTGCTGCGGAGTTCAGCCCCAGGGTCAGCAGCGGCCTGGAGTGGTGCCACGGGGCTCGGCCGGGTGCGGGGCGGCACAGGCGTTTGCCCCGGCCCTCCGTCGTTGTGTGCCGCGTAGCTAAGCCCCGGGGTCTGCAGTGGCCCGGAGTGTGGCCAAGGGCCGTGCCAGGCGCTGTGCAGTCCTGGCGCGTGGCCAGGCCCTCCGCCGGCGGGTGCCAGGGAGCTCAGCTCTGGAGTCGGCAGCGTCCCGGAGTCGGGCCAAGGGCCAGGCCAGATGCGGGGCGGCCCGGGCGCGAGGCCCGGCCCTCGGACCGCGGGTGCCGTGGAGCTAAGCCCCGGGGTCAGCAGCGGCCAGGAGCGGGGCTGTGGGCCGGGCCGGGCGCAGGGCAGCCCGGGATCTCGGCTTGGCCCTCCATTGGCGGGTGCCGCAGAGCTAAGACCCGGGGTCGGCACCGGCCCAGAGCGCGGCAGACTGTCGGGACGGGAGCGGAGCGGCCGGTGCATGCGGCCAGCCCTTGTCCCATGTGTGCCGCCAAGCTTAAGCCAAGGGGTCGGCAGTGGACCGGAACGGGGCCCAGGGCTGTGGCGGGCGCGTCCGGCCCAGGCGGGCAGCCCGGCCCCAACGCCGGGGGGTGCCGCGGAGCTAAGCAGCGGGGTCAGCAGTGGCCCGTAGCGGGGCGAGGGCCGTGCCAGGCGCGGGGCTCCCTGGGCGCGCGTCCCGGCCCTCGGACCACGGGTGCCGCGGACCTAAGTCCCGCAGTGTGCAGCGGCCCGGAGCGGGGCCAGGGCCGGGTCGGGAGCGGGGCCCCACCGGCTCGCGGCCCGGCCCTCGGCAGGCGGGTGCCGGAGAGCTAAGCCCCGGGGACGGCAGCGGCCCGGAGCGGTGTCGCGGGGCCCGGCCCGGTGCGGGGCGGCACAGACCCGCGGCCCGGCCCTCTGCCGGCAGGTGTCGCAGAACTAAGCCCCTGGGTCGGCAGCAGCCCGGAGTGGGTCCGAGGGCCGGGCCGGGCGCAGGACGGCCCGGGCGCATGGCCAGGCCCTCCGCCGGCGGGTGCCAGGGAGCTCAGCTCTGGAGTCGGCAGCGTCTCAGAGCGGGGCTAAGGGCCGTGCCAGGCACGGAGCGGCCCGGGCACGCGGCCCGGCCCTCGGCCCGCGGGTGCCGCTGAGCTAAGCCCCGGGGTCGGGCACGGGGCGGCCCCCGCGTGCGGCCCGTCCCTCGGGCGCATGGGCTGCGGAGCTAAGCCCCGGGGCTGACAGCAACCCGGAGCAAGGCCGAGGGTCGTGCTGGGCGCTGGGTGACCCAGGCGCGCGGCCCTGCCCTTGGCTGGCGGGTGCCGCGGAGCTAAGCCCCAGGTTTGGCATCGGCCCGGAGCGAGGCTGAGGGTCGGGCTGGGCGTTGGGTGACCCAGGCGCGCGGCCCTGCCCTTGGCCGGCGGGTGCCGCGGAGCTAAGCCCCCGGTCCGCAGTGGCCCAGAGCGATGTCGAGGGCCGGGCCGGCTGCTGGGCGCCCCAGGCACTTGGCCAGGCCCTCTGCTGGTGTGTGCCACGGAGCTAAGCCCCGGGGCCGACAGCAACCCGGAGAAGGCCGAGGGTCGGGCTGGGCGCTGGGTGACCCAGGCGCGCGACCCGGCCCTTGGCCGGCGGGTGCCGCGGAGCTAATCCCCAGGGTCGGCAGCGGCCTGGAGCGGGGCCGACGGTCAGGCTGGGCGCTGCGTGACCCAGGCGCGCGGCCCTGCCCATGGCCAGCGGGTGCCGCGGAGCTAATCCCCAGGGTCGGCAGCGGCCTGGAGCGGAGCCGAGGGCCGGATCAGGCGTGGGGCAGCCCCAGCACATGGTGCGTCCTTTGGCCCGAGTGGGCCGCGGAGCTAAGCCCCGGGGTCGGCAGTGGCCCGGAGCGAGGCCGAGGGACGGATCAGGCGTGGGGCGGCCCCAGCGCCCGGCCCGGCCCACAGCCAGAGTGAGCCGTGGAGCTAAGCCCTGGGGTCGTCAGCGGCCCGGAGCAAAGCCGAGGGCCGGGCCAGGCGCTGGGCAGCCCAGGCGCGTGGCCAGGCCCTCTGCTCTCGTGTGGCGCGGAGCTAAGCACCGGGGTCGGCAGCGGCTCGGAGTGGGGACGAGGGCCGAGCCAGGCGCGGGGCAGCCGGGGGGCGCGGCACGGTCCTCCGCCGGCGGGTGCCGCGGAGCTAAGCCCCGGGGCCGTCAGTGGCCCGGAGCGGTGCCGATGACCTGGCCGGGCGCAGGGTGGCCAGGTCGCGTGGCCCGGCATTCAACCGGCGGGTGCCACGAAGCCAAGCCCCAGGGTCGGCAGCGGCTCAGAATGGGACCGAGGTTCGGGACGGTAGCTGGGCGGCTCGGGCGATCGGCCCGACCCTCGGACTGCGGGTGCCGCAGAGCTAAACCCCGGGTCCGCAGCGGCCCAGAGCGATGCCCAGGGCCGGGCCGGCTGCTGGGTGCCCCAGGTGCATGGCCAGGCCCTTCACTGGTGTGTGCCGCGGAGCTAAGCCCCGGTGTGGGCAGCGGCCAGGAGCGGGGCCAAGGGCCAGGCCGGGCGTGGGGCAGCCCGGGCGCTCGGCCTGACACTCCACCGGCGGGTGCCGTAGAGCTAATCCCTGGGGTCAGCAGCGGGCCGGAGTGGGGCGGAGGGCCGTTCCAGGCGCGGGGCATTCCGAGCGCACAGCCGGGCCCTCAGCCGGCGGGTGACGCGAAGCTAAGGCCTGGGGTCGGCAGCGGCCCGGAGCAGGGACGAGGGTTGGGCCGGGCGCGGGACGGCCCAGGCGCGCGGCCCCATCCTCCTCCGGCGGGTGCCGCGGTGGTAAGCCCCGGGGACCGGAGGGGCCGGGAGCGGGTCTGAGGGCCGGGCCAGTCGCGGGGCGGCCCTGGCGCGTGGCCCAGCCCTCCACCGGGGGGTACCGGGGAGCTAAGCCCCGGGGTCGGCAGCAGCCCGGAGCGGGGCAGAGGGCCGGGTCGGGCGCGGGGTGGCTCCCGCGCATGGCCCATCCCTCGGGCGCGTGGGCTGTGGAACTAAGCCCCGGGGTCGACAGCGACCCGGAGCAAGGCCGAGGGTCGGGCTGGGCGCTGGGTGACCCAGGCGCATGGCCCTGCCCTTGGCCGGCGGGTGCCGCGGAGCTAATCCCCAGGGTCAGCATCGGCACGGAGCGAGGCCGAGGGCCGGGCTGGGCACTGGGTGACCCAGGCGCGCCCCCCTGCCCTTGGCCGGCGGGTTCCGCGGAGGTAAGCCCCAGGGTCGGCAGAGGCCTGGAGTGGGGCCGAGGGCCGGATCAGGCGTGGGGCGGCCCAGCGCGTGGCCTGTCCCTGGGCCCGAATGGGCCCCGGAGAAAAGCCCCGGGGTCGGTAGCTGCCCAGAGCGAGGCCGAGGGCCGGTCCGGGCGCTGGGCGGCCCAGGTGCGTGGCCAGGCCCTCTGCTGTCGTGTGGCGCGGAGCTAAGCCACGGGGTCGGCAGTGGCCCGGAGGGGGGACGAGGGCCGAGCTGGGCACGGGGCAGCCGGGGGGCCGGCACGGTCCTCTGCCAGGGGGTGCCGCGGAGCGGTGCCGAGGACCGGGCCGGGAGCGGGGTGGCAAGGCTGCGCGGCCCGGCATTCAACCGGCGGGTGCCCCAGAGCTAAGCCCCGGGGTCGGCATCGGACCGGAGTGGGGCTGAGGGCCGTGCCAGGCGCGGGGTGTTCCGAGCGCACGGCCGGGCCCTCAGCCGGCGGGTGACACGAAGCTAAGTCCCGGGGTCGGCAGCGGCCCGGAGCAGGGACGAGGGCCCTGCTAGTCGCGGGACGGCCCAGGCGGGCGGCCCCATCCTCCGCCGGCGGGTGCCGGGGTGGTAAGCCCCGGGGTCCGGAGTAGCTGGGAGTGGGGCCGAGGGACGGGCAAGGTGCGGGACGACCCGTGCGCGCGGCCCCATCTCTCGGCACGGGGGTGCCGCGGAGCTAAGCCCAGGGGTTGGCAGCGGCCCGCAGCGCGGCCGAAGGTCCCGACGGGAGCGGGGCAGACCGGGCACGCAGCCCGGTCCTCCGTCAGTGGGTGCCGCGGAGCTAAGCTCCGGGTTCACCAGCGGCCCAGAACGCGGCTGAGGGCCAGGACGGTAGCGGGGCGGCTCGGGCCTGCGGCCAGACCCTCGGACTGCAGGAGCCGCGGAGCTAAGCCCCGCAGTCAGCAGCGGCCCGGGGCGGGGCCGAGGGCCGGGACGGGCCTGCGGCGGCTCGGGCGTGCGGCCCGGCCCTTCGCCAGGGGGTGCCGCAGGGCTAAACCCCGGAGTCGGCACCGTCCAGGAGCGGGGCCGAGGGCCAGGCCGTGCGCAGGGCGGCCCTGACGCGCGGTCTGGCCCTCCGCCGACAGGTGCCACGGAGCTAAGTCCCAGGGTTGGCAGCGGCCCAGAGCTCGGCCGATGGTCGGAACGGGATCGGGGCAGTCGGCCACCTGGCCCTGTCCTCCGCTGGCGGGTGATGCAGAGCTAAGTCCCGCGGTCTGCAGCGGCCGGGAGCGGGGCCGAGGACAGGGCCGGGTGCAGGGCGGCACATTCGCTTGGCCCGGCCCTCAGCCGGCGGGTGCCGCGGAACTAAGCCCTGGGGTCGGCAGCGGCCCAGAGCGTGGCAGAGGGGTGGGCCAGACGGGGGTCGGCCCGGGCGTGCGGCTCGGCCCTCCGCCGTTGTGTGCCGCGGAGCTAAGCCCCGGGGTCGGCAGCGGCCCGGAGCTTGGCCGAGTGCCGTGCTGGGCGCTGGGCGTTCCAGGCGCGTGGCCAGGCACCCCGCCGGCGGGTGCCGCGGAGCTCAGCCCCGGGGTCGGCAGCGGCCCGAAGAGGGGCCAAGGGCCGGGCCGGGCGCGGGGCGGCCCGGTCGCGTGGCCCGTCCCTCGGCCCTCTGGTGTCGCGGAGCTAACCCCCGGGGTCGGCAGCGACCCTGAGCAGGGCCGAGGGCCGGGAAATGCGCTGGACGGCCCGGGAGCGCGGCCCCATCCTCCGCCGGCGGATTCCGCGGAGGTAAGCCCCGGGGTTGGGAACGGCCGGGAGCGGGGGTGAGGGACGGGCAAGGCGCCGTGCGGCCCGGGCGCGCGGCCCCATCTCTCGGCCCGCGGGTGCCAACGGCCCGCTAGTGCCGCGGAGCTAAGCCCCGGGGTCGGCAGCGGCCCGGAGTGGGGCCATGGCCAGGACGTGAACGGGGCCCCACCAGGTCGCGGCCCGGCCCTCGGCCCGCGGGTGCCGCAGAGCTAAGCCCTGGGGTCGGCAGCGGTCTGGAGCGGTGCCGCTGGGCCCGGTCAGGTGCGGGGCAGCACATTCGCGTGGCCCAGCCTTCGGTCGGCGGGTGCCGCGGAGCTAAGCCCCGGGTTCGGCAGCGGCCCGGGGCGTGGCCGAGTGCCGTGCCGGGTGCTGGGTGTTCTGGGCGCGTGGCCAGGCCTTCCACCGGTGGGTGCCGCGGACCTCATCCCCGGGGTCGGCAGCGGCCCGGAGCTGGGCCAAAGGCCGGGCCGGGTGCGGGGCGGCCCGGGCGCGTTGCCGTCCCTCGGCCTGCGGTTGTCACAGAGCTAAGCACCGGGGTCGGCAGCGGCCAGGAGCGGGGCCAAGGGCCGTGCCTGGCGCGGGGCAGCCGGAGCACGAGGCAAGGCTCTCTGCCGGCGGGTGCCGCTGAGCTAAGCCCAGGGGTCGGCAGTGGCCAGGAACGCGTACGAGGTTCGGGACGGGAGCGGGACTGCTCGGGCGCGCGGCCCGGTCCTCTGCCGGCGGGTGCCGCGGAGCTAAGCCCCGGGGTTGGTAGTGGCCCAGAGTGGGGCTGAGGGCCATGAAGGGCGCAGCCCACCCGGGAGCGAGGACCGACTCTCCGCTGGTGGGTGCCGCGGATCTAGTCGCCGGGTTCAGCAGCGGCCCGAGCGGGGCTATGGCCGGGACGGGCGTGCGGCCAGGCCCTCCGCTCGCGGGTGCTGCAGACCTAAGCCCAGGGTCGGCAGCGGCCTGGAGCTGTGCCTCAGGCCTGGCCGGGTGCGGAGCGGCACAGGCATGCGGCACGTCCCTCCGCCGAGGGGTGCCGCCAAGCTAATCCTCGGGGTCTTCAGCGGCCCGGAGCGGGGACGAGGGCCGGGCCGGGCACGGTACGGCACAGGTGCGCGGCCCGGCCATCAGCCTTCGGGTGCCTCCGACCTAATCCTCGGGGTCGGCAGCGGCCCGGAGTGAGGCCGAGGCCGCACAGGGTGCTGGGCGACCCAGGCGCGCAGCCCTGCCCTCGGCCGGCGTGTGCCATGGAGCTAAGCCCCAGGGTCGGCAGTGGCCCGTAGCGGGGCCAAGGGCCTGGCATTCCGCGGGGAAGCCTGGGCACGTGGCCCGGTCCTGCGCCGGCGGGTGCCACGGAGCTCACCCTCGGGGTCGGCAGCGGCCCGGAGCGGGTCCGAGGCCGGTCCGGGCGCGGGGCGGCCCGGCGCGTGGCCCAGCATTCCGCCGGGGTTGCCACAGAGCTAAGCCCCGGGGTCGTCAGCTGCCCGGAGAGGGGCCGAGGGCCGGGTCAGGCGCGGGGCGGCCCCGGCGCTCGGCCCGTCCCTCGGCCCACATGGGCTGTGGAGCTAAGCCCTGGTGTCGGCAGCGACCCGGAGCAAGGCCGAGTGTCGGGCTTGCTGCTGGGCGGCCCAGGCGTACGGCCGTTCCCTCGGCCAGCGGGTGCCGCGGAGCTAAGCCCCGCCCGGGGTCGGCAGCAGCCAGGAGCGAGGCCGAGGTCCGGGCCGGGCGCTGGGCCGCCGATGCGTGTGGCCAGGCCCGCCCCTGGCGTGTGCCGCAGAGCTAAGCCCCGGGGTCGGCAGCGGCCCGGAGCGAGGCCGAAGGCCGTTCTGGGCGCTGGGTGGCCCAGGTGTGTGGCCAGGCCCTCCGCTGGCGTGTGCCACGGAGCTAAGTCCCGGGGTCGGCAGCGGCCCGGAGTGGGTCCAAGGGCTGGGCCGGGCACGGTTCGGCCTGGGTGCGCGGCCCAGCCCTCTGCTGTTGTGTGCCGCAGAGCTAAGCCCCGGGGTCGGCAGCAGCCCGGAGTGTGGCCGAGGGCCGGGCCCGGCGCGGGGCGGCCCAGGCGTGCGACACAGCCCTCGGCCCGCTGGTGCCGCGGAGCTAACCCCCGGGGTCGGTAGGGACCCGGAGCAGGGCCGAGGGCCGGGCAATGCGCGGGACGGCCCTGGAGCACGGCCCCATCCTCTGCCGGCGGGTTCCGCGGAGGTAAGCCCCGGGGTCGGGAACGGCCGGGAGCGGGGGCGAGCGCCGGGCAAGGCGCCATGCGGCCCGGGCGCGCAGCCCCATCTCTGCCCACGGGTGCCATCGGCCCGCTAGTGCCGTGGATCTAAGCCCCGGGGTCGGCAGCGGCCCGGAGTGGGGCCATGGCCAGGACGGGAACGGGGCCCCACCAGGTCGCGGCCCGGCCCTCGGCCCGCGGGTGACGCAGAGCTAAGTCCCGGGGTCAGCAGCGGCCTGGAGCGGTTCCACTGGGCCCGGCTAGGTGCGGGGTGGCACATTCGCGTGGCCCGAACCCTCGGCCGGCGGGTGCCGTGGAACTAAGCCCTGGGGTCGGCAGCGGCCCAGAGCGTGGCCGAGAGGTTGGCCAGGCGCGGGTCGGCCCGGGCGTGCGGCCCGGCCCTCCGCCGTTGTGTGCCGCGGAGCTAAGCTCCGAGGTCGGCAGCGGCCCGGAGCGTGGCCGAGTGCCTTGCCGGGCGCTGGGCGTTCCGGGCACGTGACTAGGCCCTCCACCGGCGGGTGCCGCGGAGCTCAACCCCGGGGTTGGCAGCGGCCCGGAGTAGGGCCGAGGGCCATGACGGGCGTAGCCCTCCCGGGAGCGAGGACCGACTCTCCGCTGGTGGGTGCCGCGGAGCTAGTCCCCGGGTTCAGCAGCAGCCCGAGCTTGGCCATGGCCGGGACGGGCGTGTGGCCCGGCCCTCCGCCCGCGGGTGCTGCAGTGCTAAGCCCAGGGTCGGCAGCGGCCTGGAGCGGTACCACGGGCCCGGCCGGGTGCGGGGCGGCACAGGCGTGCGGCCCGTCCCTCCACCGTCGGGTGCCGCCGAGCTAATCCTCGGGGTCGGCAGTGGCCCGGAGCGGGGACGAGGGCTGGGCCGGGCACGGGACGGCACAGGTGCGCGGCCCGGCCATCCGCCGTCGGGTGCCTCCGACCTAATCCTCGGGGTCGGCAGCGGCCCGGAGTGAGGTAGAGGGCCGCACTGGGTGCTGGGCGAACCAGGCGCGCGGCCCTGCCCACGGCCGGCGTGTGCCGCGGAGCTAAGCCCCAGGGTTGGCAGCGGCCCTGAGCGAGGCCGAGGGCCAGGCCGGGCGCTGCGTGGCCCAGTCGCGTGGCCAGTCCCTCCACTGGCGTGTGCCGCGGAGCTAAGCCCTGGGGTCGGCAGCGGCCCGGAGCGGGGCCGAGGGCTGGGCCGGGTGCAGGGCAGCCCAGTCGCTCGGCCCGGCCCTCCACCGGTGAGTGCCACAGAGCTAAGCCCCGGGGTCGGCAGCGGGCTGGAGCGGGGCCAATAGCGAGGCCGAGGGCGGGGCCGGGCGCTGGGCGGCCCATGCGCATGGCCAGGCCCTCCGCTGGCCTGTGCCGCGGAGCTAAGCCCCGGGTTCGGCAGTGGCCCGGAGCGGGACTGAGGGCCGGGCCGGACATGGTGCGGCCCGCGAGCGTGGCCCCGCAATCGGCCCGCGGGTGCCGCGGAGCTAAGCCCCGGGGTCAGCAGCGGCCTGGAGCGTGCCGAAGGCCGGGTCGGGCGCGGGGCGGCCCAGGCGCACGGCCCGACCCTCCGCCGACGGGTGCCGCGGAGCTAAGTCCCAGAGTCGGCAGCGGCCCGGAGCGCGGCCGAGGGTCCCGACGGGAGCAGGGCGACCCGGGCACGTGGTCCGGTCATCCTCCGACGGGTGCCATGGAGCTAAGCTCCACGGTCGGCAGCGGCCCGGAGTGTGGTCGAGGGCCAGGACGCACGAGGGGTGGCCCGGTGTCGCAGCACAGCCCTCGGCTGGTGCGTGTTCCGGAGCTAATCCCTGGGTTCTGCAGCGGCCCGAGTGGGGCCATGGCCGGGACGGGAGTGCGGCCCTGCCCTTCTCCCACGGGTGCCACAGAGCTAAGTCCTGGGGTTGGCAGCTTCCCGGAGCGGTGCCTCGGGCCCGGCCGGGTGCGGAGCGACACAGGCGCGTGGCCCGGCCCTCCGTCGTCGTGTGCCTCCGAGCTAATCCTCGGGGTTGGCAGCGGCCCGAAGTGGGGCTGAGGGGCGTGCCGGGCGCAGTGCGTTCTGAGCGCGTGGCCCAGCCCTCATCCGTCGGGTGCCGCAAAGCTAAGCCCCGGAGTCGGTAATGGCCCGGATATGGGACGAGTGCAGGGCCGGTCGCGGGGCGGCCCGGGCCTGCGGCCAGGCCCTCCGCCGGCGGGTGCCGCGGTGCTAAGCCCCGGGTTGAGCAGTGGCACGGAGTGGGGCTGAGGGCCGTGCCGGGCGCGGGCCGTTCCGGGCGTGCGGCCCGGCCCTCAGCCGGCGGGTGCCGCAAGGCTAAGCCCCAGGGTTGGCAGCGGCCCGGAGCGTGGCCGATGGTTGGGAGGGGATCGGGGCAGCCCGGGCACTTGGCCCGGTCCTCCGCCAGTGGGTGCCCTGGAGCTAAGCCCCACGGTCAGCAGCGGCCCGTAGCAGGGCGGAGGCCGGGGCCGGGCGTGGTGCGGCAAAGGCACGCGGCCCCGCCCTCGGCCCGCGGGTGCCGTAGAGCTAAGCTCGGGGTCGGAAACGGCCCAGAGCTAGCTGAGGGCCGGGCCGGGCGCGGGGCGGCCCGGGCGTGCGGCCAGGCCCTCCGCCGGCGGGTGCCGCGGAGCTAAGACCCGGGGTCGGCAGCGGCCCGGAGCTAGCAGAGAGCCGGGCCGTGCGCGGGGAGGCCTGGGCGTGCGGTCTGGCCCTCAACCGGTGGGTGCCGTGAAGCTAAGCCCCGGGGTCAACAGCGGCCCGGAGCGCGGCCGATGGTCGGGACGGGATCGGGGCAGCCCGGGCACGTGGCCCCGTCCTCCACCGGCGGTTGCCCCGGAACTAAGCCCCGCGGTCGGCAGTGGCCCGTAGTGGGGTTGAGGGTGGGGACGGGCACGGTGCGGCCCAGGCGCGTGGCCCCGCCCTCAGCCCGCAGGTGCCGCGGAGCTTAGCCCCGGGGTCAGCAGCGGCCCGGAGCGTGGCCAAGGGCCGTGCCGGCCGCTGGGCTGTCCGGGCGCGTGGACTGGCCCTCCGCCGGCGGGTGCCGCGGAGCTCAGCCCGGGCATCGGCAGCGGCCAGGAGCGGGTCCAAGGGCCGGGCCTGGCGCGGGGCAGCCCTGGCACGTGGCCAAGCTCTCCGCCGGTGGGTGCCGCGGAGCTAATCCCCGGGGTTCGGCAGTGGCCAGGAACACGGATGTGTTTCGGGATGGGTGCGGGACTGCTCGAGCGCGCGGCCCTGTCCTCTGCCAGCGGGTGCCGTGTAGCTAAGCCCCGGTTCGGCAGTGGCTAGGAGCGGGGAAGCGGGCCGGGCAAGGCGCGGGGCGGCACAGGCACACGGCCCCATCTCTCGGCCCGCAGGTGCCATCGGCCCGCTAGTACCGCCCAGCTAAGCCCCGGGGTCGGCAGCGGCCCGGAGCGGTGCCGAGGGCCGGGCCGGGCGCGGGGCAGCCCAGGCACTCGGCCCGGCCCTCCACTGGCGGGTGCCGCAGAGATAAGCCCCGGGGACGGCAGCGGCCTTGAGCGGGGCCGAGGGCCTTGCCGTGCGCGGGACGGCCCTGGCGCACGGCCCCATCCTCCGTCGGCGGGTTCCGCGGAGGTAAGCCCCGGGGTCGGGAGCGGCCGGGAGCGGGGCCGAGGGCTGTGAAAGGCGTGGGGTGGCCCTGGCCCGCGGCCCCATTCTCGGCCCACAGGTGCCTTGGAGATAAGCTGCGGGGTCAGCAGCGCCCCGGAGTTGGGCCAAGGGCCGGGCCGGTCACCGCCGGCCCTGGCACGCGGACTGACCCTCCGTCGGCGAGTACCGCAGAGCTAAGCCCCGGGGTCGGCAGTGGGCAGGAGTGGGGCCGTGGGCCTGGCCGGGCGCGGGGCAGCCCAGGATCTCGGCTTGGCCCTCTAATGCCGGGTGCCGCAGTGCTAAGACCAGGGGTCGGCAGCGGCCCGGAGCGGGTCCGAGGGCCGGGCCGGGCACGGGGTTGTCCGGGCGCGCTGCCCAGCCGTCCGCCCATGGGTGCCGCGGAGCTCAGCCCCGGGTCGGCAGTGTCCCAGAGCAGGGCCAGGGCCGGGTGGGCCGTGCAGTGGCCCCGGCGCCTGGCACGGTTCTTTGCCCGCGTGTGCCGCAGAGCTAAGCCCCGGGTTCGGCAGCGGCCCAGAGCGAGACCGAAGGCCGGGCAGGGCGCGGTGCGGCCCGGGCACGCAGCCTGGCCCTCGGCACACGGGTGCCGCGGAGCTAAGCCCTGGGTCGGCAGCGGCCCGGAGCGGGGCCAGGGCCAGGCCGGGTGCGGGGCGGCTCCGGCGCGTGGCCCGTCCCTCGGCCCGCGTGGGCTGCGGAGCTTAGGCCCGGGTTCAGCAGCGGTCCGGGGCGGGGCCGAGGGCCGGGCAAGGCGTGGGGCAGCCCGGGCGCTCGGCCCGGCCTTCCACCAGCGGGTGCCGCAGAGCTAAGCCCCGGGAACGGCAACGGCCTGGAGCGGGGCCGAGGGCCGGGCCGTGCGTGGGACGGCCCGGGCGAGCGGACTCATCCTCTGCCGGTGCGTGCAGCGGAGGTAAGTCCCGGGTTCAGGAGCGGCCGGGAGCGGGGCCGAGGACCGGGCAAGGTGTGGTGTGGCCCGGGCGCGCAGCCCCATTCTCGGCCCGCGGGTGCCGTAGAGATAAGCCGCGGGGTCAGCAGCGCCCCGGAGCGGGCCCGAGGCCCGAGCCAGTCGCCGCCGGCCCTGGCACGCGGACTGACCCTCCGTTGGCGGTTACCGCAGAGCTAAGTCCCGGGTTCAATAGTGGCCCGGAGCGGGGCCATGGCCGGGTCAGGAGCGGGGCCCGACCGGCTCGCGGCCCGGACCTCGGCCCGCGGGTGCCGCATATCTAAGCTCCGGGGACAGCAGCGGCCCGGAGCGGTGTAGCGGGGCCCGGCCGGGTGCAGGGCGGCACAGACGTGCGGCCCTGCCCTCTGCCGGCAGGTGCCGCGCAACTAAGCCCCTGGGTCGGCAGCAGCCCAGAGCGGGTTCGAGGGCCGGGCCGGGCGCGAGGCAGCCCGGGCGCTTGGCCCAGCCCTCCGCCAAGGGGTGCCGGGGAGCTAAGCCCCGGGGTCGACAGCGACCCAGAGCAAGGCCGAGGGCCGGGCTGGGCGCTGGGTGACCCAGGCGCGTGTCCCTGCCCTAGGCCGGCGGGTGCCGCGGAGCTAAGCCCCAGGGTTGGCAGCGGCCTGGAGCGGGGCCGAGGGCCGAATCAGGCGTGGGGCGGCCCCAGCGCGCGGCCCGTCCCTCGGCCCGAGTGGGCCGCGGAGCTAAGCCACGGGGTCGGCAGCGGCCCGGAGCGAGGCCGAGGGCCGGGGCGGGCGCTGGGTGTCCCAGACGCGTGGCCAGGCCCTCTGCTGTTGTGTGCCGCGGAGCTAAGCCCCAGGGTCGGCAGCGGCCTGGAGTGGGGCCAGGGACGGGCCGGGTGCAGGGAGACGCCGGCCCGCGGCACAGCCCTCGGCCCGCGTGTGCCGCGGAGCTAAGCCCCGGAGTTGGCAGCGCCATGGAACGCGGCCTGTCCCTCGGCCTGCATGGGCCGCGGAGCGAAGCCCCGGGCTCGGCAGGGGCCCAGAGCGCGGCCTACTGTCGGGACGGGAGCGGAGCAGCCGGTGCACCCGGCTGGCCCTTGTCCCGTGGGTGCCGCGGAGCTTAAGCCAAGTGGTCGGCAGCGGCCCGGAATGGGGCCAAGGGCCATGGCAGGCGCGTCCGGCCCAGGCGGGCAGCCTGGCCTCACCGCCAGCGGGTGCCGCGGAGCTAAGCCCCGGGGTTAGCAGCGGCCCGGAGCGGGGCTGAGGGCTGGGCCGGCCGCTGGGCAGTCCGGGCGCGTGGCCAGGCCCTCCGCCGGCAGGTGCCGCAGAGCTCAGCCCCGGGGTCAGTATCGGCCGGGAGCGGTGCCACGGGGCTCGGCCTGGTGCGGGTCGGCACAGGCGTGCGGCCCGGCCCTCCGCCGTTGTGTGCCGCAGAGCTAAGCCCCGGGGTCGGTAGCGGCCCGGTGCGGGGCCGAATGTCGGGCCGGACGCAGGGCAGCCCGGGCGCGCTGCCCAGCCCTCCGCCGGTTGGTGCCGCGGAGCTAAGCCCCGGGTCGGAAGCGACCCCGAGCGGGGCTAGGCCCGGTGCGTGGCACGGCCCTTTGCCCGTGTGTGCTCCGGAGCTAAGCCCCGGGTTCGGCAGCGGCCCGGTCGGGGCCGAAGGCCGGCCGGGCGTGGTGTGGCCATGCACGCGGCCTGGCCCTCGGCACGCGGGTGCCGCGGAGCTAAGCCCCAGGGTCGGCAGCGTCCCGGAGCGCGGGCAGACCCGGGCCGGTTGCGGGGCGGCGCCGGCCCGCAGCACAGCCCTTGGCCCGCGTGTGCCATGGAGCTAAGCCCCGGAGTTGGCAGCGCCACAGCGCGTGGCCCGTCCCTCGGCCTGCGTGGGCCGCGGAGCTATACCCAGGGGGCGGCAGCAGCCCGGAGCGAGGCTGAGGGCCGGGCCGGGCCTTGGGCGGCCCAGGCGCGTGGCACTGCCCTCGACCCGCATGTGCCGCGGAGCTACGCCCCGGGGTCTGCAGCGGCCCGGAGCGGGGCCAGGGTCGGGTGGGGTGCGCGGCGGCCCCAGCGCACGACACGGCCCTTTGCCCGAGTGTGCCGTAGAACTAAGCCCCGGGATCGGCAGCGGCCCGGAGCGGGGCCGAGGGCAGGGCCGGGCACAGTGCGGCCCGGGCGCGCGGCCTGGCCCTCGGCCCGCGGGTGCCGCGGATATAAGCCCCGGGGTCGGTAGCGGCCCAGAGCAAGGCCAAGGGCCAGGTTGGGCGCGGTGTGGCCAGGGCGAGCGACCCGGCCCTCAGCCCACGGTTGCGGCTGAGCTAAGCCCCGGGGTAGGCAGCGGCCTAGAGCGGGGAGGAGGGCCGTGGCGGGCGCTTCTGATCCAAGTGCGCGTCCCTGCCCTTCACCGACGGGTGCTGCGGAGCTAAGCCCCGGGGTAGGCAGCAGCCCCGAGCGGGGGGTGAGGGCCATACCGGGCGCGGGGCTGCTTGGGCGCGAGGCCTGGCCCTCGGCCCGCTGGTGCTGCAGAGCTAAGCCCTGCGGTCGGCAGTTGCCCGGAGAGGGGCCGAGGGCCCGGCCGGGCGCGCGGCTCGGCACTCCACCGGCGGGTTCCGCAAAGCTAAGCCCCGGGGTCAGCAGGTCAGCAGCGGCCTAGAGCGGGGAGGAGGGCCGTGGCGTGCGCTGCTGATCCAGGTGCGCGTCCCTGCCCTCCACCGACGGGTGCTGCGGAGCTAAGCCCCGGGGTAGGCAGCGTCCCGGAGTGGGGCCGATGGCCGTAGCGGGCACTGCCGACCCAGGCACGAGGACCGGCCCCGCGCCATTGGTTTCCGTGGAGCTAAGCCCCGGGGTCGTCAGCGGCCAGGAGCGGGGCCAAGGCCGAGCCGGTCGCGGGGCGGCCCCGGCACGCGGCCCATCCCTCAGACTGCGTGGTCCGCGGAGCTAAGCCCCGGGATCGTCAGTGGCTTGGAGCGGGGCCGAGGACTGGGCCAGGGCGGGGCGGCCCAGGCGCTCGGCACGGCCCTCCACCGGCGGGTGCCGCATTGCTAAGACCCGGCGTCGGCAGCGGCCCAGAGCGGGGACGACGGCCGGGCTGGGCGCGGTGCGGCCCGGGCACGTGACCCGTCCCTCAGACCGCGTGGTCCGCGGAACTAAGCCCCGGGGTCGTCAGAGGCTTGGAGCAGGGCCAGGGCCTGGCCGTGCACGGGGTGGCCCCAGCACCTGGCACAGCCCTCGGACCGCGTGTGCCGTGGAGCTAAGTCCCGGGGTTGGCATCGTCCCGGAGCTGAGCCGAGGGCCGGGCACGGTGCTACCCAGGCGTGCAGCCCGGCCTTCCACCGGCGGGTGACGCAGACCTAAGCCCCAGGGTCGGCAGCGGCCCAGAGCTGGGAGGAGGGCCGTGGCGGACGCGGCCGACCCAGTTGCGCATCCCGGCCCTCCACCAACGGGTGCTGCGGAGCTAAGCCCCGGGTTAGACAGTGGCTCGGAGCCTGGCCGATGGCCGTGGCGGGCGCAGCCTACCCGGGGGCGAGGACCGGCCCTCCGCCGGTGGGTGCTGCGGAGCTAAGCTCCGGGGTCGTCAGCGGCCAGGAGCGGGGCCAGGGCTGAGCCTGGCACGGGGCGGCCCCGGCACGCGGCCCGTCCCTCGGACCTCATGGTCCACGGAGCTAAGCCCTGGGGTCGACAGCGGATCAGAGCGGGGTCGAGGGCCGTGCCGGGACGGGGCGGCCTGAGGGCTCGGCCCGGCCCTCCACCGGCGGGTGCCGCTGTGCTAAGGCCCGGCGTTGGCAGCGACCCGGAGCGGGGACGAGGGCCGAACCAGGTGCAGCGCAGCCTGGGTGCGCAGCCCGGCCCTCCGCTGGCGGGTGCCGCGGTGCTATGCCTCGGAGTCGGTAGCGGCTCGGAGCGCGGGCGAGTTTCGGGATGGGAGCAGGCTGGCCCATACGCGCGGCCCGGCCCTTTCCCCGCGGGTGCCACGGAGCTAAGCCCCTGGTCGGCAGCAGCCCGGAGCGGGGACGAGGGCCGGGCGCCAGGTAGTCCGGACGCACTGCACAGTCCTCCGCCGTAGGGTGACGCGGAGCTAAGCCCGGGGGTCGGCAGTGGCCCTCAGCGGATCAGAGCGGGGCCGAGGGCCGTGCCGGGACGGGGCGGCATGAGCACTCGTCCCGGCCCTACACCGGCGGGTGCTGCAGAGCTAAGCCCCGGGGATGGCAGCGGACTGGAGCGGGGCCGAGGGCCGTGCCGTGTGCGGGACAGCCCGGGCGCGCGGCCCCATCTTCCGCCGGCGGGTGCCGCAGAGGTAAGCCCCGGGGTCGGGAGCGGCCGGGAGCGGGGCTGAGGGCTGGGCAGGTCGCCGCCGGCCCTGGCACGCGGACTGACCCTCCATCGGCGGGTAACTCAGAGCTAAGCCCCGGGTTCGGCAGTGGCCTGGAGCGGGGCCATGGCCGGGACGGGAGCGGGTCCCCACCGGCTCGCGGCCCGGCCCTCGGCCCACGGGTGCCGCAGAGCTAAGCCCCAGGGTCGGCAGCGGCCCGGAGCGGTGCCGTGGGGCCCAGTCGGGTGCAGGGCGGCACAGGCACGCGGCCCGACCCTTGGCCGGCGTGTGCAGTGGAACTAAGCCCCGGGGTCGGCAGCGGCCCGGAGCGGGGCTGAGGGCTGAGCCAGGCGCTGGGCGGTCCGGGCGTGTGGCCAGGCCCCCCGACGGTGGGTGCCGCGGAGCTCAGCCCCGGGGTCAGCATCGGCCTGGAGCGGTGCCACGGGGCCCGGCCGGGTGCGGGGCGGCGCGAAATCTTGTCTTGGCCCTCCACTGGCTGGTGCCGCAGAGCTAAACCCCGGGGTCAGCAGCGGCACGGAGCGGGTCCAAGGGCCAGGCCGGGCGCGGGGCGGCCCGGGCGCGCTGCCCAGCCGTCCGCCGGTGGGTGCCGCGGAGCTAAGCCCCGGGTCGGCAGCGCCCCAGAGCGGGGCTAGGGCCGGGTGGGGCGTGAGGCGGCCCGGACACGCAGTCTGGCACTCGGCACGCGGGTGCTGCGGAGCTACTCCGTGGTCGGCAGCGGCCCGGAGTGGGGCAGGGCCGGGCTGGGTGCGGGGCGGCCCCGGCGCACGGCCCGAACCTCAGCCCGTTTGGGCTGCGGAGCTAAGGCCCAGGGTCAGCAGTGGCCCGGGGCGGGGCCGAGGGCCGGGCCGGACGCGGTGTAGCCCGGGTGCGCGGCCGGGCCCTAGGCCCGAGGGTGCCGCGGAGGTAAGCCCCGATTTCGGGAGCGGCCGGGAGGTGGGCCGAGGACCAGGCAAGGTGCGTGGCGGCCCGGGCGCGCGGCCCTATCTCTCGGCCAGCGGGTGCCATCGGCCCGCTAGTGCCGCGGAGCTAAGCCCCGGGGTCAGCAGCGGCCCGGAGAGGGGCCGAGGGCCGGGCCGTGCGAGGGACGGCCCGGGTGCGTGGCCACATCCTCCGCCGGCGGGTGCCCCGGAGGTCAGCCCCGGGGTCGGGAGCGGCTGGGAGCGGGGCCGAGGGCCGGTCAAGGCGTGGGGCGGCCCCAGTGCACGGCCCGTCCCTCAGCCTTAGTGGGCCACGGAGCTAAGCCCCGGGGTCGGCAGCGGCCCGGAGCGAGGCCAAGGGCCGGGCCGGGCGCTGGGCGGCCCAGGCACATGGCCAGGCTCTCTGCTGGCGTGTGCCGCGGAGATAAGCCCCGGGGTCGGCAGCGGCCCGGAGTGAGACCAGGGCCGGGCTGGGCGCTGGGCAGACCATGCGCGTGGCCAGGCCCTCCTCTGGCTTGTGCCACAGAGCTAAGCCCTGGGGTCGGCAGCGGCCCGGAGTGGGGCCGTGGGCCGGGCCGGGCGCGGGGTAGCCCGGGCATTCGGCCCGTCCCTCCACCAGCAGGTGCCGCAGAGCTAAGCCTCGGGGTCCGCAGCAGCCCAGAGCGGGGCCGAAGCCTGGGCCGGGTGCGGGACGGACCAGGCGCGCGGCCCAGTCCTCCGCCAGCGGGTGCCGCAGAGGTAAGCCCCAGGATCCAGAGCGGCCGTGAGTGGGGCCGAGGACCGGACAATGCACGGGGCGTGGGGCGGCCCCAGTGCTTGGCCCGTCCCTCGGCCCGAGTGGGCCGCGGAGCTAAGCCCCGGGTTCGGCAGCGGTCCGGAGCGAGGCTGAGGGCCGGGCCGGGCGCTGGGCGGCCCAGACGCGTGGCCAGGCCCTCCTCTGGCTTGTGCCACGGAGCTAAGCCCCGGGGTCGGCAGCGCCCCGGAGCGGGGCCGAGGGCCGGACGGGTGCATGGCGGCACAGTCGCGCGGCCCGTCCCTCAGCCGGTGGGTACCGCAAAGCTAAGCCCCGGGTTCGCCAGCGCCCCAGAACGTGGCCGAGTGTCCGGCTGGTAGCGGAGCGGCTCGGGCGCGTTGCCCGATCCTCGGAACGCGGGTGCCGCGGAGCTAAGCCCCGGGGTCGGCAGCGGCCCGGAGCGGGGATGTGGGCCGGGTCGGGCGCGGGGCAGCCCCGGCGCTCGGCCCGGCCCTCCACCGATCCTCAGACCGTGGGTGCCGCAGAGCTAAGCCCCAGGGTCGGAAGTGGCCCGGAGCGGGGCCAGGGCAGGGACGGGTGTGGGGCGGAGCCGGACTGGGGCACAGCCCTTAGACCGCGTGTGCCGCGTAGCAAAGCCCCGGAGTTGGCAGCGCCCCGGCGCGCAGTCCGTCCCTTGCCCCGAGTGGCCCGCGGAGCTAAGCCCCAGGGTCGGCAGCAGCCCGGAGCGAGGCTGAGGACAGGGCCGTGCCTTGGACGGCCCAGGCGCGTGGCCAGGCCCTCTGCTGGCGTGTGCCGCGGAGCTAAGCCCTGGGGTCGGCAGCGGCCCAGAGCGGGGCCGAGGGCCGTGGCGGGCGCGTCAGGCCCAGGCGGTCGGCTCGGACCCACCGCCGGCGGGTGCCGCGGAATTAAGCCCTGGGGTCGGCAGCAGCCCATAGTGGGGCGAGTGGCGGGACGGGAGCGGGGCGGCTAGGCGCGCGGCCAAGCCCTCCGCTGTGGGATGCCGCGGAGCTAAGCCCCGGGGTCGGCAGCGGCCCGGAGCGGGGCCGAGGGCCGGGTAGGCGTGGGGCGGCACAGGCGCGCGGCCCGTCCCTCGGCCCGTGTGGGCCGCAGACCTAAGCCCCGGGGTCGGCAGCGGCCCGGAGCGAGGCTGAGGACCGGGCCGGGCCTTGGGCGGCCGGTGCACGTGGCCGGCCCTTGTCCCGTGGGTGCCGCGGAGCTTAAGCCCAGGGGTCGGCAGCGGCCCGGAGTGGGCCCGAGGGCCGTAGCAGGCATGTCCGGCCCAGGCGGTCAGCTCGGCCCCACCGCCGGCGGGTGCCGCGGAGCTAAGCCCCTGGGTCGGCAGCCCAGGCGCGCGGCCCGACCCTTGGACCACGGTAGCCGTGGAGCTAAGTCCCGCGGTCTGCAGCGGCCCGGAGCGGGGCCAGGGCCGGGCGGGGCGTGCGGCACGGACATTTGCCAGCATGTGCCGCGGAACTTAAGCCCAGGGATCGGCAGCGGCCCGGAGCGGGTCAGAGGGCCATGACGGGCGCGACCGGCTCGGGCGCGAGGAGCAGCCCTCCGCATGGCCCGGCCCTCCGCCGGCGGGTGCCGCGGAGCTAAGCCCCGGGGTAGGCAGCGGCCCGGAGCGGAGACGAGGGACGTGCCGGGCACGGGGCGGCCAGGGCGTGCGGCCCGGCCCTCGGCCTGCGGGTTCCGCGGAGCTAAGCCCTGCGGACGGAAGCTGCCCGGAGCGGGGCCGAGGGCCATTGCGGGCGCGGCCGGCCGCGATCGGCCCAGCCCTTGGCCCGCGTGTGCCGCGGATCCAGGTCCAGGGGGGCGGCAGCGGCCCAGAATGCGGACAGAGGGTCGGGACAGTAGCGGGGCTGCTCGGGCGCTCGGCCCAACAATCGGACCGCGGGTGCCGTGGAGCTAAGCCCCGGGGTCAACAGCGGCACAGGGCGGGGCCGAGGGCCGGGCCGGGCGCGGGGCATCCCAGGCGCGCGGCCCGGCCCTACGCCGGTGGGTGCAGCGGGGCTAAGCCCCGGAGTCGGCAACGGCCAGGAGAGGGGCCGAGGGCCAGGCCGTGCGCGGGGCGGCCCTGGCGCGCGGCCTGGCCCTCCGCCGATGGGTGTCGCTGTGCTAAGCCCATGGTTCGGCAGCGGCCCGGAGCAAGGCGATGGTCCGGACGGGTTCGGGGCAGTCGGGCACGTGGCCCAGTCCTCCGCTGGCGGGTGCCGCGGTGCTAAGCCCCGGGGTCGGCAGCGGCCCGGAGGGGGGACGAGGGCCGGGCCGGGCGCGGGGCAGTCGGGCACGTGGCCCGGTCCTCTGCCGGCGGGTGCCGCAGAGCTAAGCCCCGGGACCGGCAGCGGCCCGGAGTGGGGCCGAGGACCTGGCCGGGCGCGGGGTGGCCAGGTCGAGCAGCCCGGCATTCAGCCGTTGAGTGCCACGAAGCTAAGCCCCGGGGTCGGCAGCGGCCCAGAATGGGACCGAGGGTCGGGACGGTAGCGGGACGGCTTGAGCGATCGGCCCGACCCTCGGATCGCGGGTGCCAAGGAGCTAAGCCCCAGGGTCGGCAGCGGCCCGGAGTGGGGCCGAGGGCCATGACTGGTGCGACCGGCCCGGACCCAAGGACTGGCCATCTGCCGGTGGGTGCCGCGGAGCTAAACCCCGGGTCAGCAGCGGCCCAGAGCGAGGCTGAAGGCCGGGCCAGCTGCTGGGCGCCCAGGCGCGTGGCCAGGCCCTCCGCTGGTGTGTGCCGCGGAGCTAAGCCCCGGGGTGGGTAGCGGCCCGGAACGGGGCCAATGGCCGGGCCGGGCATGGGGCAGCCAGGGCGCTCTGCCTGGCACTCCACTGGCGGGTGCCGCAGAGCTAAGCCACGGGGTTGACAGTGGCCCGGAGTGGGGCTGAGGGCCGTGCCAGGCGCAGGGCGTTCAGAGCGCACGGCCGGGTCCTCAGCCGGCAGGTGTCCCGAAGCTAAGCCCCGGGTTCAGCAGCGGCCCGGATCAGGGACGAGTGCCGGGCCAGGCGCGGGACGGCCCAGGCGCGCGGCCCCATCTTCCGCCGGCGTGTGACGCGGTGTTAAGCCCCGGGGTCTGGAGCGGCCTGGAGGGTTAGGGTTAGGTTAGCGGCCCAGAGGGGGGACGAGGGCCGGGCCGGGCGCGGGGCAGTCGGGCACGTGGCCCGGTCCTCCGCCGGCGGGTGCCGCAGAGCTAAGCCCCGGGATTGGCAGCGGCCCGGAGCGGGCCTGAGGTCCGTGACGGGCGCGGCCGGCCCGTACGCAAGGACCTGCGCTCCTTCGGTGGGTGCCGCGGAGCTAAGCCCCGGGGTCGACAGCGGCCTGGAGCAGGGCTGAGGACCGGGCCGGGAGCGGGGCTGTCCGGAAGCACCACACATTCCTCCGCCGAAGGGTGCACGGGGTTAAGCCCCGGGGTCCGGAGGGGTCGGCAGCGGGGCCGAGGGCCGGGTAAGGCACGGGGCATGCCAGGCGCGCGGCCCGGCCATTGGCCCGCTAGTGCTGTGGAGCTAAGCCCCGGGGTCGGCAGCGGCCCGAAACGAGGGGGAGGGCCGGCCCTGGAGCTGGGCGGCACAGGCGCGTGACAAGGCCCTTCGGTGGCGTGTGCCGCGGAGCTAAGCCCGGGGACGGCAGCAGCCCGGAGCGGGACCAGGGCCAGGCAGGGCGCGCGGCGGCCCCGGCGCACGTCACGGCCCTTTGCCCACGTGTGCCGTGGGGATAAGCCCCGGGGTCTGAAGCGGCCCGGAGCGGGGCCGAGGGCCGGGGCGGGCGCGGTGCGGCCCGGACGCTCGGCCTGGCCTTCAGCCCGTGGGTGCCACGGAGCTAAGCCCCGGGGTCGGCAGCGACGCCGAGTGGGGCCAGGGCCGGGCCGGGCACTGGGCGGCCCCAGTGCGCGGCCTGTCCCTCGGCCCACGTGGGCCGCGGAGATAAGCCCCGGGGTTGGCAGCAGCCCGGAGCGAGGCCGAGGGCTGAGCCGGGCGTTGGGCAGCCCAGGCGCGTGACCAGGCCCTCCGCTGGCGTGTGCCGCGGAGTTAAGCCCCGGGACCGGCAGTGGCCCGGAGCGGGGCCGTGGGCCGGGCCGGGCGCGGGGCAGCCCGGGTGCTCGGCCCGGCCCTCCACCGGTGGGTGCCGCAGAGCTAAGCCCCTGGGTCAGCAGCGGCCCGGAGCGGGGCCGAGGGCCGGGCAAGGCTCGGGGCCGCCCAGGCATGCCGCCCCGACTCTCGGCCCGCGGGTCCCGTGGAGCTAAGCCGCGCGGTCGGCAGCTCCCCGGAGCGGGTCCGAAGGCCGGGCCGGTCGCCCCCGGCCCTGGCATGCGGACTGACCCTAAGTCGGCGGGTACCGCAGAGCTAAGCCCCGAGTTCGGCAGCGGCCTGGAGCAGGGCCATGGCCGGGACGGGAGCGGGGACCCCCAGCTCATGACCCGGCCCTTGGCTCGCAGGTGCGCGGAGCTAAGCCCCCGGGTTGGCAGCGGCCCGGAGCGAGGACGAGGGCCGGGCCGGGCGCGGGGCAGTCCAGACGCACCGCACCGTCCTCCGCCGACGGGTGCCGCGGAGCTAAGCCCGGGAGTCGGCAGCGGCCCGCAGAGCGGCCGAGGGTCCCGATGGGAGCGGGGCAGCCCGGGCACGTGGCCCGGTCCTCCGTCGGCGGGTGATGCGGAGCTAAGCCCCGGGGTCGGCAGCGCCCCGGAGCAGGGCCGAGGGCCGGGCAGTGCTCAGGGCAGCCCGGGTGCACGGCTTGGTCCTCCGCCAGCGAGTGCCGCGAAGCTAAGCACCGGGGTCGGCAGAGGACCGGAGCAGGGCCAAGGGCCGGGCAAGGCACGGGGCGGCCCGGGCACACAGCCCCATCTCTCGGCCCGCGGGTGCCGCGTAGCTATGCCCCGGGGTCGGCAGCCGCCAGGAGCCTGGCCGAGGCCCGGGCCGGGCGCGGGGTGGCCCAGGCGTGCGTCCAAGCCATTGGCCCGCTAGTGCCGCAGAGCTAAGCCCGGGGGTCAGCAGCGGCCCAGAGCGGAAAGGAGGGCCGTGTTGGGCGTGGCCGACCCAAGTGCGACCCGGTCCTCCACTGAAGGGTGCTGCGGAGCTAAGCCCCGGGTTAGGCAACGGCCCGTAGCACGGCCAAGTGTCGGGACAGGAGCAGGGGCGGCTCGGGCGTGCGGCCCATCCCTCCGCTGTGGGATGCCTAAGTCCTGGGGTCGGCAGCGGCCCGGAGCGGGGCCGAGGGCCGGGTAGGGCGCGGGGCGGCGCAGGCGCGCGGCCCGACCCTTGGTCCGCGGGTGCCGCGGAGCTAATCCCCGGGGTCGGCAGCGGCCCAGAGCGGGGCCAGGGCCAGACGGGGCGCGCGGCGGCCCCAGCGCGCGACACGGCCCTTTGCCTGCATGTGCCGCGGAGCTAAGACCCGGGGTCGGCAGCGGCCCTTAGCGGGTGCTGCGGATCTAAGTCCCGGAGTCAGCAGCGGCCCGGAGCAGGGCCAAGGGCCAGGCTGGGCGCGGTGCGGCCCGGGCGCGCGACCCGGCCCTCGGACCGTGGGAGCCGCGAACCTAAGCCCCGGGGTCGGCAGCGGCCTGGAGAGGGGCCGTGGGCTGGGCAGGGCGCGGGGCAGCCCGGGCTCTCGGCACGGCCCTCTACTGGCGAGTGCAGCAGACCTAAGCCCCGGGGTCGGCAGTGTCCCAGAGCAGGTAGGAGGGCCGTGGGGGGCGCAGTTGACCCAAGCGCGTCCCGGTCCTCCACCGACGGGTGCTGCGGAGCTAAGCCCCAGGGTAAGCAGCAGCCCGGAGCAGGGCCGATGGCCGTGGCGGGCACGGCTGACCCAGGCGCGAGGACCGGCCCTCCGCCATTGGTTGCTGCGGAGCTAAGCCCCGGGGTCGGCAGCGTCCAGGAGCGGGGCTGGGGCCGAGCCGGGTGCGGGGCGGCCCCGGCACGCGGCCCGTCCCTCGGACCGCGTGGTCCACGGAGCTAAGCCCTGGGGTCTTCAGTGGCTCAGAACAGGGCCGAGGGCCGGGCCGGGCCAGGGCGGCCCGGGCGCTCGGCCCGGCCCTCCACCGGCGGGTGCCGCAGTGCTAAGACCCGGCATCGGCAGCGGCCTGGAGCGGGGACGAGGGCCGTGCTGTGCTTGGTGCGACCCGGGCACATGACCAATCCCTCGGAAAGCGTGGTCCGCGGAGCTAAGCCTCGGGGTCGTCAGTGGCTCGGAGCGGGGCCAGGGCCGGGCCGTGCACGGGGCCCTGCACTCCACCGGGTGGTGCCGCGGAGCTAAGGCCTGTGGTCGGCAGCGGCCGGGAGCGGGGCCATGGCCGGTACGGGAGCAAGGCCCCCCAGGCTCGCAGCCCGGCCCTCGGCCCGCTGGTGCCACAGAGCTAAGCCCTGGGGTCGGTAGCGTCCAGGAGAAGAGCCAGGGCCGAGCCAGGTGCGGCGCAGCCCCGGCAAGCGGCCCGTCCCTCAGACCGCGTGGTCCGCGGAGCTAAGACCCGGGGTTGTCAGTGGCTCGGAGTGGGGCCAGGGCTGGGCCGTGCACGGGGCGGCCCCGGCACGTGGCACAGCCCTCGGACCGCATGTGCTGTGGAGCTAAATCCGGGGTAGGCAGCGGCCCGGAGCGGAGCCGTGGGCCAGGCCTGGCACGGTGCTGCCTGGGAACGAGGCCTGGCCCTTCACCGGCGGGTGCCACAGACCTAAGACCCGGGGTCGGCAGTGCCCCAGAGCGGGGGGAGGGCCGTGGCGGGCGCGGCCGACCCAGTTGTGCATCCCGGCCCTCCAACGACGGGTGCTGCAGAGCTAAGCCCCGTGGTAGGCGGCGGCCCGGAGCGGGGCCGATGGCCATGGCGGGAGCAGCCAACCCAGGGGCGAGGACCGACCCTCCGCCGGTGGGTGCCGCGGAGCTAAGCCCCAGGGTTGGCAGCGGCCAGGAGCGGGGCCAGGGCCGAGCCGGGCGCGGGGCGTCCCCGGCACGCGGCCCGTCCCTCGGACCGCGTGGTCCACGGAGCTAAGCCCCGGGGTCGTCAGCGGCCCTTAGCGGGGCCGAGGGCCGGCCTGGGAGAGGTGTGGCCCTGGCTCGCAGCCCGGTCCTCGGCCCGCGGGTGCCGCGGATCTAAGCCCCGGAGTCGGCAGCGGCCCGGAGCAGGGCCGAGGGTCAGGCCTTGGCGTGGTGCGGCCCGGGCGCGCAACCCGGCCCTCGGACCGCGGGAGCCGCGAACCTAAGCCCCGGGGTCGGCAGTTTCCCAGTGCGGGGAGGAGGGCCGTGGCGGGCGCAGTCGACCCAAGTGCGTCCCGGTCCTCCACCGACGGGTGCTGCAGAGCTAAGCCCCGGGGTAGGCAGCAGCCCGGAGTGGGGCTGATGGCCGTGGCAGGCACGGCCGACCGAGGTGCGAGGACCGGCCCTCCGCCAGTGGTTGCCGCGGAGCTAAGCCCCAGGGTCGGCAGCGTCCAGGAGCGGGGCTGGGGCCGAGCCAGGCGCGGGGCGGTCCCGGCACGCGGCCCGTCCCTCGGACTGCGTGCTCCGCGGAGCTAAGCCCCCGGGTCTTCAGTGTCTCAGAGTAGGGCCGAGGGCCGGGCCGGGGCGGTGCGGCCCGGGCGCTCGGCCCAGCCCTCCACCGGCGGGTGCCGCAGTGCTAAGACCCGGAATGGCAGCGGCCCGGAGCGGGGATAAGGGTCGGGAGGAGATCGGGGCAGTCAGGCACGTTTCCCCGTCCTCCGCCGGCGGGTGCCGAGGAGCTAAGCCCCAAGGTCGGTAGCGGCCCGGAGGAGGGACGAGGGCCGGTCCAGGTGCGAGGCAGCCCGGGCGAGGCACGGTACTCTGCCGGCGGGTGCCGAGGAGCTAAGCAACGTGGTCGGCAGCGGCCCGGAGGGGGGACGAGGGCCGGGCCAGGCGCAGGGCAGACCAGGCGCGTGGCCAGGCCCTCCGATGGCGTGTGCCACAGAGCTAAGCCCCGGCGTTGGCAGCGGCCCGGAGCGCG
Source organism: Sorex fumeus (assembly GCF_029834395.1). Classification (NCBI taxonomy): domain Eukaryota; kingdom Metazoa; phylum Chordata; class Mammalia; order Eulipotyphla; family Soricidae; genus Sorex; species Sorex fumeus. The sequence continues at coordinate 2,095,882 of NW_026606224.1, read as the reverse complement.
GCCAAGAGTCAGGACGGGAGCGGAGCGGCACGTGCGCGCGGCCCGGCCCTTGTCCTGCGGCTGCCACGGAGTAAGCCTCAGCGTAGGCAGCGGCCCAGAGCAGGTTTGAGGGCCGGCTCGCGCGCGGGGCGGCCCAGGCGCGAGGACCGGCTCTACGCCGGTGGGTGCCGCGGAGCTAATCCCCGGGGTCGACAGCGGCCCGGAGCGGGGACGTGGGCTGTGCTGGGCGCAGGGCAGCCCGGGCTCTCGGCCAGGCCCTCCACCGGGTGGTGCCGCAGAGCTAAGCCCCGGGATCGGCAGTGGCCTGGAGCGGGGCCGAGGACCGGGCCGCGCATGGGGTGGCCAGGACGTGTGGCCCGGCATTCAGACGGTGGAGCGGCACGTGCGCGCGGCCTGGCCCTCTGCCGACGGATGCCGCGGAGCTAAGCCCCGGGGTCGGCAGTGGCCCGGAGTGCGTCCGATGGACAGGACGGGATCAGGGCATTCGAGCACGTGGCCCGGTCCTTCGCCAGTGGGTGCCGCGGAGCTAAGCCCCGGGGTCGGCAGCGGCCCAGAGTGGTGATGAGGGTGGGGCCGGACACGGGGCTGCCCGGGGGCGCGGCTCGGTCCTCCACCGGCGGGTGCCGTGGAGCTAAGCCCCGGGGTCGGCAGCGGTCCAGAGCGGGGCCGAGGACCGGGCCGGGCGTGGGGTGGCCAGATCGTGTGGCCCGGCATTCAGCCAGCGGTTGCCGCGAAGCTAATTCCCGGGGTCGGCAGCGGCCCGGAGGGGGGATGAGTGCCGGGCCGGGCGCGGGGCTGCCCGGGGGTGCGGCACGGTCCTCTGCCGTTGTGTGCCGTGGAGCTAAGCCCCGGGGTTGGCAGCGGCCCGGAGCAGGGCCGAGGACCGGGCTGGGCGCGGGTCAGCCCATGCACGTGGCCAGGCCCTCCGCTGGCATGTACCGCCGAGCTAATCCCCGGGGTCGGCAGCAGCCCGGAGCGGGACGTGGGCCGTGCTGGGCGCGGGGCAGCCCGGGCTCTCGACCGGGCCCTCCACCGGGTGGTGCCGCAGAGCTAAGCCCCGGGGTCGGCAGTGGCCCTGAGCGGTTCCGAGGGCCTGGCCGGGTGTTGGGCGGCCCGGGCGCGCTGCCCAGCTGTCTGCCGGGGGGTGTAGCGGAGCTAAGCCCCGGGTCGGAAGCGGCCCAGAGCAGGCCCAGGGCCCGGCGGGGCGTGCAGCCGCCCCGGCACGCGGCACGGCCCTTTGCCTGCGTGTAACGCGGAGCTAAGCCCCAGGGTCGGCCGCGGCCCGGAGCGGGTCCGAGTGCTGGGCCGGGCGCGGGTCAGCCCGGGTGCGCGGCACGGTCCTCCGCCGTTGTGTGCCGCGGAGCTAAGCCCCGGGGTTGGCAGCGGCCAGGAGCGTGGGCGAGGGCTAGGCCCGGCGTGAGTCGGCTCAGGCGCGCATCCCTACCCTCGGCCTGCTGGTGCCACGGAGCTAAGCCCTGGGGTCGGCAGCGGCCCGGAGCGGGGCCGAGGGCCGGGCCGTGCGCGGGACGACCCGGGCGCACGGCCCCATCCTCCGCCGGCGGGTTCCGCGGAGGTAAGCCCCGGGGTCGGGAGCGGCCGGGAATGGGACTGAGGGCCGGAAAAATCGCGGGGCGGCCAGGGCGCGCGGCCCCATCTCTCGGCCCGCGGGTGCCATCGCCCCTCTAGTGCCGCGGATCTAAGACACGGGTGGGCAGTGGCCCGGAGCGGGGTCGAGGCCCGGGCCGGGCGCGGGACAGCCCGGGCGCTCGGCCCGGCCCTCCACCGGCGGGTGCCGCAGAGATAAGCCACTGGGTCGGCAGCGGCCTGGAGCGGGGCTGAGGGCCGGGGCGTGTGCGGGACGGCTCGGGCGCTCCGCCCCATCCTCCGCTGGCAGGTGCCGTGGAGGTAAGCCCCGGGGTGGGAGCGGCCGGCAGCGGGGCCGAGGGCTGGGTAATGCGTGGGGCGGCCTGGGCGCGCGGCCCCATTCTCGGCCCGCGGGTGCCGTGGAGCTAAGCCACGGGGTCGGCAGCGCCCCAGAGCGGGGCCGGGGGCCGGGCCGTTCGCCGCCGGCCCTTGCACATGGACTGACCCTCCGATGGCGGGTACCGCAGAGCTAAGCCCCGGGTTCAGCAGCGGCCCGGAGCGGGGCCAAGGTCGGGACGGGCGTGGGGCCCCCCCGACCCGCGGCCCGGCCCTCCGTCGACGGGTGCCGTGGAGCTAAGCCCAAGGGTCGGCAGCGGCCCGTAGCGTGGCCGAGGGTCCCGACGGGAGCGGGGCAGCCCGGGCACGTGGCCTGGTCCTCCACCGGCGGGTGCCACGGAGCTAAGCCACGGGGTCAGCAGCGGCATGGGGCAGGGATGAGGGCCGGGCTGGGCGCGGAGCAGCCCTAGCGCGCGACACGGTTCTCCGCTGGCAGATGCCGCGGAGCTAACCCCCGGGGTAGGCAGCGGCCCGGAGCGGGGCGGAGGGCATGGCCGGGCGCGGTGCGGCACAGGCATGCGACCCTGCCCTCCGCCGCGGGTGCCGCAGAGCTAAGCCCCGGGGTCGGCAGCAGCCCAGAACACGGACAAAGGGTCGGGACGGTAGCGGTGCGGCTCGGGCGCTCGGCCCAACACTCGGACCGCGGGTGCCGCAGAGCTAAGCCCCGGGTCGGCAGCGGCCCTGAGCGGGGTCAGTGCTGGGCCGGGCGTGGGGCGGCCGCAGCGCGCGGCCCGTCCCTAGGCCCGCGTGGGCTGCGGAGCTAAACCCCGGTGTCAGCAGCGGCCCGGGGCAGGTCCGAGGGCCGGGCCGGGAGCTGGGTGGCCCGGGTGCGTGACTAGGCCCTCCGCTGGCGGGTGTCGCGGAGCTAAGCCCCGGTGTCGGCAGCGGCCCGGAGCGGGGCCGTGGGCCGAGCCGGGAGCGGGGCAGCCCGGGCGCACATCCCAGCCCTCCGCCGGCGGGTGCCGCAGAGCTAAGCCCCGGGGTCAACAGCGTCCTGGAGCGGGACCGTGTGCCGGGCAAGTCGTGGGGTTGCCCGGGCGCGCGGCACCATTCTTGGCCCTCGCGTGCTGCGGAGCTAAGCCCCGTGGTCGGCAGCGGCCCGGAGGGGGAACGAGGGCCCGGCCAGGCGCGGGGCAGACCAGGTGTGTGGCCAGGCCCGCCGATGGCGTGTGCCGCGGAGCTAAGCCCCGGGGTCAACAGCGTCCTGGAGCGGGACCGTGGGCCGGGCAAGTCGTGGGGTTGCCCGGGGCGCGCGGCCCCATTCTTGGCCCTCACGTGCCGCGGAGCTAAGCCCCGTGGTCGGCAGCGGCCCGGAGGGGGGACGAGGGCCCGGCCAGGCGCAGGGCAGACCAGGTGCGTGGCCAGGCCCGCCGATGGCGTGTGCCGCGGAGCTAAGCCCCGGGGTCAACAGCGTTCTGGAGCGGGACCGAGGGCCGGGCAAGTCGTGGGGTTGCCCGGGCGCGCAAGGCCCCATTCTTGGCCCTCGCGTGCCGCGGAGCTAAGCCCCGTGGTCGGCAGCGGCCCGGATGGGTGACGAGGGCCCGGTCAGGCGCGGGGCAGACCAGGTGCGTGGCCAGGCCCTCCGCCGACGGGTGCCGCGGAGCTAAGCCTCGGGGTCGGCAGCGGCCCGTAGCGCCGCCGATGGTCAGGACGGGATCGGGTCATTCGAGCACGTGGCCCGGTCCTCCGCCGGCGGGTACCGCGGAGCTAAGCCCGGGGGTCGGCAGCGGCCCGGAGGGGGGATGAGGGACGGGCCGAGTGCGGGGCTGCTGGGGGCGCGGCACGGTCCTCCGCCGGCGGGTGCCGCGGAGCTAAGCCCCGGGGTCGGCAGCGGCCCGGAGCGGGGCGAGGGTCGGGCCAGGAGTGGGGCAGCCCCGGCGCGTGGCAAGGCAGAGCGTGGGTCGACCTCGGTGTGAGGCCTGACCCTCGGACCGCGGGTGCCGCGGAACTAAGCCCCGGGGTCAGCCGCAGCCCGGAGCGGGGTGAGGGCCGAGCCAGGCGTGGGGCGGCTCCGGCACGCGGCCGAGCAGGGCGAGGGGCGACCCCGGTGTGAGGCCTGGCTCTCGGCCCGCGGGTGCTGTAGAACTAAGCCCCAGGTTTGGTAGAAGCCAGGAGCGGGGCTGAGGGTCGGGCCGGCCGTGGGGCGGCCTGGGCGCATGGTCCGGCCCTCCGCAGGCGGGTGCCGCGGAGCTAAGTCCCGGGGTCAGCAGTGGCCCGGAGAGGGGCCAGCTCCTGGCCGGGTGCGGGGCGGCCCCGGAGTGCGGCCGGGAAGGGCGCGGGGCAGCCCCGGTGCAAGACACGGCCCTCGGACCGCGGGTGCCGCGGAGCTAAGCCCCGGGGTCAGCAATGGCCCGGAGCGGGGCTGAGGGCCAGGCAGGGAGCGGGGCTACCCGGGCATGCGGCCCTGCCCTCCGCCGGCGGATACCGCGGAGCTAATCCCGGGTTCAGCAGCGCCCTGGAGTGGGACTGAGGGCCGAGAAGTACACGGGGCGGAACAGGGACGCGGCCCGCCCCTCCACCTTCGGGTGCCGCTGAACTAAGCCCCGGGGTCGGCAGCGGCCCAGAGTGGGGCCGAGGGCCGGGCAGGGCGCAGGGTAGCCCAGGCGCGCGGCCCAGCCCTTGGTCCGCGGGTGCCACAGAGCTAAGCCCCTGTGTCGACAGCGGTCCGGAGCGGGGCGGAGTGTCGGGCCGGGCGCGTGTCGGCCCCGGCGCGCGGCTCGGTCCTCCGCCGGCGGGTGGCGCCGAGCTAAGCCCCTAGGTCGGCAGCGTTCCAGAGCGGGGCCAAGGGCCGGGCAGGGCGCGGGGCAGCCTGGGTGCGTGGCCCAGGCCTCGCACCACGGACACCGCGGAGCTGAGTCCCAGGGTTGACAGTGGCCCAGAGCGGGGCTGAGGGCCGGGCCGGGCGCGGCCGGCGCGGGCGTGCGGCACGGCCCTCCGACAGCGGGTGCCACGGAGCTAAGCCCCGGGTCGGCAGCGGCCCGGTGCGCGGCCAAGAGTCGGGACGGGAGCGGAGCGGCACGTGCGCGCGGCCCGGCCCTTGTCCTGCGGCTGCCACGGAGTAAGCCTCAGCGTAGGCAGCGGCCCAGAGCAGGTTTGAGGGCCGGCTCGCGCGCGGGGCGGCCCAGGCGCGAGGACCGGCTCTACGCCGGTGGGTGCCACGGAGCTAATCCCCGGGGTCGACAGCGGCCCGGAGCGGGGACGTGGGCCGTGCTGGGCGCAGGGCAGCCCGGGCTCTCGGCCAGGCCCTCCACCGGGTGGTGCCGCAGAGCTAAGCCCCGGGGTCGGCAGTGGCCTGGAGCGGGGCCGAGGACCGGGCTGCGCATGGGGTGGCCAGGACGTGTGGGCCGGCATTCAGACGGTGGAGCGGCACGTGTGCGCGGCCTGGCCCTCTGCCGACGGATGCCGTGGAGCTAAGCCCCAGGGTCGGCCGCGGCCCGGAGCGGGTCCGAGTGCTGGGCCGGGCGCGGGTCAGCCCGGGTGCGCGGCACGGTCCTCCGCCGTTGTGTGCCGCGGAGCTAAGCCCCGGGGTTGGCAGCGGCCAGGAGCGTGGGCGAGGGCTAGGCCCGGCGTGAGTCGGCTCAGGCGCGCATCCCTGCCCTCGGCCTGCTGGTGCCGCGGAGTTAAGCCCCGGGGTCGGCAGCGGCCCGGAGCGGGGCCGAGGGCCGGGCCATGCGCGGGACGACCCAGGCGCACGGCCCCATCCTCCACCGGCGGGTTCCGCGGAGGTAAGCCCCGGGGTCGGGAGCGGCCGGGAATGGGACTGAGGGCCGGACAAGTCGCGGGGCGGCCAGGGCGCGCGGCCCCATCTCTCGGCCCGCGGGTGCCATCGGCCCTCTAGTGCCGCGGATCTAAGACTCGGGTGGGCAGTGGCCCTGAGCGGGGTCGAGGCCCGGGCCGGGCGCGGGACAGTCCGGGCGCTCGGGCCGGCCCTCCGCTGGCAGGTGCCGCGGAGGTAAGCCCCGGGGTGGGAGCGGCCGGCAGCGGGGCCGAGGGCTGGGTAATGCGTGGGGCGGCCTGGGCGCGCGGCCCCATTCTCGGCCCGCGGGTGCCGTGGAGCTAAGCCACGGGGTCGGCAGCGCCCCAGAGCGGGGCCGGGGGCCGGGCCGTTCGCCGCCGGCCCTTGCACGTGGACTGACCCTCCGATGGCGGGTACCGCAGAGCTAAGCCCCGGGTTCAGCAGCGGCCCGGAGCGGGGCCAAGGTCGGGACGGGCGCGGGGCCCCCCCGACCCGCGGCCCGGCCCTCCGTCGACGGGTGCCGTGGAGCTAAGCCCAAGGGTCGGCAGCGGCCCGTAGCGTGGCCGAGGGTCCCGACGGGAGCGGGGCAGCCCGGGCACGTGGCCCGGTCCTCCACCGGCGGGTGCCACGGATCTAAGCCACGGGGTCAGCAGCGGCATGGGGCAGGGACGAGGGCCGGGCTGGGCGCGTTGCAGCCCTACCGCGCGACACGGTTCTCCGCCGGCGGATGCCGCGGAGCTAACCCCCGGGGTAGGCAGCGGCCCAGAGCGGGGCGGAGGGCATGGCCGGGCGCAGTGCGGCACAGGCATGCGACCCCGCCCTCGGCCACGGGTGCCGCAGAGCTAAGCCCCGGGGTCGGCAGCAGCCCAGAACACGGACAAAGGGTCGGGAAGGTAGCGGTGCGGCTCGGGCGCTCGGCCCAACACTCGGACCGCGGGTGCCGCAGAGCTAAGCCCCGGGTCGGCAGCGGCCCTGAGCGGGGCCAGTGCCGGGCCGGGCGTGGGGCGGCCGCAGCGCGCGGCCCGTCCCTAGGCCCGCGTGGGCTGCGGAGCTAAACCCCGGTGTCAGCAGCGGCCCGGGGCAGGTCCGAGGGCCGGGCCGGGAGCTGGGCGGCCCGGGTGCGTGGCTAGGCCCTCCGCTGGCGGGTGTGGCGGCGCTAAGCCCCGGTGTCGGCAGCGGCCCGGAGCGGGGCCGTGGGCCGAGCCGTGAGCGGGGCAGCCCGGGCGCACAGCCCAGCCCTCCGCCGGCGGGTGCCGCAGAGCTAAGCCCCGGGGTCAACAGCGTCCTGGAGCCGGACCGTGGGCCGGGCAAGTCGTGGGGTTGCCCGGGCGCGCGGCCCCATTCTTGGCCCTCGCGTGCCGCGGAGCTAAGCCCCGTGGTCGGCAGCGGCCCGGAGGGGGAACGAGGGCCCGGCCAGGCGTGGGGCAGACCAGGTGCCTGGCCAGGCCCGCCGATGGCGTGTGCCGTGGAGCTAAACCCCGGGGTCAACAGCGTCCTGGAGCGGGACCGAGGGCCGGGCAATTTGTGGGGTTGCCCGGGCGCGCGGCCCCATTCTTGGCCCTCACGTGCCGCGGAGCTAAGCCCCGTGGTCGGCAGCGGCCCGGAGTGGGGACGAGGGCCCGGCCAGGCGTGGGGCAGACCAGGTGCGTGGCCAGGCCCGCCGATGGCATGTGCCGCGGAGCTAAGCCCCGGGGTCAACAGCGTCCTGGAGCGGGACCGAGGGCCGGGCAAGTCGTGGGGTTGCCCGGGCGCGCGAGGCCCCATTCTTGGCCCTCGCGTGCCGCGGAGCTAAGCCCCGTGGTCGGCAGCGGCCCGGATGGGGGACGAGGGCCCGGTCAGGCGCGGGGCAGACCAGGTGCGTGGCCAGGCCCTCCGTCGACGGGTGCCGCGGAGCTAAGCCTCGGGGTCGGCAGCGGCCCGTAGCGTCGCCGATGGTCAGGACGGGATCGGGTCATTCGAGCACGTGGCCCGGTCCTCCGCCGGCGGGTACCGCGGAGCTAAGCCCGGGGGTTGGCAGCGGCCCGGAGGGGGGATGAGGGCCGGGCCGAGTGCGGGGCTGCTGGGGGCGCGGCACGGTCCTCCACCGGCGGGTGCCGCGGAGCTAAGCCCCGGGGTCGGCAGCGGCCCGGAGCGGGGCCGAGGACCGGGCCGGGCGCGGAGTGGCCAGGTCACGCGGCCTGGCATTCAGCCGGCGGGTGCCGCGAAGCTAAGCCCCGGGGTCGGCCACGGCCCGGAGCGGGGCGAGGGTCGGGCCAGGAGTGGGGCGGCCCCGGCGCGTGGCAAGGCAGAGCGTGGGTCGACCTCGGTGTGAGGCCTGACCCTCGGACCGCGGGTGCCGCGGAACTAAGCCCCGGGGTCAGCCGCAGCCCGGAGCGGGGTGAGGGCCGAGCCAGGTGTGGGGCGGCTCCGGCGCGCGGCCGAGCAGGGCGAGGGGCGACCCCGGTTTGAGGCCTGGCTCTCGGCCCGCGGGTGCTGTAGAACTAAGCCCCAGGTTCGGTAGAAGCCAGGAGCGGGGCCGAGGGTCGGGCCGGCCGTGGGGCGGCCTGGGCACATGGTCCGGCCCTCCGCAGGCGGGTGCCGCGGAGCTAAGTCCCGGGGTCAGCAGTGGCCCGGAGAGGGGCCAGCGAGGAGCGAGGCCGAGGGCCGGGTCGGGCGCGGGGTGGCTCGGTCGTGCGGACCGGCCCTCCGCCGGCGGATGCCGCAGAGCTAAGCCCCGGGGTCTGCAGCGGCCCAGAACGCAGCCGAGGGTCGGGGCGGGAGCGGCGCTGCTCGCGTGCGCGGCCCCGTCCTTCACCGGCGGGTGCCACGGAGCTAAATCCCAGTTACCGCAGCCGCCGGGAACGGGGCCGAGGGGCGGGCAAGGCGCGGGACGGTACGGGCGCGAAGCCCCATCTCTCGGCCCGCGGGTGCCATGGAGCTAAGCTGCGGGGTTCGGCAGCTGCCCGGAGCGGGGCCAGGACTGGGACAGAAACGGGGCCCCCCACTCGTTGCCCGGCCCTCGGCCCGTGGGTGCCGCAGAGCTAAGAACCGGGGTTGGCAGCGGCCCGGAGCGGTGCTGCGGGCCCGGCCGGGTGCGGTGCGGCACAGGCGCGCAGCCCAGCCCTCGGCCGGCGGGTGCCGTGGAGCTAATCCCAGTTGTCGGCAGCGGCCCGGAGCAGGGACGAGGGCTGCGCCGGCCGCGGGTAGGCCCAGGTGCGAGGCCCGGCCCTCCGCAGTTGTGTGCCGCGGAGCTAAGCCCCAGGGTCGGCAGCGGCCCAGAACGCAGCCGAGGGTCCCGACGGGATCGGGGCAGCCCGGGCACGTGGCCCGGAACTCCGCCGTTGTGTGCCGCGGGGCTAAGCCCTGGGGTCGGCAGCGGCTCAGAATGCGGCTGAGGGTCCCGACGGGATCGGGGCAGCCCGGGCACGTGGCCCTTTTCTCCGCCGGCGGATGCCGCGGAGCTAAGCCCCGGGGTCGGCAGCGGTGCGGAGCGGCACCAATGGCCAGGCAGGTCGCGGAGCAGCCCAGGTGCGCGGCCCGGTCCTCCACCGGTGGGAGCTGCGGAGCTAAGTCCCGGGATCGGCAGCAGCCCGAAGCGGGGCCGAGGGCCAAGGCGGGCACGGGGCAGCCCGGGCGCGCGGCTCAGCCATCCGCCGGCGGGTGCCGCCGAGCTAAGCCCCGGGGTCGGCAGCGGTCCGGAGCAGGGCCGAGGGCCGGGTCGGGCGCGGGGCGGCGCAGGTGCGCGGCCCGACCCTCGAGCACGGGTCCTGCGGAGCTAAGACCTGGGGTCGAAAGCGGCCCGGATCAGGGCTACGGGCCTGGATGGGCGCGGCCAGCGCGTGCGCGAGGACCGCCTTCTGCCGTTGGGTGCCACGGAGCTAAGCACCTGGTCGGCAGCGGCCCGGAGCGGGGCCAGGGCCGGGCAGGGCGCGCGGCGGCCCCGGCATGCGGCACAGCCCTCGTCCCGCGTTTGCCGTGGAGCTAAGCCCCGGGGTCGGGAGCGGCCCGGAGAGGGGCCGAGGGCTGGGAAGGGCACGGTGTGGCACGGGCACGCGGCCCGGCCCTCCGCCCGCAGGTGCCGCGGAGCTAAGCCCTGGGGTCGGCAGCGGCCCGGAGGGGGACCGAAGGCTGGGCCGGGCGTGGACCTCCCGGGCGCGTGGCCAGGCGCTCTGCTGGCGGGTGCCGCGGAGCTAAGCCCCGGTGTCGGCAGCGGCCCGGAGCGGTGCCGTGGTCCCGGCCGAGTGCGGTGTGGCACAGGCACGCGGCCCGGCCCTCGGCCGGCGGGTGCCGCAGAGCTAAGCCCTGGGGTGGGCAACGACCAGAACGCGGCTGATGGTTGCGACGGGAGCGAGGCGGCTCGGGTGCGCGTCCCAGTCCTCCACCGGTGGGAGCTGCAGAGCTAAGCCCCGGGGTCGGCGGTGGCCCGGGGCGGGGCCGAGGACCGTTCAAGGCACGGTGTGGCACGGTCGCGCGGCCCAGCCCTCGGACCATGGGTGCCGCGGAGCTAAGCACCAGGGTCAGCATTGGCCCGGAGCGGGGCCGAGGGTCCCGACGGTTTCGGTGCAGCCCGGGCACGTGGCCCGGCCCTCCGCCAGGGGTTGCCACTGAGCTAAGCCCCGGTGTTGGCAGTGGCCCGGAGCGGGGCCGAGAGCCGGGCCGGGCGCTGGGCGGCCCAGGCGCGTGGGCAGGCACTCCGCTGGCGGTTGCCGCGGAGCTAAGCCCCGGTGTCGGCAGCGGCCCGAGCGAGGCCGAGGGCCGGGCCAGGCGCTGTGCGGCCCGGGCGCGTGGCCAGGCCCTCCGCCGGCGGGTTCCGCAGAGCTAAGCCCCGGGGTCGGCAGCGGCCCAGAACGTGGCCAATGGTCGGGACGGGAGCGGGGAGGCTCGGGTGCACGTCTCGGTACTCCGCCGGCGGGTGCAGCAGAGGTAAGTCCCGGGGTCGGCAGTGGCACGGGGCGGGGCCTAGGGCCGGGCCGGGCGTGGTGTGGCCTGGAAGCGCGTCCCTGCCCTCGGACCGCGGGTGACGCGGAGCTAAGCCCCGGGGTCGCCAGCGGCCCACGGCAGGGCCGAGGGCCCGGGCGGGCGCTGTGGGTCCCGGGCGCGCGACCCGGCCCTCAGCCCGCAGGTGCCACGGAGCTAAGACCCGGGGTCAGCAGCTGGCCGGGGCGGGGCCGAGGGCTGTGCAAGGCGCAGGGTGGACCGGGCACGCGGCCCAGCCCTCCGCCAGAGGGTGCCGCGGAGCTAAGCCCCGGGGTTTGCAGCGGCCCAGAACGCTGCCGAGGGTCCCGACGGGATCGGGCAGCCCGGGCACGTGGCCCGGTCCTCCGCCGGCGGGTGCAGCGGAGCTAAGCCCCGGGGTTGGCAGTGGCCTAGAACGCGGCCGAGGGTCTCGAAGGGATCTGGGCTGCCTGGGCAAGTGGACCGTCCCTCCCTAGTTGTGTGCCGCGGGGCTAAGCCCTGGGGTCGGCAGCGGCCCAGAACGCGGCCGATGGTCGGGACGGGAGCGGAGCGGCTCGGGTGCACGTCCCTGTCCTCCGTCGGCGGGTGCAGCGGGGCTAACTCCCGGGGTCGGCAGCGTCATGGGGCGGGGCCGAGGGCCGGGCCGGGCGTGGTGTGGCCCGGAAGCGAAGCCCTGCCCTCGGACCGCGGGTGACGCGGAGCTAAGCCCCGGTGTCGGCAGCGGCCCGGAGCAGGGCCAGGGCCGGGCCGGGCACGGGGTGGCCCCGGCACGCGGCACAGCCCTCGACCCGCCTGAGCCGCGGAGCTAAGCCCCGGGGTTGGCAGCGGCCCGGAGCTGTGCCGAGTGACGTGCCGGGCGCTGGACGGCCCGGGCACGTGGCCAGGCCCTCCGCCGGCGGGTGCCGCCGAGCTAAGTCCCAGGGTCAGCAGCAGCCCGGAGCGGGGCCGAGGGCCGGGCCGGGCTCGGGGCGGCCTGGGCACGCTGTCCAGCCATCTGCCGGCGGGTGCCGCGGAGCTAAGCCCTGGGGTCTGCAGCGGCTTGGAGCGGGGCCGAGGGCCGGGACGGGCCCGGGTCGACGCATGCGCGTGGGCCGACCCTCGGACCGCAGGTGCCGCGGAGCTAAGACCTGGGATCGGCAGCATCCCAGATCGGGGCTGAGGGCATTGATGGGCGCGGCCGGCCTGTGCGCGAGGACCGGCCTTCCGCCAGTGGGTGCTGCGGAGCTAAGCCCTGGGTCGGCAGCCGCCCGGAGCGGGGCCAGGGCCGGGTGGGGCGCACGGCGGTCCCGGCACGCGGCACAGCCCTCGGCACGCGTATGCCACGGAGCTAAGTTCCAGGGTCGGCAGCGGCCTGGAGTGGGGCCGAGGGCCGGGCCAGGAACAGGAAGGCCCGGGCGCGCGGCCCAACCCTCCGCCAGCGGGTGCCGCAGAGCTAAGCCCCAGGGACGGCAGCGGCCCAAATTGCGGCCGAGTGTCATGACGGGAGCGGGGCGGCTCGGGGGCGCGGTCTGACACTCGGACCGCAGATGCCGCCGAGCTCAGCCTCGGGGTCGGCAGCTGCCCGGAGCGGGGTGAGTGCCAGCCCATTTGCGGGGCGGCCAGTGCGCGCGGCATGGCCCTACGCCGACGGGTGCTGCGGAGCTAAGCCCCGGGATCGGCAGCGGACCGGAGCGCAGCCGAGGGTCCCGACGGTATCGGGGCAGCCCGGGCACCTGGCACGGCCCTCCAGCGGTGGGTGGCAAGGAGCTAAGCTCCGGGGTCGGCAGTGGCCCAGAGCGGGGCCGAGGGCTGGGCCGGGTGCAGGGCAGCCAGGGTGCGCGGCCTGGCACACTGCCGGCAGGTGCCACAGAGCTAAGTCCTGGGGTCGGCAGCGGCCCGGAACGTGGCTGATGGTTGGGACTGGAGCGGGGCGGCTCATGTGCGCATCCTACTGCTCCGCCGGCGGGAGATGTGGAGCTAGGCCCCAGGGTCGGCAGCGGCCCGGGGCAGGGCCGCGGGCTGGGCCGGGCGCGATTCAACCCGGGCTCGCTGCCCGGCCCTCGGACCGCGGGTGCCGTGGAGCTAAGCCCCAGGGTCAGCAGCATCCCGGAGTGGGGCCGAGGGTAACGACAGTATCGGGTCAGCCCGGGCACATGGGCCGTTCGTCCACCGGCGGGTTCCGCAGAGCTAAGCCCCGGGGTCGGCAGCGGCCCGGAGCGGGGCCGATGTCCGGGCCGGGCACAGGGCAGCCCGGGCGTGCAGCCCGGCCCTCCGCCGTTGTGTGCCTGGGAGCTAAGACCCAGAGTCGGCAGTGGCCCGGAGCGGGGCCGAGGGCTGGGCCGGGTGCGGGGCCGCCAGGGCGCATGGCCCGGCACTCCGCCGGCGGGTGCCGCAGAGCTATGTCCTGTGGTCGGCAGAGGCCTGGAACGCAGATGATGGTTGGGACGGGAGCGGGGCGGCTCTGGCGCGCATCCCAGTCCTCCGCCGGCGGGAGCTGCGGAGCTAAGCCCCAGGGTCGGCAGCGGCCCAGAGAGGGACCGATGGCCGGGCCGGGCTTGGGGCCGCCCGGGCGCACCGCCCGGTCTTCTGTCAGCGTTTGTCGCGGAGCTCAGCCCCGGGGTCGGGAGCGGCCCGGAGCGGGGCCTAGTGCCAGACCGTGTGCGGGGCGGCCAGGGCGCGCGGCATGGCCCTCCGCCGACGGGTGCGGCGGAGCTAAGACCCAGGATCGGCAGCGGCCCGGAGCACGGCCGAGGGTCCCGACAGTATCAGGGCAGCCCGGGCACCTGGCCCCTCCCTCAGCTGGCGGGTGGCGCGGAGCTAAGCCCCAGGGTCCGCAGTGGCCCGGAGTGTGGCCAGGGCCAGGCAGGGCGTGGGGTGGCCCCGGCGCGCGGCCCGTCCCTTGACCTGCGTGTGCCGCGGAGCTAAGCCCCGGGTTCGGCATCGGCCCGGAGTGGGTCCGAGGGTCGAATTGGGCGCTGGGCAGCCCGGGCACGTGGACAGGACCTCTGCCGGCGGTTGCCGTGGAGCTAAGCCCCGGGGTTGGTAGTGGGCCGGTGTGGGGCAAGGGCCGGCCCGAGCACGAGGCTGCCCAGACGTGCGGCCCGACCCTCGGCCCGCGTGTGCCGCGGAGCTAAGCCCCGGGGTCGACAGCGGCCCAGAGCGGGGCCGAGAGCCGGGCTGTGCGCTGGGCGATCCGGGCGCTTGGCCAGGCACTCCGCCTGCGGGTGCCGCGGAGCTAAGCACCGGGGTTGGCAACAGCCTGGAGCGGGGCTGAAGGCCGGGCCGGGCGCGTTGCGGCCTGGGCCCATGGCACGCCCCTCCGCTGGGGGTGCCGCGGAGCTAAGCCCCGGGATCGGCAGCGGCCCGGAGCAGGGCCGATGGCTGGGCCTGGCACGAGGGAGCCTAGGCGCGCGGCCCGCTCCTCCGCCTGCTGGTACCGAGGAGCTAAGCCCCGGGGTCGGCAGCGGCTCGGAGTGGGGCCGAGTGCCAGGGGTTGTTCGCTGGGCAGCCCAGGCGCGTGGACAGTACCTCCGCAGGCGGGTGCCACGGAGATAAGCCCCGGGATTGGCAGCGGCCTGAAGCGGGGCTGAAGGCCGGGCCGGGCGCGTTGCGGCCTGGGCCCATGGCACGCCCCTCCGCTGGGGGTGCTGCGGAGCTAAGCCCCGGCGTTGGCGGTGGCCCTGAGCGGGGCCGAGGGACTTGCCGGGCGCAGGGCGTACCGGGCGCGCGGCCCGGCCCTCGGCCCGCGGGTATCGCGGAGTTAAGTCCCGGGGTCGGCAGCGGCCGGGAGCGGGGCCGAGGGCCGGGCAAGGCGCGGGGCGGCCCGGGAGACAGGCCCCGTCTCTCAGCCTGCAGGTGCCGTGGAGGTAAGCCGCGGGGTCGGCAGCGCCCCGGAGCGGGGCCGAGGGCCGGGCCGGTCGCGGCCGGCCCTGGTACACGGACTGACCCTCCATTGGTGGGTACCGCAGAGCTAAGCCCGGGGTTCAGCAGCGGCCCGGAGCTGGGCCATGGCCGGAACGGGAGCGGGGCCCCCCCGGCTCGCCGCCTGGCCCTCGGCCTGCGGGTGCTGCGGAGCTAAGCCCCGCGTTCGGCAAAGGCCCGGAGCGGTGCCGCGGGCCCGGTGTGGTGCGGGGAGGGACAGGCGCGCGGCCCGGCCCTCGGCTGGCGTGTGCCGCGGATCTAAGCCCCGGGGTCGGCAGTGGCCCGGAGCAGGGCCGAGGGATGGGACGGGCGCGGGTCGGCCCAGGCGCGCGGACAGTCCCTCCACTGTTGTGTGCCGTGGAGCTTAGCCCTGGGGTCGGCAGCGCCCCGGAGCGGGACTGAGGGCCGTGCCGGGCGCGGCCGGCCCCGGTGCGCGGACCGGCCATCCGCGAGCATGTGCCGTGGGGCTAAACCCCGGGGTCGGCAGTGGCCCGGAGAAGGTCAAGGGCCGGGCCGGGCGCGGGTGGCCCGGGCGCGCGGACCGGCCCTAGTCCCGCGTGTGCCGCGGAGCTAATCCCCGGGGTCGGCAGCGGCCCGGAGCGTGGCCGAGAGCCGGGCCGGGTGCGGGGCGGCGCAGGCGCGCGTCCCGGCCCTCCACCTGCTGTGCCGCGGAGCTATGCCCCGGGATCGGCAGCAGCCCGGAGCGGGACTGAGGGCCGGGCCGGGCGTGGCTGTCCCGGGCGTGCGGACTGGCCCTCCATCAGCAGTTGCCGTGGAGCTAAGCCCCGGGTTCAGCAGTGGCCCGGAGCAGGGCAAGGGCCAGGTCGGGTGCTGGGCGGCCCGGGCGGGCGGCCCGGCCCTCGTTCCGTGTGTGCCGCGGAGCTAAGCCCCGGGGTCGACAGGGTCCCGGGGCGGGGCCGAGAGCCGGGCCGGGCAATGGGTGACCAGGCGCGCGTTCTGGCCCTCAAACCGCGGGTGCCGCGGAGCTAAGCCCCGGGTTCCGCAGCGACCCGGAGCGGGGCCTGATGGCCGGGCCTGGCGCGGGGCAGTCCGGGCTCGCGGCCAGGTCCTCCGCCGGCGGTCCCGCGGAGCTAAGCCCCGGGGTCGGCAGCGGCCCGGAGCAGGTCCGAGGGCCGGGTTGGGCGCTAGGCAGCCCGGCACATGGACAGGACCTCCGCCGGCGGGTGCCGCGGAGCTAAGCCCCAGGGAGGGCAGCGGCCGGGAGCGGGGCCTAGGGCCTGGCAAGGCGTGGGGTGGCCCGGGCGACAGGCCCCGTCTCTCGGCCCGCGGGTGCCATGGAGCTAAGCCGCGGGGTCGGCAGCGCCCCGGAGCGGTGCCGAGGGCCGGGCCGGTCGCGGCCGGCCCTGGCACGTGGACTGACCCTCCGTCGGTGGGTACCGCAGAGCAAAGCCCCGGGTTCGGCAGCGGCCCGGAGCTGGGCCATGGCCGGAACGGGAGCAGAGCCCCCCTGGCTCGCCGCCCGGCCCTCGGCAAGCGGGTGCCGTGGAGCTAAGCCCCGCGTTCAGCAACAGCCCGGAGCAGTGCCGCGGGCCTGGCCAGGTGCGGGGCGGCACAGGCGCGTGGCCCCGCCCTCGGCTGTCGAGTGCCGCAGATCTAAGCCCAGGGGTCGGCAGCGGCCCGGAGCAGGTCCGAGGGCTGGGCCGGGCGAGGGTCGGCTCGGGCATGTGGCCCGTCTCTCCTCCTTTGTGTGCAGCGGAGCTAAGCCGCGGGGTCGGCAGCGCCCCGGAGCGGGGTCGAGGGCCGGGCCGGTCGCGGACGACCCTGGCATGCGGACTGACCCTCAGTCAGCGGGTACCGCAGAGCTAAGCCCCGGTACGGCAGAGGCCGGAGTGGGGCCATGGCCGGGATGGGAGCGGGGCCCCACCGGCTAGCGGCCCGGCCCTCGTCCCGCGGGTACCACGGAGCTAAGCCCCGGGGTCGGCAGCGGCCCGGAGCGGTGCCGCGGGCCCGGCCGAGTGTGGGGGGGCACTGGCGCGCGGCCTGGCCCTCGGCCGGCGGTTGCCGCAGAGATAAGCCCCGGGTTCGGCAGCGGCCCGGAGTGGGGCCAAGGATGGTCCGGGCACAGGGTGGCTCTGGCGTGCGGCACAGCCCTCGGCCCGCGTGTGCCGCGGAGCAAAGCCCTGGGGTTGGCAGCGGCCCGGAGCGGGGCCGACGCCGGGCCGGTCGCTGGGAGGCCCGGGCGCGTGGCCAGGCCCTCCGCCGGCGGGTGCCGTGGAGCTAAGCCCCGGGGTCGGCAGCGGTCTGGAGCGCGGCCAAGTGTCGGTATGGGCGCGGGGTGTCCCTGGCACACGGCCCGGCCCTCGACCTCTTGAGGCCGCGAAGCTAAGCCCCGGGGTTGGCAGCTGCTTGGAGAAGGGCCAGGGGCCGGGCCGGGTGCGGTGCGGTCCGGGCACGCGGTGCGGCCCCCCGCCGGGGGTTGCCGCATAACTAAGCCCAGGGGTGGGCAGTGGCCCGGAGCGGGACCGAGGGCCAGGCCGGGCGCTGGGCGGCCCAGGCGCGTGGACAGGCCCACCGCCGGCGGGTGCCGCGGAGCTATGCCCCGGGATCGGCAGCGGCCAGAAGCGGGGCCGAGGGCAGGGATGGGCGCGGTGCGGCCCGGACGTGCGGCCCGGCCCTCCGCCGAGGGGTGCCGCGGAGCTAAGCCCCGGGGTAGGCAGCGGCCCGGAGCGGGGCCGAGGGATGTGCCGGGCGCGGGATGGCCCGGGCCCGCGGCCCGGCCCTCGGCTGGCGTGTGCCGCGAATCTAAGCCCTGGGGTCGGCAGCGGCCCAGAGGAGGGCCGAGGACCGGGCCGGGCGCTGGTTGGCCCGGGCGCGCGGCCCTTCCTTCCGCCATTGTGTGCTGTGGAGCTAAGCCCCGGGGTCGGCAGCGGCCTGGACCGTGGCCGAGGGCCGGGCCGGGGGCGGGGTGGCACACGCGCGCGGCCTGGCCTTCCACAGGGGGTGCGCGGAGCTAAGCCCCGGGGTCAGCATCGGCCCGGAGCGTGGCCGAGGGCTGGGCCGGGCGCGGGGTGGCCCGGGCGCGGGGCCCGGCCCTCCGCCGGCGGGTACCGCAGAGCTAAGCCCCGGGGTCTGCAGTGGCCCAGAACGCGGCCGAGGGTCGCAACGGGAGCCGGGCTGCTCCTGTGTGCGGCCCCGTCCTTCGCTGGCGGGTGCCGCAGAGCTAAACCCCAGGGTCGGCAGCGGCCGGGAAGGGGGCCGAGGTCTGGGCAAGGCGCGGTACGGCCTGGGCGCGCTGCCCCATCTCTCGGCCCGCTGGTGCCGTGGAGCTAAGCCCCGGGGTACACAGCGGTCTGGTGCGCGGCCGAGTGTTGTTACGGGCGCGGGGTGTTCAGGGCGCACGGCCCAGCCCTCGGCCTGTTGGTGCCACGAAGCTAAGCCCCGGGGTCGACAGCGGCCTGGAGCAGGGCCGAGGGTCAGGCCGGGCGTGATGCGGCCCGGCCCTCCGCCGGGAGTTGACGCGGAACTAAGCCCCGGGGTCAGCAGCTGCCCGGAGCGGGACCAAGGGCCGGACCGGGCGCTGGGCGGCCCGGACGCGTGGACCTGCTCTCCGCCAGCGGGTGCCGCGGAGCTATGCCCCGGGATCCGCAGCGGCCCGAAGCGGGGCCGAGGGTAGGGACGGGCATGGTGCGGCATGGTCGCATGGCCCGGCCCTCTGCCGAGGGGTGCCGCGGAGCTAAGCACTGGGGTCAGCAGCGGCCTGGAGCAGGGCTGAGGGCCGGGCCGGGTGCGGTGTGGCCCAGGCGAGCGGCCCGGCCCTCCGCCGGGGGTTGCCACGGTACTAAGCCCCAGGGTCGGCACCGGCCCGGAGTGGGGCCGAGGGCCGGGCCAGGAGCAGGGCGGCCCGGGCGAGCGGCTCGACCCTCGGCCCACAGGTGCCGCGGAGCTAAGCCCCGGGGTTGGCAGCGGCCCGGATTGGGGCCGATGGCCGAGCCGGGCGTGTCGCAGCCCGGGCGCGAGACCCAGCCCTCCGCCAGCGGGTGCCTCAGAGCTAAGCCCCGGGGACTGCAGCGGCCCAGAATGCGGCCGAGTGTCTGGACGGGAGCGGGGCGGCTCGGGGGCGTGGTCCGACCCTCGGACCTCGGGTGCCGCGGAGCTCAGCCCTGGGGTCGGCAGTGGGCCGAAGTGGGGTGAGTGCCAGACTGTTTGCGCGGCGTCCAGGGCACACGGAATGGCCCTCCGCCGACGGGTGCCGCGGAGCTAAGCCCCGAGTCGGCAGCGGCCCGGAGCGCGGCCGAATGTCCCAACGGTATTGGGGCAGCCCGGGCACCTGGCACGGCACTCCGTTGGTGGGTGGCGCGGAGCTAAGCCCTGGGGTCGGCAGTGGCCCGGAGCGGGGCCGAGGGCTGGGCCGGCCGCGGGGAAGCCAGGGCGCGCGGCCCGGCACTCCGCCGGCGGGTGCCGCAGAGCTAAGCCCCGGGGTCGGGAGTGGCCCGGAGCAGGGCCAAGTGCCAGACCATGTGCGGGGTGGCCAGGGCGCGTGGCATGCCCCTCCGCCAGCGGGTGCAGCAAAGCTAAGTCCCGGGGTCGGCAGCGGCCCGGAGCGGGGCCACGTGCCAGACCGTGTGCGGAGCAACCCGGGCACGTGGCCCAGTCCTCCGCCGGCGGGTTCCGCGGAGCTGAGCCCTGGGGTCGGCAGCGGCCCGGAGCGCGGCCGATTGTCCCAACGGTATCGGGGCAACCCGGGCACCTGGCACAGCACTCCGTTGGTGGGTGGCGCGGAGCTAAGCCCTGGGGTCGGCAGTGGCCCAGAGCAGGGCCGAGGGCTGGGTCGGGCACGGAGCAGCCAGGGCGCGTGGCCCGGCACTCCGCCGGCGGGTGCCGCAGAGCTATGTCCTGGGGTCAGCAGCGGCCCGGAACGCGGATGATGGTTGGGACGGGAGCAGGGCGGCTCGGGTGCGCATCCCGGTCCTCCGCCGGCGAGAGCTGCGGAGCTAAGCCCCAGGGTCGGCAGCGGCCCTGAGGCGGGCCGATGGCCGGGCCGGGCTTGGGGCCGCCCGGGCGCATGGCCCGGTCCTCTGCTGGCGTTTGCCGTGGAGCTCAGCCCCGGGGTCAGGAGCGGCCCGGAGCGGGGCCAAGTGCCAGACCGTGTGCGGGGCGGCCAGGGCGCGCGGCATGGCCCTCCGCCGACGGGTGCCGCAGACCTAAAACCCGGGATCGGCAGCGGCCCGGAGCACGGCCGAGGGTCCCGAAGGTATCAGGGCAGCCCGGGCACCTGGCCCGTCTCTCCGCCGGCCGGTGGCGCGGAGCTCAGCCGCGGGGTCGGCAGTGGCCCAGAGCGGGGCCAAGTGCCAGACCGTGTGCCGGGTGGCCAGGGCGCGCAGCATGGCCCTCCGCCGACGGGTGCTGCGGACCTAAAACCCGGGATCGGCAGCGGCCCGGAGCACGGCCGAGGTTCCCGATGGTATCAGGGCAGCCCGGGCACCTGGCCCATCCCTCCGCCGGCCGGTGGCGCGGAGCAAAGCCCTGGGGTCGGCAGTGGCCCGGAGCGTGGCCAGGGCCGGGCCAGGCGCGGGGTGGTCCCGGTGCACGGCCCGTCCCTTGACCCGCGTGTGCCGCGGAGCTAATCCCCGGGGTCGGCAGCGGCCCAGAGAGGGTCCGCGGGTCGGGTTGGGCTCTGGGCAGCCCGGGCGCGTGGACAGGACTTCTGCCGGCGGATGCCGCGGAGCTAAGCCCCGTGGTCGGTAGTGGGCCGTTGCGGGGCAAGGGCCGGCCCGGGCACGGGGCTGCCCAGACGCGCGGCCCGGCCCTTGGCCCGCGTGTGCCGCGGAGCTAAGCCCCGGGGTCGGCAGCGGCCCGCAGCAGGGCCGAGGGCTGGGCCGGGCGCGGGGCCACCAGGGCGCGTGGCCCAGCACTCCGCCTGCGGGTGCCGCAGAGCTACGTCCTGGGGTCGGCAGCGGCCCGGAACGTGGATGATGGTTGGGACGGGAGCGGGGCGGCTCAGGTGTGCATCCCAGTCCTCCGCCGGCGGGAGCTGCGGAGCTAAGCCCCAGGGTCGGCAGCGGCCCTGAGAGGGGCCGATGGCCAGGCCGGGCTTGGGGCCGCCCAGGCGCACGGCCCGGTCCTCAGCCAGCGTTTGCTGCGGAGCTCAGCCCCGGGGTCGGGAGCGGCCCGGAGCGGGGCCAAGAGCGATACCATGTGCGGGGCGGCCAGGGCGCGCGGCATGGCCCTCCGCCGACGGTTGCTGCGGACCTAAAACCCGGGATCGGCAGCGGCCCTGAGCACAGCCGAGGGTCCCGACGGTATCAGGGCAGCCCGGGCACCTGGCCCGTCCCTCCGCCGGCGGGTGGCGCGGAGCTCAGCCCCGGGGTCGGCAGTGGCCCGGAGTGGGGCCAAGTGCCAGACCGTGTGCGGAACGGCCAGGGCGCGCGGCATGGCCCTCCGCCGATGGATGCCGTGTACCTAAAACCCGGGATCGGCAGCGGCCCGGAGCACGGCCGAGGGTCCTGACGGTATCAGGCAGCCCGGGCACCTGGCCCGTCCCTCCGCCGGTGGGTGGCGCGGATCTCAGCCCCGGGGTCGACAGTGGCCCGGAGCGGGTCCGAGGGTCGGGTCGGGCGCTGGGCAGCCCTGGGCGTGTGGACAGGACCTCTGCTGGCGCGTGCCACGGAGCTAAGCCCTGGGGTCGGTAGTGGGCCGGTGCGGGACAAGGGCCGGCCCGGGCACGGGGTTGCCCAGACGCGTGGCCCGGCCCTCGGCCCGCGTGTGCCGCGGAGCTAAGCCCCAGGGACGGCATCGGCCCAGAATGCGGCCGAGTGTCTGGACAGGAGCGGGGCGGCTCGGGGGCGCGGTCCGACCCTCGGACCGCGGGTGCCGCGGAACTCAGCCCCGGGGTCGACAGTGGCTCGGAGCGGGGTGAGTGCCAGACCGTTTGCGGGGCGGTCAGGGCGCGCAGCATGGCCCTCCGCCGACGGGTGCCGCGGAGCTAAGCCCCGGGATCGGCAGCGGCCCGGAGCACAGCCGAGGGTCCCGACGGTATTGGGGCAGCCTGGGCACCTAGCACGGCCCTCCGCCGGCGGGTGGCGCGGAGCTAAGCCCCGGGGTCGGCAGTGGCCCGGAGCGTGGCAGAAGGCTAGGCCAGGTGCGGGGAAGTCAGGGCGCGCAGCCCGGCACTCCGCCGGCTGCCGCAGAGCTAAGTCCTGGGGTCAGCAGCGGCCCAGAACGCGACTGATGGTTGGGACTGGAGCGGGGCAGCTCGGGTGCGCATCCCGGTCCTCCACTGGCGGGAGCTGCGGAGCTAAGCCCCAGGGTCGGCAGCGGCCCGGGGCAGGGCCGAGGGCTGGGCCGGGCGCAGTTCGGCCCGGGCGCGCGGCCTGGCCCTTGGACCGCGGGTGCCGTGGAGCTAAGCCCCAGGGTCAGCAGCGTCCCGGAGCGGGGCCGAGGGTCCCGACAGTATCGGGTCAGCCCGGGCACGTGGCCCGTTCCTCCTCCGGCGGGTTCCACGGAGCTAAGCCCCGGGGTCGGGAGCGGCCTGGAGCGGGGCCAAGTGCCAGACCGTGTGCGGGGTGGCCAGGGCTCGCAGCATGGCCCTCCGCCAACGGGTGCCGTGGAGCAAAGACCCGGGATCAGCAGAGGCCCGGAGCACGTCCGAGGGTCACGACGGTATCAGGGCAGCTCGGGCACCTGACCCGTCCCTCCGCCGGCGGGTGGAAAGGAGCTAAGTCCCGGGGTCGGCAGTGGCCCGGAGCATGGCCAGGGCCGGGCCGGGCGTGGGGCATCCCCGGCGCGTGGCCCGTCCCTTGACCCGCGTGTGCCGCGGAGCTAAGCCCCGGGGTCGGCAGCGGCCTGGAGCGGGTCCGCGGGTCGGGTTGGGCGCTGGGCAGCCCGGGCGCGTGGACAGGACCTCTGCCGGCGTGTGCCGCGGAGCTAAGCCCCAGGGTCGGTAGTGGGCCGGTGCGAGGCAAGGGCCGGCCCAGGAACAGGGCTGCCCAGACGCGCGGCCCGTCCCTCAGCCTGCATGTGCCGCGGAGTTGAGCCCCGGGGTCGGCAGCGGCCCGGAGCGGGGTGAGTGCCAGACCGTTTGCGGGGCGGCCAGGGCGCGCGGTATGGCCCTCTGCCGACGGTTGCCACGGAGCTAAGCCCCGGGATCGGCAGCGGCCCGGAGCGGGGCCGAGGGTCCCGACGGTATGGGGCAGCCCGGGCACCTGGCACGGCCCTCCGCCGGCGGGTGGCGCGGAGCTAAGCCACGGGGTCGACAGTGGCCCGTAGTGGGGCCAAGGGCTGGACCAGGCGCGGGGCAGCCAGGGCGCTGGCCCGGCACTCTGCCGGCGGGTGCCGCAGAGCTAAGTCCTGGGGTCGGCAGTGGCCCGAAGCGGGGCCGAGGGTCGGGATGGGAGCGGGGCAGCTCAGGCGCATGGCGGGCCCTCAGCCTGCTGGTGCCGCGGAGCTAAGCCCCGGGGTCGTCAGCGACCAGAAGCTGGGCCGAGGGTCAGGATGGGATCGGGGCAGCTCGGGCGCATGGACGGGCCCTCAGCCCGCTGGTGCCGTGGAGCTAAGCCCCGGGGTTGGTAGCAGCCCAGAGCAGGGCCGAGGGCCGTGGTGGGCGCGGCCGGCCTGGGCGCACGTCCCGGCCTTCGGCCGACGGGTTCCGCAGAGCTAAGCCCCAGGGTCGGCAGCGGCCCGGAGTGCGGTCGAGGGTCCCGACGGTATGGGGCAGCCCGGGCACCTGGCACGGCCCTCCGCCGGCGGGTGGCGCGGAGCTAAGCCCCGGGGTCAACAGTGGCCCGGAGCGGGGCCAAGGGCTGGGCCAGGCGCGGGGCAGCCAGTGTGCGCGGCCCGGCACTCTGCCGCCGTGCCGCAGAGCTAAGTCCTGGGGTCGGCAGCGGCCTGGAACGCGGCAGACGGTTGGGACTGGAGCGGGGCGGCTCGGGTGCGCATCCCGCTCCTCCACCGGCAGGAGCTGCGGAGCTAAGCCCCAGGTTCGGCAGCGGCCCGGGGCAGGGCCGAGGGCTGGGCCGGACACGGTTCGGCCCGGGTGCGTGGCCCGGCCCTCGGACCGCGGGTGCCGTGGAGTTAAGCCCCAGGGTCAGCAGCGTACCGGAGCGGGGCCGAGGGTCCCGACAGTATCGGGTCAGCCCGGGCACGTGGCCCGTTCCTCCACCGGCGGGTTCCGCGGAGCCAGGCCCCGGGGTCGGCAGCAGTCTGGAGCACGGCCGAGGGCCGGGCCGGGCGCGGGTCAGCCCGGGTGCGCGGCCCGGCCTTCCGACGTTGTGTGCCGCGGAGCTATGCCCCGGGGTCGGCAGCGGCCCGAAGTGCGGCTGAGGACTGGGCCTGGCCCGGGGCGGCCCAGATGCACGGCCCCGCCCTCAGCCCCCTGGTGCCACAGGGCTAAGCCCCGGGCTCGGCAGCGGCCCGGAATGGGGCGGATTGTCGGGACCGGAGCGTGGCAGCCCGTGCGCGCGGCCCAGCCCTTTTCCCCGCGGGTGCCATGGAGCAAAGACCCGGGGTGTGCATCGGCCCAGAGCGGGGCTGAGGGCCGGGCCGGGCGTTGGGCGGCCCAGGTGCTCACCCAGCCCTCCCCAGGGCGGTGCCGCGGAGCTAAGCCTCGGGGTTGGCAGCAGACCGAAGCGGGGCAGAGGGTCGGGCAGGGAGCGGGGCCGCCCCGGCACGCGGCACAGCTCTCGGCCCGTGTGTGCCGCGGAGCTAAGCCCTGGGGTCGGCAGAGGCCCAGATTGGGGCCAATGGCCGGACAGGGCGTGGTGCAGCCCAGGCTCGTGGCCCGGCCCTTGGCCCGCGGGTGCCGCGTAGCTAAGCCCCGGGGCTGGCAGCGGCCCGGAGAAAGGCCGAGGGCCGGGCCGGGCGCTGGGTGGCACGGGCGTGTGGCCAGGCCCTCTGATGGGGGTTGCCGCGGAGCTAAGCCCCGGTGTCGGCAGCGGCCCGGAGCGGGGCAGAGGGATGGTCCGGGGGCGGGACGGCCCAGGCGCGCGGCCCGGACCCTCGGCCTGCTGGTGCCGCGGAGCTTAGCCCTGGGGTAGGCCGCGGCCCGGAGCGAGGCTGAGTGTCGGGATGGGAGCGAGGCAGCTCGGGTGCAAATCCCGGTCCTCCGCTGGTGGGTGCTTCGGATCTATGTCCCGGGGTCGGCAGCGGCCCAGAACGCGGCCGATGGTCGGAACGGGAGCAGAAAGGCTCGGGTGCGCGACCCGACCCACCGCCCGCAGCGGCCCGGAACGGGGCCGATGGCCGGGCCGGGTGCGGGGCAGCCTGGGCGTGCGGCCCGGTCCTCCGCCGGCGGGTGCCGTGGAGCTAAGTTCTGGGGGATGCAGCGGCCTGGAGCAGGACCAAGGGCCGTTCCGTGGGTGGGGCGGCCCCGGCACGCGGCCAGGCCCTCGGCCCGCTGGTGCCTCAGAGCTTATCCCCGGGGTAGGCAGCGGCCCGGAGCTGGGCCAAGGTCAGTCCGGAAGCAGGGCGGCCCGGGCGCGCGGCCCGGCCCTTGTCCTGCGGGTGCCACGGAACTTAGACCCGGGGTCAGCAGCGGCCCGGAGTGGGGCCGAGGGCCGGGCTGGGCACTGGGAGGTGCCCTCCGCTGGCGGGTGCTGTGGAGCTAAGCCCCCGGGGACGGCATCGGCCCAGAATGCGGCCGATGGTCGGGATGGGAGGGGGGCTGCTCGGGTGCACGTCCCGGTCCTCCACCGGTGGGTGCCGCGGAGCTAAGCCCCGGGGTCGGCAGCAGCCCAGAGCGGGGCCGAGGGCTGGGTCGGGCGTGGGTCTGCCCGGGCGCGCGGCCCAGCACTCCGCCGTAGTGTGCCACGGAGCTAACCCCCAGGGTCGGCAGCGGCTCGGAGCGTGGCCGAGGTCCGGGCCAGAAGCGGCGCGGCCCAGGCGTGCGTTCCGGCCCTCGGCACGCTGGTGCCGTGGAGCTAAGCCCCAGGGTCGGCAGCGGACCGGGGCGGGGCCGAGGGCCGAGGCGGACGCGGGGCTGTCCGGGTGCGCCGCACGGCTCTCTGCCGGCGGTACCGCGTGGCTAAGCCCCGGGGTCGGCAGCGGCCCGAAACGCGGCCTGAGGTTCCAACGGGATCGGGGCAGCCCGGACACATGCCCCGGTCCTCCGCTGGCGGGTGCCGCGGACCTAAGTCCCTGGGGTGCGTCGGCCTGGAGCAGGGCCGATGGCAAGGCCAGGCGCGGGGCAGCCCGGGCGCGCAGCCCGGTCCTCCGCTGGCGGGTGCTGAGGAGCTAAGTCCCGGGGTCGGCAGCGGCCCGCAGTGGGGCCGAGGGCCGGTCCAGGCACGGGGCGTCCCGGGTGCGCGGCCCGGCCCTCGGCCCGATGGTGCCGCGGACCTTAGCGCCGAGGTGGCTAAGCCCCGGGGTCGGCAGCGGCCCAGAACGGGGCCGAGGGTCAGGCCGGGCGCGGGACAGGCAGTGCGCAGCCCGTCACTCCGCCGTCAGGTGCCACAGACCTAAGCCCTGGGGACGGCAGCGGCCCGGAACGTGGGCGAGGGTCAGGAAGGTAGCGGGGCGGCTCAGGCGCGCGGCCCGGCCCTCCGTCGGCAGATGCCGCGGGACTAAGCCCCGGGGTCGGCTGCGGCTCGGAGTGGAGCCAAGGCCTGGGCCGGGTGTGGGTTGGCCCGAGCGAGCGACCCGGCCCGCGGGTGCCGCGGAGCTAAGCCCCGGGGTCGGCAGCGGCCCGGAGTGGGGCCGAGGGCCGGGCCAGGCGCGGGGCGGCCTGGGCGCACGGCCCAGCCCTCCGCAGGGGGGTGTCGCGGAGCTAAGCCCCGGGGTCTGCAGCGTCCCAAAGCGGGGCCGAGTGTCGGGACGGGAGCGAGGCGGCTCAGGCGTGCGGCCCTACCCTCGGACCGCGGGTGCCGTGGGGCTAAGCCCTGGGGTCTGCAGCGGCCCAGAACGCGGCCGAGGGTCACGATGAGATCGGATAGCCCGGGCATGTGGCCCGGTCCTCTGACGGCGGGTGCCGCGGATCTAAGTCCCAGAGTCGGCAGCGGCCCGGAGCTGGGCCGAGGGCCGGACCAGGCACGGTGCGGCCGGGGGCGCGCGGCCCTGCCCTCTGCCCACGGGTACCGCGGAGCTAAGCCCCAGGGTCGGCAGTGGCCCGGAGCGGGGAAGAGGGCTGGGCAGGGCGCGGGTTTGCCCGGGCGCGCGGCCCGGCCCTCCGCCGGCTGGTGCCACAGAGCTAAGCCCCGGGGTCTGCATTGGCCCAGAACGCGGCCGAGTGTCTGGACAGGAGTGGGGCTGCTCGGGTGCGCGGCCCGGTCCTCCGCCGGCGAGTGCTGCGGAGCTAAGCCCCAGGGTCGGCAGCAGCCGGGAGCGAGGCCAAGGGCCGGGCAAGGCGCGGGAAAACCTGGGTGCGCAGCCCCATCTCTCGGCCCGCGGGTGCCGCGGAGCTAAGCCCCGGGGTCGGCAGCGGTCTGGAGCGTGGCCGAGTGTCGGTACGGGCGCGGGCTATCCCGGGCGCGCGACCCGGCACTCGGCCTGTTGGTGCCGTGAAACTAAGCCCCGGGGTCGGCAACGGCCTGGAGCGGGCCCGAAGGCCGGGCCGGGCGCGGTGCGGCCCGGACGCGCGGCCCGGCCCTCCGCCGGGTGTTGCCGCGGAGCTAAGCCCCGAGGTCGGCAGCGGCCCGGAACGCGGCCCCAGGTCCCAACGGGATCGGGGCAGCCGGGCACGTGGCCCGGTCCTCCGCGGGTGGGTGCTGCGGACCTAAGCCACGGGGTTGGCATCGGACGGAGCAGGGCCGATGGCAGGGCCAGGCGCGGGGCAGCCCGGGTTCGTGGCCCGGTCCTCCGCCGGCGGGTGCCGCGGACCTTAGCCCCGGGGTCGGCAGCGGCCCGGAGCGGGGCCGAGGGCCAGGCCGGACGCTGGGCAGACCGGGCGCACGGCCCAGCCCTACGCCAGCGGGTGCCATGGAGCTAAGCCCCGATGTCGGAAGCGGCCCGAAGCGGGGCTGAGGGCCGGGCCGGGCGTGGGACAGGAGGGCGCGGCCCATCCCTCCGCCGTCAGGTGCTGCTGAGCTAAGCCCCGGGGTCGGCAGTGTCCTGGAACATGACTGAGGGTCAGGAAGGGAGCGGGGTGGCCCGGGCGCGCGTCCCGGCCCTCCGCCGGCGGATGCTGCGGCGCTAAGCCCCGGGGTCGGCTGCGGCTTGGAGTGAAGCCGAGGGCTGGGCCGGGCGTGGGGTGGCCCGGGTGAGCGGCCCGGCCCTCGGCCAGCAGGTGCCGCGGAACTAAGCCCCGGGCTCGGCAGCGGCCCGGAGCGGGGCCGAGGGCCGTGTCAGGGGCGGGTGGCCCCGGCGCGCGGCCCAGGCCTCCGCCATGGGGTGCAGTGGAGCTAAGCCACGGGGTCGGCAGTGGCCCAAAGCGGGGCCGAGGGTCGGGACGGGAGCGGGGTGGCTCGGGGGCACGGACCGACCCTCGGACCGGGGGTGCCGTGGGGCTAATCCCTGTGGTCCGCAGCGACCCAGAATGTGGCCAAGGGGCCAGACAGGATCGGGTCAGCCCAGGCACGTGGCCCAGTGCTCCACCAGCGGGTGCCGCTGAGCTAAGCCCCGGGGTCGGCAGCGGCCCGGAGCGTGGCCGAGGGCCGGGCCGGGTGCGGGGCGGCCTAGGTGCGCGGCCCGGCCCTCGGACCGCTGGTGCCACGGAACTAAGCCCCGGGGTCAGCAGCGGCAGGGAGTGGGGCCGAGGGCCGAGCCGGGCGCGGGGCAGCCCGGGCGCGCAGCCCAGCCCTTTGCCGGCGGGTGCCGCAGAGCTAAGCCCCGGGGTCGGCAGCGGCCCAGAACGCGGCCGAGGGTCGGGACGGGAGCGGGGCGGCTCGGGCGCGCGGCCCGAACCTCTGACCGCAGGTGCCGCAGAGCTAAGCCCCGGGGTCAGCAGGGGCCCGGGGCGGGGCCGAGGGCCGGGACGGACTTGGGGCTGCCCGGGCATGCGGCCCTGCTCTCCGCCGGCGGTACCGCGGGTCTAAGCCTTGGGGTTATCAGCGGCCCAGAGTGCGGCCTAGGGTCCCGACGGAATCGTGGCAGCCCGGGCACGTGGCCCGGTCCTCCGCCGGCGTATGCTGCGGAGCTAAGCCCCAGCGTCGGCATCGGCCCGGAGCTGGGCCGATGGCCAGGCTGAGCGCGGGGCAGCCCGGGCATGCGACGCGGTCCTCCGCCCACGGGTGCCGCGGAGCTAAGTCCCGGGGTCGGCAGCGGCCCGGAGCGGGGCAGAGGGCCGGTCTGGGCGCGGGGCGGCCAGGGCGCATAGCCCGGCCCTCGGCCCGCTGGTGCCACGGAGCTTAGCCCCGGGATCGGCAGCGGCCCGGAGCACGGCCGATTGTCGGGACGGGAGCGGGCGACCTGTGCGCGTGGCAGTGGCCCCTGTCCCGCTGGTGCCACGGAGCTAAGTACTGCGGTCGGCAGCGGCCCGGAGCGGGGCCGAGGGCCGGTCCGGGCGCGGGGCGGCTCGGGCGTGCGGCCCGTCCCTCTGCCGGCGGGTGCCGCGGAGCTAAGCCCCGGGGTCAGCAGCTGCCCGGAGCAGGGCCGAGAGCCGGGCCGGGCTCAGGGCAGACCCGGTGCGCGGCCCGGCCTCCGCTGGTGGGTGCCGCAGAGCTAAGCCCCGGGGTCGGCAGCGGCCCGGAACGCAGCCGATGGTCGGGAAGGGAGCGGGCCGACTCGGGCGCGCGGCCCGGCCCTTGGCCTGTTCGTGCCACGAAGCTAAGTCCCGGGGTCGGCAGCGGCTCAGAGTGGGGCCGAGGGCTTGGCCAGACGCGGGTCTGCCCCGGGCGCGCGGCTCGGCCCTCCACAGTTGTGTTCTGCAGAGCTAAGCCCCGGGGTCGGCAGCGGCCTGGAGCGGGGCCAGGGCCGGGCCAGGCGCGGGGTGGTCCCGGCGCGGCCCGGCCCTCGGCCCGCGTGTGCCGCGGAGCTAAACCCCGGGGTCGGCAATGGCCCGAAGCGGGGCCGAAGGTCGGGACGGGAGCGAGGCGGCTCGGGCGCATGGCCCGACCCTCGGACCGCGGGTGCCGCGGAGCTAAGCCCTGGGGTCTGCAGTGGCCCGGAACGTGGCCGAGGGTCCTGACGGGATCAGGGTAGCTCGGGCACGTGGCCCGGTCCTCCGCCGGTGGGTGCCGCGGAGCTAAGGCCCGGGTTTGGCAGCAGTCTGGAGCGCGGCCGAGTGTCGGTACGGGCACGGGGCGGACCGGGCGCGCAGCACGGCCCGCGGCCTGCTGGCGCCGCAGAACTAAGCTCCGGGGTCGGCAGCTGCCCGGAGAGGGACCGAGGGATGGCCCGGGCGCTGGGCGGCACGGCCGCGTGGACCGGCCCTCCTCCGGCGGGTGCCGCGGAGCTAAGCCACGGGATTGGCAGCGGCCCGAAGCGGGGCCGGAGGAAGGGACGGGCGCGGTGCGGCCCGGGCGTGCGGTCCGGACCTCTGCAGGGGGGTGCCACGGAGCTAAGCCCCAGGGAGTCAGCAGCGCCCCGGAGCGGGGTCGAGGGATGTGCGAGGCGCGGGACTGCCCTCAGCCGGCGTGTGCCGCATATCTAAGCCCCGGGGTCGGCAGCGGCCCGGAGCGGGGCCGAGGGCTGCGTCGGGTGCGGGTCTGCCCGGGCGCGCGGTCCGGCACTCCGCCGTAGTGTGCCGCGGAGCTAACTCCCGGGGTCGGCAGCGGCCCGGAGCGTGGTCGAGGTCCGGGCCAGGTGCGGCGAGGCCCAGGCGTGCATCCCGGCCCTCAGCACGCTGGTGCCGCGGAGCTAAGCCCCGGGGTCGGCAGCGGAATAGGGCGGGGCCGAGGGCCGAGGCGGTCGCGGGACTGTCCGTGCACGCCACACGGCTCTCCGCTGGCGGTACTGCGGGGCTAAGCCCCGGGGTCGGCAGCGGCCCAGAACGCGGCCGAGGGTCCCGACGGGATCGGGGTAGCCCGGGCACATGGCCCGGTCCTTCGCCGGCGGGTGCCGTGGAGCTAAGCCCCGGAGTCGGCAGCGGCCCGGAGCGGGGCCGAGGTCCAGAGCAGGCACGGGGCGGCCAGGGCGCGCGGCCCTGCCCTCGGCCCGCGGGTACCGCGGAGCTAAGCCCCGGGGTCGGCAGCAGCCCGGAGTGGGGCCGTGGGCTGGACAGGGCGCGGGGTGGCTCGGGTGCGCGGCCCTGCCCTCCGCCTGTGGGTGCCGCAGAGCTAAGCCCCGGGGTCGGCATCGGCCCAGAACGCGGCCGAGGGTCGGGACGGGAGCAGCGTGGCTCTGGCGCGCGGCCCGAACCTCTGACCGCGGGTGCTGCGGAGCTAAGCCCCGGGGTCAGCAGGGGCCCGGGGCGGAGCCGAGGGCCGGGGCGGACGTCGGGCTGCCCGGGCACGCGGCCTGGCTCTCCGCCGGCGGTACCGCGGGTCTAAGCCTCAGGGTCGTCATCGGCCTGGAGTGCGGCCTAGGGTCCCGATGCAATCGGGGCAGCCCGGGCACGTGGCCCGGTCCTCCGCCCTCAGATGCCGTGGAGCTAAGCCCCAGCATCGGCATCGGCCCGGAGCTGGGCCGATAGCCGTGCCGAGCGAGGAGCAGCCCGGGCGCGCGGTGCGGTACTCCGCCCACGGGTGCCGCGGAGCTAAGTCCCGGGGTCGGCAGCGGCCCGGAGCGGGGCTGAGGGCTGGTATGGGCGCGGGGCGGCCAGGTCGCATGGCCCTCGGCCTGCTGGTGCCGTGGAGCTTAGCCCCGGGGTTGGCAGCGGCCCGGAGCGCGGCCGATTGTTGGGACAGGAGCGGGGCGGCCCGTGCGCGTGGCAGTGGCCCCTGTCCCGCGGATCCCACGGATCTAAGCCCAGGGGTCGGCAGCAGCCCGGAGCGGGGCCGAGGGCCGGGCCGGGTGCGGGGCAGCCCGGGCGCATGGTCCGGACCTACGCCGGCGGTTGCTGCGGAGATAAGCCCCAGGGTCGGAAGCGGCCCGGAACGTGGCTGAGGGTCAGGAAGGGAGCGGGGCGGCTCTGGCGCGCGTCCCGGCCCTCAGCCAGCGGACGCCGCGGGGCTAAGCACCGGGGTCAGCTGCAGCTCGGAGTGGAGCCGAGGGCTGGGCCGGGTGTGGAGTGGCCCGCGTGAGCGGCCCGGCCCTCGGCAGGCAGGTGCCGCGGAGCTAAGCCCCGGGGTCAGCAGCGGCCTGGAGCGGGGCCGAGGGCTGGGCCGGGCGCGTGTCTGCCCAGGCGCGCGGCCCGGCCCTCCGCCGTTGTGGGCAGTGGAGCTAAGCCCCAGGGTCGGCAGTGGCCCAGAGCGTGGCGGAGGGCCGGGCAGGGTGCAGGGCGGCCCAGGCGCGCGTACCGGCCCTCGCTCCACTGGTGCCGCGGAGCTAAGTCCCACGTTAGGCAGCGGCCCAGAGCTGGGCCATGGCCGGAACAGGAGTGGGGCCCCCCCGGGTCGCCACCCGGCCCTCGGCCCGTGGGTGCCGCGGAGTTAAGCCCCGGGGTCTGCAGCGGCCCGGAGCGGGGCCGAGGGCCGGGCTGGCGCAGGGCTGCCCGGGTGCGCGCGGCCCGACCCTTGGTCCGCGGGTGCCGCGGGGCTAAGCCCCGGGGTCGGCAGCGGCCCGAGCGGGGCCGATGGCCGGGCCGGGCGCGGGACAGCTCTGGTGCCCCGCCCGGGTCCTCCGCCGGTAGTTGCCGCGGAGCTAAGTCAAGGGGTCGGCAGCGGCCCGGAGCGGGGCCGAGGGCCGGTCCGGGCGTGGGGTGGCCCAAGTGCGCGGCTCTGCCCTCGGCCCGCTGGTGCCACGGAGCTTAGCCCCGGGGTCGATAGCGGCCCGGAGCGCGGCCGCGTTTCGGGACGGGAGCAGGGCGGCCCGTGCGCGCAGCCTGGCCCTTGTCCCGCGTATGCTACCGAGCTATGCCCCGGGGTTGGCAGCGGCCTGGAGCGGGGCAAAGGGCCGGGCTGGGAGATGGGAGGCCCGGGCGCGTGGCCAGGCCCTCCGCTGGCGGGTGCCGCGGAGCTAAGCCCCAGTGTCGGCAGCGGCCCAGAGCGGGTCCGAGGGCCGGGCCGGGCGCGGGGGCAGCTCGGGCGCACGGCCCGGCCCTACGCCGGCGGGTGCCGCGGAGCTAAGCCCTGTGTTCGGCAGTGGCCCGAAGCGGGGCCGAGGGTCGGGACGGGAGCGGGGCGGCTCGGGCGCGCGGCCCAATCCTTCGACCGCGGGTGCCGCGGGGCTAAGCCCTGGGGATCGCAGAGCTCCAGAACATGGCCGAGGGTCCAAGACGGGATCGGGGTAGCCCGGACACGTGGCCCGGTCCTCCGCCGGCGGGTGCCGCGTAGCTAAGCCCCGGGGTCGGCAGCTGCCCGGAGCGGGGCCGAAGGCCGGACCGGACGCTGGATGGCCCGGGCACATGGCCAGGCCCTCCGCTGGCGGGTGGCGCGGAGCTAAGCCCCGGGGTCGGCAGCGGCCCGGAGCGGGGCCTAGGGCTGTGGCGGGCGCGGCTGGCCCGGGCGCGCGGAACAGCCCTCCGCCAGCAGGTGCCGCGGAGCTAAGCCCCGGGATCGGCAGTGGCCCGGAGCGGGGTAAGGGCCGGGCCGGGCGCGGGGTGGCTCGGGCGTGTGGCCCAGCCCTCAGCCCGCGTGTGCCGCGGAGCTAAGCCCCGGATTAAGCAGTGGTTCGGAGCGGGGCAAGGGCGGGCCGGGCGCGGAGTGGCCAAGGTGCGCGGCCCGGCCCTCGGCCCGCATGTGCCGCGGAGCTGAGCCCTGGGGTCGGTAGTGGCCCGAAGCAGAGCAGAGTGCCGTGCTCGGCGCGGTGCGGTCCGGGCGCGCGGCCCGGTCCTCTGCCGGGGGGTGCCGCAGAGCTAAGCCCCGGGGTCGGCTGTGGCCCGATCCGGGCTGAGGGCTCTGACGGGAGAGGCCGGCCCGGGTGCGAGGACCGGGCTTCCGCATGTGGATGCCACGAAGCTAAGCCCCGGGGTCGGCAGCGGCCCGGAGCGGGACCGAGGGCCGGACTGGCTGCTGGGCGGCCCGGGCGTGTGGACAGGCCCTCCGCCGGGGGGTGCCGCGGAGCTAAGCCCCCGGGGTCCGCAGCGGCCCGGAGCGGGGCCGAGGGATGTGCCGGTCACGGGATGGCACGGGGGCGCGTCGCCTAGTGTCGGGACGGGAGCGGGGCTGCTCATGCACGCGGCCGGGCCCTTGTCCCGCGGGTGCCACGGAGCTAAGCCCCGGGGTCGGCAGCGGCCCGGAGCGGGGCCGAGGGCCGGGCCGGGCGCTGGAAGGCCCGGGCGCGTGTCCAGGCCCTCCGCTGGCGGGTGGTGCGGAGCTAAGCCCCAGAGTCGGCAGTGGCCCGGAGCGGGGCCAGAGCCAGGCCGGGCGGGGGCAGCCCGGGCGTGCTGCCCGCCCCTCCGCCGGCGGGTGCCGCAGAGCTAAGTCCTGGGGTCGGCAGTGGTCCACAACGCGGCCGATGGTCGGGACGGGAGCGGGGCGGCTCGGGCGCGCGTACCGGTCCTCTTCCAGCGTTTGCCGTGGAGCTAAGCCCCGGGGTCGGCCCAGGGTGGGGTCAAGGGCCGGGCTGGGCGTGGGGCGTCCCGGGCGTGCGGCCAGGCCATCCACGGGCGGGTGCCACCAAGCTAAGCCCCGGGGTCGGGAGCGGCCCGCGGCAGGGCCATGGGCCCGGCCGGGCGCTGTGGGGCCCGGGCGCGCAACCCGGCCCTGAGCCAGCGAGTGCCGCGGAGCTAAGCCCCGGGGTCAGCAGCGGCCCGGGGCAGGGCCAAGGGTTGGCTGGGCGCAGGGCGGCCTGGGTGCTCAGCCCGGCCCTCGGCCCGCAGGTGCCACGTAGCTAAGCCCGGGGTCAGCAGCGGCCCGGAGCGTGGCCAAGGACCGGGTTGGGCACGGGGAGGCCCAAGCGCACGGACCCAACCTCGATCCGCTGGTGTCGCTTAGCTAAGACCCGGGTTCGGCAGCGGCCCGGAGCGGGGCCAAGGGCCAGGCCGGGTGCGGGGCAGACCGGGCGTGCAGCCCCAGCCTCCGCCGGCGGGTGCCGCAGAGCTAAGCCCCGGGGTTGGCAGCGGCCCAGAACGTGGCCAAGCGTCGGTAAGGGCGCGGGGCGGCCCGGGCGCGCGGCCCGGCCCTCGGCCTGTTGGTGCCGTGAAGCTATGCCCCGTCTTTGGCAACGGCCCGGAGAGGGGCCCAGGGCAGGGACGGGCGTGGTGTGACCCGGGCACGTGGACTGTCCCTCCGCCGGGGGTTGCCGCGGAGCTAAGCCCCGGGGTCGGCAGCGGGCCGGAGCGGGGCCGAGGGACGTGAAGGGCGCTGGGCGGCCCGGGAGTACGGCCCGGCCAGTGGCCCGCTGGTGCCACGGAGCTAAGCCCCGGGGTTGGCAGCGGCCCGGAGCGGAGCCGAGGGCCATGTTGGGCACTGGGCAGCCTGGGCGTGTGGACAGGCCCTCCCCTGTCGGGTTTCGTGGAGGTAAGCCCCGGGGTAGGCAGCGGCCCGAAGCGGGGCCTAGAGCTGGGCCGGTCATGGTGCAGCCCCGGCGCGCCGCCCGGCGCTCCGCCAGGGGGTGCCGTAGAGCTAAGCCCTGGCATCGGCAGCGGCCCGGAGCGGGGCCGAGGGACGTGCCGGGCGCGGGTCGGCCCGGGCATGCAGCCCGGCGCTCGGCCCGCGGGTGCCGGGAAGCTAATCCCCAGGGTAGGAAGCTGCCAGGAGCGGGACTGAAGGCCGTGAAGGGCGCGGTCGGCCCGGGCTCGCAGACCGGGCCTTCACCAGCGGATGCCACGGAGCTAAGCCCCGGGGTCGGCAGTGGCCCGGAGCGGGACCAGGGCCGGGCCGGGCGCGGGGCGGCCCCGGCGCTGCACGGCCCTCGACCCGCATGTGCCGCAGAGCTATGCCTCGGCGTCGGCAGCGGCCCGGAGCGGGGCCGGGGGCTGGCCGGGCGCGGGGCAGCCCGGACGCGCGGCCTGGCCCTCCGCCAGCGGGTGCCACAGAGCTAAGCCCTGGGGTCGGCAGCAGCCAAGATTGCGTCCGAGGGTCGGGACGGGAGCGGGGCTTCTAGGGCGCGCGGCCCGGTCCTCCGCCGGCGGGTGCTGCGGCGCTAAACCCCGGGGTAGGCAGCGGTCGGGAGCGGGGCCGAGGGCCGGGCAAGGCGCGGGGTGGCCCGGATGCGCGGTCCCGTCTCTCGGCCCGCGGGTGCCGTGGAGCTAAGCCGCGGAGTCGGCAGCGCCCCGGAGCAGGGCCGAAGGCCGAGCTGGTCGCAGCCGGCCCTGGCACGCAGACTGACCCTCCTTCAGCGGGTACTGCTGAGCTAAGCCCCGGGTTGGGCAGCGGCCTGGAACTGGGCCATGGCCAGAACAGGAGCGGGTCCCCCCGGCTCGCCGTCCGGCCCTCGGCCCATGGGTGCCGCGGAGCTAAGTCCCGGGTTCGGCAACGGCCTGGAGCGGTGCCGCGGGCCCGGGCGGGTGCGGGGCGGCACAGGCGCGCAGCCCGGCCCTCAGCCGGCATATGCTGTGGATCTAAGCCCCGGGGTCGGCAGCGGCCCGGAGCAGGGCAGAGGGCTGGGCCGGGCGCGTGTCTGCCCGGGCGCGCGGACCGGCCCTCCACCGTTGTGTGCAGTGGAGCTAAGCCCCGGGGTCGGCAGTGGCCAGGAGCGTGGCCAAGGGCCAGGCAGGGTGCAGGGCGGACCAGGCGTGCGTCCCGGCCCTCGCTCCGCTGGTGCCGCGGAGCTAAGTCCCACGTTCGGCAGCGGCCCAGAGCTGGGCCATGGCCGGAACGGGAGTGGGGCCCCCCCGGCTCGCCACCCGGCAATCGGCCCGCGGGTGCCGCGGAGCTAAGCCCCGGGGTCTGCAGCGGCCCGGAGAGGGGCCGAGGGCCGGGCTGGCGCGGGTCGGCCCGGGCTCGCGGCCCAACCCTCGGCCCGCGGGTGCCGCAGGGCTAAGCCCTGGGGATCGCAGAGGCCCAAAACGTGGCCAAGCGTCCCGACGGGATCGTGGTAGCTCGGGCACGTGGCCCGGTCCTCCGCCGGCGGGTGCCGCGGAGCTAAGCCCCAGGGTCAGCAGCAGCCGGGAGCGGGGCTGAGGGCCGGGCAAGGCGCGGGACGGCCGGGGCGCACGGCCCCATCTCTCGGCCCGGGGGTGCCGTGGAGCTAAGCCCCGGGTTTATTCAGCTGTCTGGAGCGGAGCCATAGCCGGGACGGGAGTGGGCCCCCCCGGCTCGCAGCCCGACCCTCGGCCCGCGTGTGCCGCGGAGCTAAGCCCCGGGGTCGGCAGCGGCCTGGAGCGGGGCCGAGGGCCGGGCTGGCGCGGGGCGGCCCGGGCGCGCGGCCCGACCCTCGGCCCGCAGGTGCCGCGGGGCTAAGCCCTGGGGACGGCAGCGGCCCGAGCGGGGCCGATGGCCGGGCCGGGCGCGGGAGAGCCCTGGTGCGCCGCCCGGTCCTCCGCCGGCAGGTGCCGTGGAGCTAAGTCCTGGGGTCGGCAGCGGCCCGGAGCGGGGCCGAGGGCCGGTCTGGGCGCAGAGCGGCCCGAGCGCGCGGCTCTGCCCTCGGCCCGCTGGTGCCGCGGAGCTTAGCCCTGGGGTCGGTAGCGGCCCGGAGCGCGGCCGAAATTCGGGATGGGAACAGGGCGGCCCGTGCGCACGGCCGGGCCCTTGTCCCGCGTGTGCTACAGAGCTATGCCCCGGGGTTGGCAGCGGCCCGGAGCGGGGCTGAGGGCCGGGCCAGGAGCTGGGAGGCCCGGGCGCGTGGCCAGGCCCTCCGCTGGCGGGTGCCGCGGAGCTAAGCCCCAGTGTCGGCAGCGGCCCGGAGCAGGTACGATGGCCGGGCCGGGTGCGGGGCAGCTCGGGCTCACGGCCCGGCCCTACGCCGGCGAGTGCCGTGGAGCTAAGCCCCACGGTCGGCAGCGGCCCGAAGCGCGGCCGAGGGTCGGGACTGGAGCGGGGCGGCTCGGGTGCGCGCCCCAACCCTCGGACCGCGGGTGCCGCGGGGCTAAGCCTTGGGGATCACAGAGGCCCAGAACGTGGCTGAGGGTCCCGACGGGATCGTGGTAGCCCGGGCACGTGGCCCGGTCCTCCGCCGGCGGGTGCCCCGGAGCTAAGCCCCAGGGTCTGGAGCAACCGGGAGCGGGGCCAAGGGCCGGGCAATGCGCGGGACGGCCGGGGCACACGGCCCCATCTCTCGGCCCGCGGGTGCCGTGGAGCTAAGCCACAGGTTTATTCAGCGGTCTGGAGCGGAGCCATGGCCGGGACGGGAGTGGGGCCCCCCCGGCTCGCAGCCCGACCCTCGGCCCGCGTGTGCCACGGAGCTAAGCCCCAGTGTCGGCAGCGGCCCGGAGCACGTCCGATGGCCGGGCCGGGTGCGGGGCAGCTCGGGCGCACGGCCCGGCCCTACGCCGGTGAGTGCCGCGGAGCTAAGCCCCGTGGTCGGCAGCGGCCCGAAGCGGGGCCGAGGGTCGGGACTGGAGCGGGGCGGCTCGGGTGCACAGCCCAACCCTCGGACTGCGGGTGCCGCGGGGCTAATCCTTGGGGATCGCAGAGGCCCAGAACGTGGCCGAGGGTCCCGACGGGATCATGGTAGCCCGGGCACGTGGCCCGGTCCTCCGCCGGCGGGTGCCGCGGAGCTAAGCCCCAGGGTCGGCAGCAGCCGGGAGCGGGGCCGAAGGCCAGGCAAGGCGTGGGACGGCCGGGGCGCACGGCCCCATCTCTCGGCCCGCAGGTGCCGTGGAGCTAAGCCCCGGGTTTATTCAGCGGTCTGGAGCGGAGTCATGGCCGGGATGGGAGTGGGGCCCCCCCGGCTCGCAGCCCGACCCTCGGCCCACGTGTGCCGCGGAGCTAAGCCCCGGGTTAGGCAGCGGTTCGAAGCGGGGCAAGGGCCGGGCCGGGCGCGGAGTGGCCCAGGCGCGCGGCCCGGCCCTCGGCCCACATGTGCCGTGGAACTAAGCCCTGGGGTCGGCAGCGGCCCGGAGCGGGGAAAGGGCCGGGCCGAGCGCGGAGTGGCCCCGGCGCGCAGCCCGGCCCTTGGCCCACATGTGCCGCGGAGCTAAGTCCTGGGGTCGGTAGTGGCCCGAAGCAGAGCCGAGTGCCGTGCCGGGCGCGGTGCGGCCCGGGCGCGCGGCCCCGTCCTCTGCCGGGGGGTGCCGCGGAGCTAAGCCCCGGGGTTGGCAGTGGCCCGATCCGGGCTGAGGGCTCTGACGGGCGAGGCCGGCCCAGGCGCGAGGACCGGGCTTCTTCATGTGGGTACCACGAAGCTAAGCCCCGGGTTCGGCAGAGGCCCGGAGCGGGACCGAGGGCCGGGCGCTGGGCGACCCAGGCGCGTGGACAGGCCCTCCGCCGGGGGGTGCCGCGGAGCTAATCCCCGGGGTCGGCAGCAGCCCGGAGTGTGGCCGAGGGATGTGCCGGTAGCGGGACGGCCCGGGGGCACACGGCCTAGTGTCGGGACGGGAGCGGGGCTGCCCATGCACGCGGCCGGGCCCTTGTCCCGTGGGTGCCACGGAGCTAAGCCCCGGGGTCAGCAGCGTCCCGAAGCAGGGCCGAAAGCTGGGCTGGGCGTGGGGCGGCCCGGGCGCGCGGCCTTGGAATATGCCGGTGGTTGCCGCGGGCAAAAACCCGTGGGTCGGTAGAGGCACGGAGCGTGGCCGAGGGCCGGGCCGGGTGCGGGGAGGCCCAGGAGTGCGGCCCTGTCCTCGCCCTGCTGATGTCGTGGAGCTAAGCACCAGGGTCGGCAGCGGCCGGGATCGGGGCCGAGGGCCGTGCTGGGCGCTGGGCGGCCCGAGCTCGTAGTCTGACCCTCCGCCGGGAGGTGCCGCAGAGCTAAGCCCTGGGGTCGGCAGTGGCACGGAGCGTGGCTGAGGGATGTGCAGGTCGCGGGATGGCCCGGGCGTGCGGCCCAGCCCTCGGCCCGCGGGTGCCGCGGATCTAAGCCCCCGGATCAGCAGCTGCCCGGAGCGGGACTGAGGGCCAAGCAGGGAGCGGTCGGCCTGTGCGCACGGCCCGGTCCTCCGCCTGCGGGTGCCGAGGACCTAAGCCCCGGGGTCGGCAGAGGCACGGAGCGTGGCCGAGCACCGGGCTGGGAGCCGGGAGGCCCAGGAGTACGGCCCGGCCCTCGGCCTGTTGGTGCCGCGGAGCTAAGCCTTGGCGTCGGCAGCGCCCCGGAGCGGGGCCGAGGGACATGCCGGGCGCGGGGCGGCCCGGGCCCGCGGCCCAGCCCTCGGCCCGCGGGTACCGCAGAGCTAAGCCCCGGCGTCGGCAGCGACCCGGAGCTTGGCCGAGGGCCGGGCCGGGCGTGGGGTGGCCCGGGTGTGCGACCCGGCCCTCCACCGCCGGGTGCCGAAGAGCTAAGCCCCGGGGTCTGCAGCGGTCCAGAAGGCGGCCAAGGGTCGGGACTGGAGCGGGGCTGCTCCTGTGCGCGGCCCAGTCCTCCGCCGACGGGTGCCCCGGAGCTAAGCCCCAGGGTCGGCAGCAGCCGGGAACGGGTCCGAGGGCCAAGTAAGGCGCGGGACGGTGCGGGTGCGCGGCCCATCTCTCGGCCCGCTGGTGCCGTGGAGCTAAGCCCCGGGGTCGGCAGCCGTCTGGAGCGGGTCCATGGCCGGGATGTGAGCAGGGTCCCCCGAGCTCGCGGCCCGACCCTCGGCACGCGGGTGCCGCGGAGCTAAGCCGTGGGATCGGCAGCGGCCCGGATCGGGGCTGAGGGCTGTGACGGGCGAGGCCGGCCCGGGCACGAGGACCGGGCTTCCGCAGATGGGTGCCGCGAAGCGAAGCCCCGGGGTCTCTAGCGGCCCGGAGCGGGACCCAGGGCCAGGCCGGGCACTGGGCGGCCCAAGCTCGTGGACAGACCCTCCGCCGGGGGGTGCCATAGAGCTAAGCCCTGGGGTCGGCAGCGGTCCGGAGCGTGGCCGAGGGATGTGCAGGTCGCGGGATGGCCCGGGCGTGCAGTCCAGCCCTCGGCCCATGGGTGCCGCGGAGCTAAGCCCCGGGGTCGGCAGCTGCCCGGAGCGGGACTGAGGGCCGTGCAGGGCACGGTCGGCCCAGGTGCGTGGACCGGGCCTTCGCTGGTGGATGCCGCGGAGTTAAGCCCCGGGGTCAGCAGTGGCCTGGAGCGGGGCCAGGGCCGGGCCGAGCGCGGGGCGGCCCCGGTGTGGCCAGGCCCTCAGCCCGCGTGTGCAGCGGAGCTAAACCCCGGCGTCGGCAGCGGCCCGGAGTGGGGCCGAGGGCCGGGCCGGGCGCGGGTCAGCCCGAGTGCACAGCCCGGCCCTCCGCCGGCATGTGCCGCAGAGCTAAGTCCCGGGGTCGGCAGCGGCCCGGAGCGTGACCAAGGGCCGGACCGGGCGTGGGGAGTTCCAGGCGCGCGGGCCGGCCCTACGCCCGCGGGTGCGGCGGAGATAAGCCCCAGGGTCAGCAGCAGCCCATGGCGGGGCCGAGGACCGGGCCGGGCGCGGGGCGGCACGGGCGCGGGGCCAGGACATCCGACGGCGTGTGCCGCGGGCAAAAACCCCTGAGTTGGCAGCGGCCCGGAGCGTGACCGAGGGCCGGGCCAGGCGCGGGGAGGCCCAGGTGCGCGGCCCGGCCCTCGGCCCGCTGGTATCGCAGAGTTAAGCACCGTGGTCGGCAGCGGCCCGGAGCGGGTCTGAGGGCTGGGCC
The DNA here is from genome assembly GCF_029834395.1 of Sorex fumeus. Classification (NCBI taxonomy): domain Eukaryota; kingdom Metazoa; phylum Chordata; class Mammalia; order Eulipotyphla; family Soricidae; genus Sorex; species Sorex fumeus. The sequence goes on along the minus strand of NW_026606224.1, from coordinate 2,054,848 downwards.
GGGCGTGTGGTGACCCGGGAGAGCGGCCAGGCCCTCTGCCGGCGGGTGCCGCGGAGCTAAGCCCCGGGGTCGGCAGCGGTCTGGAGCGCGGCCGAGTGTACATACCGGCGCGGGGCGGCCTGGGCGATCGCCCCGGCCCTCGGCCCGCGGGTGCCGCGGAGCTAAACCCCAGGGTCGTCAGCGGCCCGGAATGCGGCCGACGGTCAGGAAGGGAGCAGGGCGACTCGGGCGCACAGACCGGCCATCAGCCCACGGATGCCGTGGAGCTAAGCCCCAGCATCGGCAGTGACCCGGAGCGGGGCCGAGGGCCGGGCCAGGAGCGGGGCAGCCCGGGCGCGCGTCCCCACCCTCCGCCGGCGGGTGCCGCAAAGCTAAGCCCCGGGGTCGGCAGCAGCCCAGATTGCGGCCGAGGTTTGGGACAGGAGCGGGGCGGCTCGGGCGCGCGGCCCGGTCTTCCGCCTGCGGGTGCCGAGGACCTAAGCCCCGGGGTCGGAAGCGGCCGGGAGCGTGGCCGAGGGCCAGGCAAGGTGCGGGGCGGCCCGGACACGTGGCGCTTCTCTCGGCCCGCTGGTGCCGTGGAGCAAAGCCGCGGGGTCAGCAGCGCCCCGGAACGGGGCTGACGGCCGGGCCGGTCGCAGCCGGCCCTGGCACGCGGACTGACCCTCCGTCGATGGGTACCGCACAGCTAAGCCACGGGTTCGGCAGCGGCCCAGAGCTGGGCCATGGCCGGAACGGGAGCGGGACCCCCCCGGCTCGCCACCCGGCCGTCGGCCCCCAGGTGCCGTGGAGCTAAGCCCCGGGGTCCGCAGCGGCTCGGAGCGGGGTCAAGGGGCGGGACGGGAGCGGGGCGGCTCAGGCGCGCGGCCCAACCCTCGGACCGCGGGTGCCGTGGGGCTAAGCACTGGGGTCTGCAGCGGCCCAGAACGAGGCCGAGAGTCCCGACGGGATTGGGGCAGCCCGGGCACGTGGACTGGTCCTCCGCTGGCGGGTGCCGCGGAGCTAATCCCTGGAGTCGGCAGCGGCCCGGAGCGGGGCCGGAGGCCGGACCGGGCGCTGGACGGCCGGGCACGTGGCCAGGCCCACCGCAGGGGGGTGCCGCGGAGCTAAGCCCCAGGGTCGGCAGCGGCCCGGAACGGGGCCAAGGGATGTGCCGGTCGCGGGATGGCCCGGGCGCGCGGCCCAGCCCTCGGCCCAGGGGTGCCGCGGAGCTAAGCCCCGGGGTCGGCAGCTGCCTGGAGCGGGACTGAGGGCCCTGCAGGGCGCGGTCGGCTCAGGTGCGCGGACCGGGCCTTCGCCGGCGGATGCCGCGGAGCTAAGCCCCAGGGTCAGCAGTGGCCCGGAGTGGGGCCAGGGCCGGGCCGGGTGCGGGGCGGCCCCGACGCGGCCCGGCCCTCGGCCCGCTGGTGCTGCGGAGCTTAGCCACGGGGTCGGCAGCGGCCCGGAGCGTGACCGAGTGTCGGGACGGTAGCGGGGGTGGCCCATACGCGCGGCCGTTCCCTTCTCCCGCAGGTGCCATGGAACAAAGCCCCCGGGGTTGGCAGCGGCCCAGAGCGGGGGCCGAGGGCCGGGCCAGGCAGGGGGCAGCCCAGGCGCGCGGCCCGGCCCTAGGCCGTCGGGTGCCGCGGAACTAAGTTCCGGGGTCGGCAGCGACCCGGAGCGGGGGCCGAGGGCCGGTCCGGGTGCGGCGCGGCCCGGGGTGCGCGGCCCGGCCCTCAGCCCGCTGGTGCCGCGGAGCTTAGCCCCGGGGTCGGCAGCGGCCCGAAGCAGGGCCGAGGGCTGGGCTGGGCGTGGGGCGGCCCGGGCACGCGGCCTTGACATACGACGCTGGGTGCCGCGGGCAAAAAACCCCTGGGTCGGTAGAGGCCCGGAGTGTGGCCGAGGGCCGGGCCGGGCGCGGGGAGGCCCAGGCACGCGGCCCAGTCCTCACCTCACTGGTGTCACGGAGCTAAGCACCAGGGTCGGCAGCGGCCGGGATCGGGGCCGAGGGCCGGGCAAGGGGCGGGGCAGCCCGGGTGCGCGGTCCTGTCTCTCGGCCCACGGGTGCTGTGGAGCTAAGCCGCGGGGTCGGCAGGTCCCCAGAGCGGGGCTGACGGCCGGGCCGGTCGCGGCTGGCCCTGACACGCGGACTGACCCTCCGTTGGGGGTTACAGCTGAGCTAAGCCCTGGGTTCGGCAGCGACCCGGAACTGGGCCATGGCTGTAACGGGAGTGGGGCACCCCCGGCTCGCCACCCGGCCCTCGGCCAGCAGGTGCGGCGGAGCTTAGCCCGGGGTCGGCAGCGGCCTGGAGCATGGCCGAGTGTCGGGACGGGAGCGGGGTGGCCCGTGTTCGCAGCCCAGCCCTCGATCCGCGGGTGCGGCGGAGCTAAGGCCCAGGATCAGCAGCGGCCCTGGGCGGAGCCGAGGGCCGGGCCGGGCGCGGGGCGGCCCGGGCGCATGGCCAAGACATCCGCCGGCGGGTGAAGCGGGCAAAAACCACTGGGTCAGCAGCGGCCCGGAGCGTGACCGAGGGCCGGGCCTGGCACGGGGAGGCCCAGGCGCGCGGCCCAGCCCTTGGCCCGCTGGTGTCGCGAAGTTAAGCACCGCGGTCGGCAGCGGCCCGGAGCGGGACCTAGGGCTGGGCCGGGCATGTGGTGGCCCGGGCGAGCAGCCGGGCCCTCTGCCGGAGGGTGCCGCAGAGCTAAGACCCGGGGTCAGCAGCGGTCTGGAGCTGGGCCATGGCCGGAACGGGAGCGGGGCCCCCCGGCTCGCCGCCCGGCCCTCGACCCGCGGGTGCCGAGGAACTAAGCCTCGGGTTCGGCAACGGCGCAGAGCGGTGCCGGGGGGCCAGGCTGGGTGTGGGGCGGCACAGGCGTGCGGCCAGGCCCTCGGCTGGTGTGTGCTGAAGATCTAAGCCTCAGGGTCGGCAGCGGCCCGGAGCGGGGTCGAGGGCTGGGCCGGGCGCGGGTCGGCCCGGGCGTGGGGCCCAGCCCTCCGCCGTTGTGGGCCACGGAGCTAAGCCCCAGGGTCAGCAGCGGCCCGGAGCGTGGCCGAGGGCCGGGCCGGGTGCCGGGCTGCCCAGGCGTGCGGCCCGGCTCTCAGCCCGCTGGTGCCACGGAGCTAAGCCCCGGGGTCGGCAGCGGCCCGGAGCAGGGCCGAGGGCTGAGCCGGGTGCGAGACGGCACGGGCGCCTGGCCCAGCCCTCCGCCGGCAGGTGCCGCAGAGCTAAGCCCCGGGTCGGCAGCGGCCCAGAATGCGGCCGAGGTTCGGGAGGGGAGCGGCGCGGCTCGGGCGCACGGCCCGACCCTCAGACCGCGGGTGCCGCGGAGCTAATTCCCAGGGTCAGAAGCGGCCCGGGGAGGGGCCAAGGGCCGAGGCGGCCCGGTCCTGCACCGGCGGGTACCGTGGGGCTAAGCGCCGGGGTCACCAGCGGCCTGGAGCACGGCCTAGTGTCCCGACGGTATTGGGTCAGCCCAGGCACGTGGCCCGGTCCTCCGCCGGCGGGTGCCACGGAGGTAAGCCACGGCATTGGCATCGGCCCGGAGCGGGGCCGATGGCCGGGACAGTCGCGGCGCAGCCCGGGCGCGCGGCCTGGTCCTCCGCCGACGGGTGCCGCGGAGCTAAGTACCGGGGTCGGCAGCGCTCCGGAGTTGGGCCGAGGGCTGGTCCGGGTGCGGGGCGGCCCGGCCCTCGGCCCGCTGGTGCCGGGGAGCTTAGCCCCGGGTTAGGCAGCGGCCCGGAGCAGGCCCGAAGGCCGGGACGGGCGCGGTGCTGCCCGGGCGCGCAGCCCGGCCCTCGGCACGCGGGTGCGGCGGATCTAAGCCCCAGGGTCAGCAGCGGCCCGGGGCCGCGCCGAGGGCCGGGATGGGTGCGGGGTTGCCCGGGGCGCGCGGCCTGGACATCCGCCGGTGGGTGCCGCGGGCAAAAACCCCTGGGTCGGTAGCGGCCCGGAGCGTGGCCGAGGGCCGGGCCGGGCGCAGGGAGGCCCAGGCGCGTGGCCCGACCCTTGGCCTGCGGGTGCCGCGGAGCTAAGCACCGGGGTTGGAAGCGGCCCGGAGCGGGGCTGAGGGCCGGGCCGGGTGCGGGACTGCCAGGGCGCGCGGCCTGTCCCTCCGCTGTCAGGTGCCGCAGAGCTATGCCCCAGGGTCAGCAGCGGCCCGGAACGTGGCCTAGGGTCAGGAAGGGAGCGGGTCAGCTCGGGTGCGCGGTCTGGCCCTCCGCCGACGGATGCCGCGCGGCTAAGGCCCGGGATCGGCAGCGGCCCGGATTGGGGCCGAAGGCTGGGCCAGGCGTGGGGTGGCCCCGGCGAGCGGCCCGGCCCTCGGCCAGCGGTTGACACGGAGCTAAGCGCCAGGGTCGGCAGTGGTCTAGAGTGCGGCCGAGTGTCCGTACCGGCGCGGGGCGGCCTGGACACGCGGCCAGGCCCTCGGCCTGCAGGTGCCGCGGAGCTAAGCCCCGGGGTCGACAGCAGCCCAGAATGCGGCCGAGGGTTAGGAAGGGAGCGGGGCTGCTCGGGCGCACGGACTGGCCCTCCGCCAGCAGTTGCCACGGAGCTACGCCCCGCGGTCCGCAGCAGCCCGGAGCGGGGCCGAAGGATGAACCGGGTGCTGGACGGCCCGGGCGCGTGGCCAGGACCGCCGCTGGAGGGTGGCGTGGAGCTAAGCCCCGGGGTCGGCAGCGGCCCCCGGTAGGGCTGAGAGCTCGGCCAGGCGCTGTGGGACCCGGGCGCGCGACCCGGCCCTCGGTCCGCAGGTGCCGCTGAGCTAAGCCCCGGGGTCAGCAGCGGCCCGGGGCGGGGCCGAGGGCTGGGCCGGGTGCGGCGCAGCCCGGGCTCGCGGCCAGGCCATCCGACGGCGGGTGCCGCGTGGCAAAGTCCCTGGGTCGGCAGCGGGCCAGAGCGTGGCATAGGGGCCGGGTGGGGCGCGGGGAGGCCCAGGCACGTGGCCCCGCCCTCGGCCCTCTGGTGTCGCGGAGCTAAGCCCAGGGGTCAGCAGCGCCCGGAGCGGGGCCGAGGACCGAGCCGGGCACTGTGCGGCTCGGGCGGGCGGCCCAGCCCTCGGACCTTGGGTGCCGCGGAGCTAAGCCCCGGGGTCAGCAGCGGCCCGGGGCGGGGCCAAGGGCCAGGCTGGGCGCGCGGCGGCCCGGGCGCGCGGCCAGGCCTTCTGCCGGCGGGTGCTGCGGAGCTAATCCCAGGGGTCAGCAGCGGCCTGGGACGGGACCGAGTGCTGGCCCGGGCACGGGGCAGCCTGGGCGCGCGGCCAGGCCATCCGATGGCGGGTGCCGCGTGGCAAAGTCCCTGGGTCGGCAGCGGGCCAGAGCGTGGCCGAGGGCCGGGCGGGGCACGGGGATGCCCAGGCACGTGGCCCCGCCCTCGGCCCGCTGGTGTCGCGGAGCTAAGCCCAGGGGTCAGCAGCGGCCCGGAGCGGGGCCGAGGACCAAGCCGGGCACTGTGCGGCCCGGGCGGGCGGCTCGGCCCTCGGACCGTGGGTGCCGCGGAGCTAAGCCCCGGGGTCAGCAGCGGCCCGGGGCGGGGCCGAGGGCCAGGCTGGGCGCGCGGCGGCCCGGGCGCGCGGCCAGGCCTTCCGCCGGCGGGTGCTGCAGAGCTAATCCCAGGGGTCGGCAGCGGACCGGGACGGGGCCGAGGGCTGGGTTGGGCGCGTTGCGGCCCGGGCGCACGTCCCGGACCTCGGCCCCGGGAGCCGCAAAGCTAAGCCCAGGGGTCAGCAGTGGCCCGGAGCGTCACCGAGGGCCGGTCCGGGCGCGGGCAGTCCCAAGCGCGCGCCCCCGCTCTCGGCCTGCTGGTGCCGCGGAGCTAAGGCCCGGGGTTGACAGTGACCCGGAGCGGGGCCAGGGCCGGGCCAGGCGCTGGGCGGCCCCGGCGCAGCCCGGCCCTCGGCCCGCCTGTGCCGCGGAGCTAAGCCCCGGTGTTGGCAGCAGCCCGGACTGGGGCCGAAGGCAAAACTGGGCGTTGGATGGCCCGGGCGCGCGGCCAGGCCCTCCGCTGGCGGGTGGCGTGGAGCTAAGCCCCGGTGTCGGCAGCGGCCCGGAGCTGGGCCAAGTGCCGGACCGGGCGCGGGGCAGCCAGTGCGCGCAGTCTGCCCCTCCACCGGCGGGTGCCGCAGAGCTAAGTCCTGGGGTCGGCAGCGGCCCGGAACGCGCCCGAGTGTCGGGAAAGGAGCAGGCCGGCTGCGGCGCATAGCCCTGCCCTCCGCTGGGTGGTGCCGCGGAGCTAAGCCCCTGCGTCACAGCGGCCAGGAGCGGGACCGAGGTACGTGCCGGGAGTGGGGCGGCCCGGGCGCACGGCCCGTCCCTTGGCCGGCGGGTACTGTGGAGCTAATCCCCGGGGTAGGCAGCGGCCCAGAGCGGGGTCGAGGGCCGGGCCAGGCGTGGGGTGACTAGGGCGCGTGGCCCTGTCCTCCGCCGGCGGGTGCACCGGAGCTAAGCCCCAGGGTCGGCAGCAGCCGGGAGCGGGGCCGAGGGCCGGGCAAGGCGCGGGACGGCCCGGGCGCGCGGCCCCATCTCTAGGCCCACGGGTGCCGTGGAGCTAAGCCCCAGGGTGGTCAGCGGTCTGGAGCGGGGCCAAGGACAGGACGGGAGCGGGGCCCCCCCGGCTCGAGGCCTGACCCTTGGCCTGTGGGTGCCGCGGAGCTAAGCCCCGGGGTCGGCAGCGGTCTGGAACGTGCCCGAGTGTTGGTATGGGCGCGGGCGGTTCCGGGCACGTGGCCCGGCCCTCGGCGTGTTGGTGCCGCGAAGTTAAGCCCCGGGGTCGGCAGCTGCCCAGAGCAGGGCCGATTGCCGTTCTGGGCACGGTGCAGCCCAGGTGCGGGGCCCGGACCTCCGCCGGGGGTTGCTGAGGAGCTAAGCCCCAGGGTCAGAGGCGGACCGGAGCAGGGCCGAGGGACGTGCCGGGTGCGGGGCGACCCGGGAGCGCGGCCCGGTCCGTGGCCTGCTGGTGCTGTGGAACTAAGGCCCGGGGTCGGCAGCTGCCCGGAGCAGGACCGAGGGCCGGACCGGGCGCTGGGCAGCTCGGGCGCGTAGACAGGCCTTCTGCCAGCGGGTGCCGCGGAGCTAAGCCCCGGGATCGGCAGCGGTCCGAAGTGGGGCCGAAGGCAGGGACAGGCGTGGTGCGGCCCGGGCGCGTGGCCCGGCCCTCCACCCGCGGTTGCCGCGGAGCTAAGCCCCAGGGTCGGCAGCAGCCGGGAGCGGGGCCGAGGGCCGTGCAAGGCGCCAGACGGCCCGGGCCTGCGGCCCCATATCTCGGCCCGCGGGTGCCGCGGAGCTAAGCCCTGGGGTCGGCAGCGGTGTGGAGCGTGGCCGAGTGTCAGTATGGGCGCGGGCTGTCCAGGGCGCGCGGCCCAGCCCTCTGCCTGCAGGTGCCACGGAGCTAAGCCCCGGGGTAGGCAGCGGTCCAGAGCGGGGCCGAGGCCAAGACGGACGTGGCCATCCCGTGCACGCGGCCCGGCCCTCCGCCGGCAGGTGCCGCGGAGCAAAGCACCTGGGTCGGCAGCGGCCCGCATCGCGGTCGAGGGTCGGGATGCGCGCTGGGCTGCCCGGGCACGCGAATCCACCATCGGCCCGCGGGTGCCGCGAAGTTAGGCCCCAGGGTAGGCAGCGGCTCAGAGCGGGGCCAGGGCTTGGCCGGGACGGGGCGGCCCGGGCGAGCGGCCCAGCCCTCTAACGGCGGGTGCCGCGGAGCTAAGAACCGGGGTCGACAGCGGCCCGGAGCGGGGCCGAGGGCCGAGACAGACGTGGCGGGCCCGCGCGCGCGGACCCTCCCTCCGCCGGCGGGTGCCGTGGAGATAAGCCCCGGGGTCAGCAGCGGCTCAGAGTGGGGCCAGGACTTGGCCGGTGTGGGGCGTCCCGGCCCTCTGACGACGCATGCCGCAGAGCTAAGACCCAGGGTAGGCAGGGGTCCGGAGGGGGGTAGAGGGCTGGGCCGGGCACAGGGCGTCCCGGGCGCACGGACCGGCCCTCTTCTGGCGGGTGCCGCCTAGCTAAGCCCCGGGGTCAGCAGCGGCCCAGAACGGGGCCGATGGCCGGGCTGGGCGCGGGGCGTCCCGGGCGTGTCACCCGGCCCTCACCCGCGGGTGCCGGGGATCTAAACCCCGGGGTCGGCAGCGTCCCGGAGCGGGGCCGAGCGGCGGGCCGGGTACGGGGCGGCCAGGCCAAGCGGCCAGTCCCTCGGCTGGCGGGTGCTGCGCAGTTAAGCCCCGGGGTCGGCAGTGGCCGGAGTGGGGCGTGGGCCGGTCCGGGCGTTGGGCAGCCCGGGCGCGCGGACCGGCAATCCGCCAGTTCATGATGCGGAGCTAAGCCCTGAGGTCTCAGCGGCCCGTAGCGGGGCCGAGAGCTGGTCCGGGGGCGTGGCGGCCTCGGCGCGCCGACTGGCCCTCGCCAGCGGGTGCCGCAGATCTAAGCCCCAGAGTCGGCAGCGGCCCGGAGCGGGGCCGAGGGGCGGGCCAGGCGCGGGGCAGACCGGGCGCGTGGCACAGACCTCCACCGTCGGGTTCAGCGGAGCTAAGTCGTGGGGTCTCAGCGACCCGGAGCAGGGCCGAGCGGCTGGCCGTGCGTGGGGCGGCCAGGCCAAGCGGCCAGTCCCTCGGCTGGCGGGTGCTGCGCAGTTAAGCCCCGGGGTCGGCAGTGGCCGGAGCGGGGCGAGGGCCGGACCGGGCGTTGGGCGGCCCGGGCACGCGGACCAGCACTCTGCCGGTGCATGATGCGGAGCTAAGCCCTGGGGTCTCAGCGGCCCGTAGCGGGGCCGAGAGCCGGTCCGGGGGCGGGGCGGCCCGGACCTCCACCGGCGGGTTCAGCGGAGCTAAGCCCCAGGGTCGGCAGCGGCCCAGAGCGGGTTGAGGGCCGGTATGGGAGCGGGGTGGCCTGGGCACACGGCCCGGCCCTCGGCTTGCGGTTGCCACGGAGTTATGGCCCGGTTTCGGCAGTGGCCCGGTGCGCGGCCGAAGGTCGGGATGGGCGTGTGGCGGCCTGGGTGCGCAGCCCAGCCCTCCACCGGCAGGTGCCGCGGAGTGAAGCACCGGGTTCAGCAGCGGCCCACAGCGCGGTCGAGGGTCAGGATGCGCGCTGGGCGGCCCGGGCACGCGGCCCCACCCCGGCCCGCGGGTGCCGTGGAGCTAAGCCCCGGGGTTTGCAGCGGCTCGGAGCAGGGTCAGGGCTTGGCAGGCGCGGGGTGGCCCGGGCGAGCGGCCCGGCCCTCTAACGGCGGGTGCCGGGGAGCTAAGTCCCGGGGTCGGCAGCGGCCAAGCCCGGCCCTCGGCCCACGGGTGCCCGGAGCTAAGCCCCATGGTCGGCAGCGGCCCGGAGCGGGGCCGAGGGCCGAATATGGCGCGGGGCGGCCCGGTCTCGCGGCCAGGCCCTCCGCCGGCGGTTGCCGCGGAGCTAAGGGCGGAGTCTCCTGAAGCCAGGAGCGCTGCCGAGGGTTGGGACGGGTGCTGGGTGGCCAGGGTGCGCGGCACGGCCCTCTACCGCGGGTGCCGCGGACCTAAGCCCCGGGGTTGGCAGCGGCCTGGAGCGTGACCGAGGGCCGAGTCGGACGCAGCCGGCCCGCACATGTGGACCCTCCCTCTGCCGGCGGGTGCCGCGGAGCTAAGCCCCGGTGTCAGAAGCGGCTCGGAGCGGGGCCAGGGCTTGGCCGGCGCGGGGCGTACCAGCCACGTTGCCCGGCCCTCTGATGACGCATGCCGCGGAGCTAAGCCCCGGGGTTAGGAAGGGGCCCGGAGCGGGGTAGAAGGACGGGCCCGGCGCGGTGTGGCCTGGGCGCGTGGCCCGGCCCTCCGGTGGCGGGTGCTACGGAGATAAGCCCCGGGGTCGGCAGCGGCCCGGAGCGCGGCCGAGGGTCGGGATGGGCGCGGGGAGGCCCGGGTGTGCGGCACGGCCCTCGGCCCACGGGTTCCACGGAGCTAAGCCCCGTGGTCGGCCGCGGACCGAAGTGGGGCCGAGGGCCGGATATGGCGCGGGGCGGCTCGGGCGTGTGGCCCGGCCCTCCGCCGGGGAGTGCCGCGGAGCTAAGGCCGGAATCTCCTGCAGCCAGGAGCGCGGCTGAGGGTCAGGACGGGAGCCGAGTTGCCTGGGCGCGGGTGCCGCGGAGCTAAGCCCTGGGTTCCGCAGTGGCCCGGAATGAAGCCGAGGGCCGGGCCGGGCGCGGGGCAGCCCAGGAGCACGGCCCAGCCCCCACCCGCGGGTGCCGCAGAGCTACGCACCGGCATCAGCAGCGGCCCGGAGCAGGGCCGAGGGCTGGGGAGGGCGCGGGGCGGCCCGGGCATGCGGCACGGACCTCCGCCGGCGGGTTCCGCGGAGCTAAGCCCCATTGTCGGCAGCGGCCCAGAGCGGGTTGAGGGCCGGTATGGGAGCGGGGTGGCCTGGGCACATGGCCCGGCCCTCGGCTTGCGGTTGCCACGGAGTTATGGCCCGGTTTCGGCAGTGGCCCGGTGCGCGGCCGAAGGTCGGGATGGGCATGTGGCGGCCTGGGTGCACAGCCCAGCCCTCTGCCGGCAGGTGCCGCGGAGTGAAGCACCGTGTTCAGCAGTGGCCCACAGCGCGGTCGAGGGTCAGGATGCGCGCTGGGCGGCCCGGGCGCGCGGCCCCACCCCGGCCCGCGGGTGCCGCGGAGCTAAGCCCCGGGGTTTGCAGCGGCTCGGAGCAGGGTCAGGGCTTGGCAGGCGCGGGGTGGCCCGGGCGAGCGGCCCGGCCCTCTAACGGCGGGTGCCGCGGAGCTAAGCCCCGGGGTCGGCAGCGGCCAAGCCCGGCCCTCGGCCCACGGGTGCCCGGAGCTAAGCCCCATGGTCGGCAGCGGCCCGGAGCGGGGCCGAGGGCCGAATATGGCGCGGGGCGGCCCGGTCTCGCGGCCAGGCCCTCCGCCGGCGGTTGCCGCGGAGCTAAGGGCGGAGTCTCCTGAAGCCAGGAGCGCTGCCGAGGGTTGGGACGGGTGCTGGGTGGCCAGGGTGCGCGGCACGGCCCTCTACCCCGGGTGCCGCGGACCTAAGCCCCGGGGTTGGCAGCGGCCTGGAGCGGGACCGAGGGCCGAGACGGACGCGGCCTGCCCGCACATGTGGACCCTCCCTCTGCCGGCGGGTGCCGCGGAGCTAAGCCCCGGCGTCAGAAGCGTCTCGGAGCGGGGCCAGGGCTTGGCCGGCGCGGGGCGTACCAGCCACGTTGCCCGGCCCTCCGATGACGCATGCCGCGGAGCTAAGCCCCGGGGTTAGGAAGGGGCCCGGAGCGGGGTAGAGGGCCGGGCTGGGCGCGGTGTGGCCTGGGCGCGTGGCCCGGCCCTCCGGTGGCGGGTGCTATGGAGATAAGACCCGGGGTCGGCAGCGGCCCGGAGCGCGGCCGAGGGTCGGGATGGGCGCGGGGAGGCCCGGGTGTGCGGCACGGCCCTCGGCCCACGGGTTCCACGGAGCTAAGCCCCGTGGTCGGCCGCAGACCGAAGTGGGGCCGAGGGCCGGATATGGCACGGGGCGGCTCGGGCGTGTGGCCCGGCCCTCCGCCGGGGAGTGCCGCGGAGCTAAGGCCGGAATCTCCTGCAGCCAGGAGTGCGGCTGAGGGTCAGGACGGGAGCCGAGTTGCCTGGGCGCGGGTGCCGCGGAGCTAAGCCCTGTGTTCTGCAGTGGCCCGGAATGAAGCCGAGGGCCAGGCCGGGCGCGGGGCAGCCCAGGAGCACGGCCCAGCCCCCGCCCGCGGGTGCCGCAGAGCTACGCACCGGCGTCAGCAGCGGCCCAGAGCAGGGCCGAGGGCTGGGGAGGGCGCGGGGCGGCCCGGGCATGCGGCACGGACCTCCGCCGGCGGGTTCCGCGGAGCTAAGCCCCGGAGTCTCCTGCGGCCAGGAGCGTGCTGAGGGTCGGGAGGGGCGCGGAGCGGCCCGGGCACGCAGCTCGGCCCTCGGCCCGCGGGTGCCGTGGAGCTAATTCCCGGGTTCGGCAGCGGCCCAGAACGGTGCCGAGGGCAGGGCCGGCCGCGGGGCAGCCCGGGCGTGCGGCCCGGCCTGCGCCCGCTTGTGCCACGGAGCTAAGCCCTGGAGTCGGCAGCGGCCCGGAGCGGGGCCGAGGGCCGGGGCGGGCACGGGGCGGCCCAGGCGCGCTGACCGGACCTCCCCCGCGGGTGCCGCGGAGCTAAGCCCCGGGTCGGCAGCGGCCCGGAGTGGGGCCGAGGGCCGGGGCGGGCGCGGGGAGGCTGAGCGCGCTGCCCGGACCTCGCCCGCGGGTGCCGCGGATCTAAGCCCCGGGGTCAGCCGCGGCCCTGAGCACGGCCGAGGGCCGGGCCGGACGAGGGGGATCTAAGCCCCGGGGTTGGCAGCGGCCTGGAGCTGGGCGAGGGCAGGTCCGGGCGTTTGGCGGCCCGGGCGCGCGAACCGGCACTCCGCCGGCGCATGCCATGGAGCTAAGCCCCGGGGTCGGCAGCAGGGCCGAGGGGCAGGCCGGGAGAGGGGTGGCCAGACCGCACGGCCCGGGCCTCGGCTGGCGGGTGCTGCGCAGTTAGCCCCGTGGTCGGCAGCGGCCCGGAGCGGGACCTAGAAGAGGGCAGGGCACGGGGCGAGATGGGCACTCGGCCCGGCCCTCGCCCGCGGGTGCCGCGGAGCTAAGCCCCGGTGTAGGCAGTGGCCCTGAGTGGGGCCAAGGGCCGGGCCGGGCGCAGGGAGGCACGGGCGCCCGGACCTCCGCCGGCGGGTGCCATGGAGCTAAGCCACGGGGTCGGCAGTGGCCCGGAGCGCGGCCGAGTGTCGGGACGGGCGTGGGGCAGCCCGGGCCCACGGCCGGCCCCTCGGCCCGCAGGTGACGTGGAGCTACCCCCGGGGTCGGCAGAGGATGGGAGCGGGGCCAACGGCAGGGCCAGGCACGGGGCGACCTGGGCGTGTGACCCGACACTCGGCCCGCGGGTACCACGGAGCTAAGTCCCGGGGTTGGCAGCAGCCCGTATTGGTGCCCAGGGCCAGGGCGGGCTCGGGGCGGCCCAGGCGCGCTGCCCGGCCCTCGACCGCCGGTTCTGAGGATCTAAACCCCGGGGTATGTAGCGGCCCGGAGCGCGGCCGAGGTTTGGGATGGGCACGGGGAGGCCCGGGCGCGCAGCCGGCCCTCGGCCCACGGGTTCCAGGGAGATAAGCACCATGGTCGGCAGCGTCCCGGAGCGGGGCCGAGGGCTGAAAATGGCACGGGGCGGACCGGGCGCGCGGCCCGGCCCTCCACCGGCGGGTGCTGCAGAGCTAAGCCCCGGGGTCAGCAGACGCCTGGAGCGGGGCCAGGGCATGGCCGGGCGTGGGGCGACCCGGGCGTGCAGCCCGGCTCTCAACCCGCGGGTGCCGCGGAGCAAAGCGCCGGGGTCGGCAGTGGCCTGGAGTGGGGCCGAGGGCCGGGCCGGTCGCGGGGCGGCCAGGCGCGCGGCCCGGCCATCACCCCTGGGTGCCGCGGAGTTAAGTCCCGGGATCGCAGCGGACCTGAGCGGGGCCGAGGGCCGGGCCGGGCGCTTGGCGGCCCGGGTGTGCAACCCGGGCCTCTCCCGCGGGTGCCGCGAATCCAAGCCCCAGGGTCAGCAGTGGCCCAGATTGGGGCTGAGGGCCGGGCCGGTCGCGGGGCGGCCCGGGCACGCGGCCCGGCCATCGCCCGAGGGTGCCGCGGAGTTAAGTCCCGGGGTCGGCAGCGGACCTGAGCGGGGCCGAGGCCGGGCCGGGCATGAGGCGACCCGGGTGCGCCGCCTGGCCCTCTCCCGTGGGTGCCGCGAATCCAAGCCCCGGGGTCGGCAGCAGCCAGGAACGGGGTCGAAGGCTGGGCCGGGCACGGAGCAGCACTGGCGCGTGTCACGGCCCTCCGCCGGCGGGTGATGCGGAGCGAAGCACTGGGGTCGGCAGCGGCTCGGAGCGCGGCCGAGGGTCGGTACGGGCGTGGGGCAGCCCGGGCGCACAGCCGGCCCCTCGGCCTGCAGGTGCCGCAGAGCTACCCCCGGGGTCGGCAGATGCCCGGAGCGGGGCCAACGGCCGGGCCGGGCGCGGGGCGACCTGGGCGCGTGGCCCCGGCCTCGGCCGTGGGTGCAGCTGATCTAAGACCCAGGGTCGGCAGCGGCCCGGAGCAGGGTCGAGGGGCGGGCCGGTCGAGGGGCGGCTAGGCCACGTGGCCCGGCCCTCGGCTGGCGGGTGCTGCACAGTTAGCCCCAGGGTCGGCAGCGGCCCGGAGGGAGGCCTAGGGCCGGGCCGGGTGCAGGGCGCCACGGGCACGCGGCCCGGCCCTCACCCGCGGTGCCGCGGAGCTAAGCCCCGGGGTCAGCAGCAGCTCGGAGCAGGGCCAGGGCTTGGCCGGCGCGGGGGGGCCCCGGGGTTGGCAGCAGTCCGGATCGGGGCCGAGAGCCGGACCGGGCACGGGGCTACAAGGACGCGCGGCCCAGCCCTCGGCAGGGGGGTGCCGCGGAGTTAAGCTCCGGTGTCGGCTGTGGCACGGAGCGGGGCTGAGGGCTGGGAGGGGCTCGGGGCAGCACGGGCGCTCGGCCTGGCTCTCCGCCGGCGGGTGCTGCGGAGCTAAGCCCCGGGCTGGCAGCAGCCCGGAGCGGGGCAGAGGGCCGGCCGGTCGCGGGGCAGCCGGGCTCGCGGCCCGGCCCACGGTCCGCGGGTGATGTGGATCTAAGCCCTGGGTTTGGCAGCGGCCTGGAGCAGGGTGAGGTCGGGGCCGGGCATTTGGCAGCCCGGGCACGATAACCGGCACTCCGCCTTCACATGCCGTGGAGCTAAGCCCCGGGGTCGGCAGCGGGGCCGAGGGGCGGCCTGGGCGAGGGGCGGCCAGACCGCGCAGGCCCGGCCATCGGCTGGCGGATGCTGCGCAGTTAGCCCCGGGGTCGACAGCGGCCCGGAGCGGGACCTAGGGAGAGGCCAGGCGCGGGGCGGCCCCGGTGCGTGGCCAGGCAGGGTGCGGGGCGGCCCCAGTGCGAGGCCCGGCCCTCGACCCGCGGGTGCCGTTGAGCTAAGCCCCGGGGTGGGCAGCGGCCTGGAGCGGGGCCGAGTGCCGGGCAGGGTGCGGGGCGGCCCAGGCATGCGGCCCGGCCCTCCGCTGGCCCGGTGCCTCGGAGCTAAGCCCCGGGGTCGGCAGCGTCCCGGAGTGGGGTGCAGGGCCGAGGCGGGCTCGGGGCTGCCCGGGCGCGCAGCCCGGCCCTCGACCGCGGGTGCCAAGGATCTAAGCCCTGGGGTTGGCAGTGGCCCGGAGCGGGGCCGAGGCGCGGGCCGGACGCGGCCAGCCCGGGCACGTGGACTGGCCCTCCGCTGACGGGTGTCACGGAGCTAAGCCCCGGGGTCGGCAGCCGCCTGGAATGGGGCCAGGGCCTGGCTGGACGTGGGGCGGCCCGGGCGCGCGGCCCGGCCCTCTACCCGCGGGTGCCGCGGAGTTAAGTCCCGGGGTCGGCAGCGGACCTGAGCGGGTCCGAGTGCCGGGCCGGGCGCGAGGCGGCCCGGGTTCGCCGCCCGGCCCTCTCCCACGGGTGCCGCGAATCCAAGCCCTGGGGTCGGCACCGGCCCGGAGAGGGGCCGAGGGCGGGGCAGGGCGCGGGTCGGGCAGGCCGCGTGGCCCGGCTCTCGGCCGGCACGTGCAGCGGAGTTAAGCCCCGGGGTCGGCAGCAGCCCGGAACGGGGCCGAGGGCCGGACCGGGCACGGGGCTACAAGGATGCGCGGCCAAGCCCTCGGCAGGGGGGTGCCGCGGAGTTAAGCTCCGGTGTCGGCTGCGGCCCGGAGCGGGGCTGAGGGCTGGGACGGGCTCGGGGCGGCACGGGCGCTCGGCCCGGCTCTCCGCCGGCGGGTACCGTGAAGCTAAGCCACGGGTTCAGCAGCGGCCTGAGCAGGGCCGTGGGCCGTGCCGGACGAGGGTGCCGCCAAGGCGCACGGCTCGGCCCTCCGCTGGCGGGTGCTGCAGAGCTAAGCCCCGGGGTGGCAGCGGCCCGGAGCGGGGCAGAGGGCGGGGCCGGGCGTTTGGCAGCCCGGGCATGCTAACCGGCACTTCGCCTGCGCATGCCGTGGAGCTAAGCCCCGGGTTCGGCAGCGGGGCCGAGGGGCGGGCTGGGCGAGGGGCCGCCAGACCGCGCGGCCCGGCCCTTGGCTGGCGGGTGCTGCACAGTTAGCCCCGGGGTCGGCAGCGGCCCGAAGCGGGACCTAGGGCGAGGTCGGACGCGGGGCGGCCCCTGTGCGAGGCTCGGCCCTCGACCCGCGGGTGCCGTGGAGCTAAGCCCTGGGGTCGGCACCGGCCTTGAGCGGGGCCAAGTGCCGGGCAGGGTGCGGGGCGGCCCAGGCACGCGGCCCGTCGCTCCGCCGGCCGGAGCCGCGGAGCTAAGCCCCAGGGTCGGCAGCGTCCCGGAGCGGGGCGCAGGGCCAGGGCGGGCTCGGGGCTGCCCGGGCGCGCTGCCCAGCCCTCGACCGCGGGTGCCGAGGATCTGAGCCCTGGGGTCGGCAGCGGCCCGGAGCGGGGCCGAGGCCTGGGCCAGACGCGGCCGGCCCGGGCGCGTGGACTGGCCCTCCGCTGATGGGTGTCACGGAGCTAAGCCCCGGGGTCGGCAGCCACCTGGAGCGGAGCCAGGGCCTGGCTGGACGTGGGGCGGCCTGGGCGCGCGGCCCGGCTCTCGACCCACGGGTGCCGCGAATCCAAGCCCTGGGGTCGGCAGCGGCCCGGAGCGGGGCCGAGGGCGGAGCAGGGCGCGGGTCGGGCAGGCCGCGCGGCCCGGTCCTCGTCCGGCGGGTGCAGCGGAGTTAAGCCCCGGGGTCGGCAGCAGCCCGGAACGGGGCCGAGGGCTGGGCCGGGCGCGGGTCGGGCAGGCCGCGTGTCACGGCCTTCCGCCATCGGGAGACGCGGAGTGAAGCCCCGGGGTCGGCAGTGGCCCGGAGCGCAGCAGAGGGTCGGGACGGGCGTGGAGCAGCCCGGGTGCACGGCCGGACCCTCGGCCCGCAGGTGCCGCAGAGCTACCCCGGGGTCGGCAGAGGCCTGGAGCGGGGCTGACGGCAGGGCCGGGTGCGGGGCGACCTGGGCGCGTGACCCGGCCCTCGGTCGGCGGGTACCGCGGAGCTAAGTCCCGGGGTCGGCACGGGCCCGGAGAGGGGCCGAGGGCCCGGCCGGACGCGGCAGGCCCGGGCGCGCGGACGGGCCCTCCGCCGGCAGGTGCCACGGAGCTAAGCCCCGGGGTCGGCAGCGGCCTGGAGAGTGGCCAGGGCCAGGCTGGAGGCGGGGCAGACCCGGTGCGCGGCCGGGCAGGGTGCGGGGCGGCCCCGGTGGGAGGCCCAGCCAACGACCCGCGGGTGCCTTGGAGCTAAGCCCCGGGGTCGGCAGCGGCCCAGAGTGGAGCCGAGGGCCAGGCCGGACGCGGCTGTTCCAGGCCCGTGGTCCGACCCTCCGCTGGAGGGTGCCGCGGAGCTAAGCCACGGGGTCGGCAGTGGCCCGGAGCGGGGCGGAGTGCCGGGCACGGTGCGGGGCAGCCCAGGCGCGCTGCCCGGCCCTCGACCATGGGTGCCGAGGATCTAAACCCTGGGGTCGGTAGTGGCCCGGAGCGGGGCCAGGGCCTGGCCGGGCGTGGGGCGGCCCAGGCGTGCGGCCCGGCCCTCGACCCGCGGGTGCCGCGGAGCTAAGCGTCGGGGTCGGCAGAGGCCCGGAGTGGGGCTGAGGGCCGGTCCGGTCGCGGGGTGGCCCGGGCGCGCGGCCCGTCCATCGCCCGCGGGTGCCGCGGAGTTAAGTCCTGGGGTCGGCAGCGGACCTGAGCGGGGCCGAGGGCCGGGATGGGCGCGTGGCAGCCCGGCCGCGCGGCCGGCCCTCGGCCCACGGGTTCCACGGAGATAAGCCCCATGGTCGGCAGCAGCCCGGAGCGGGGCCGAGGGCTGAATATGGCGCGGGGCGGCCCGGGCGCGCGGCCCGGCCCTCCGCCGGCGGGTGCCGCGGAGCTAAGCCCCGGGGTCGGCAGCCGCCTGGAGCGGGGCCAGGGCCTGGCCGGGCGTGGGGCGGCCCAGGCGTGCGGCCCGGCCCTCGACCCGCGGGTGCCGCGGAGCTAAGCGCCGGGGTCGGCAGCGGCCCGCAGTGGGGCTGAGGGCCGGGCCGGTCGCGGGGTGGCCCGGGCCCGCGGCCCGTCCATCGCCCGCGGGTGCCGCGGAGTTAAGTCCTGGGGTCGGCAGCGGACCTGAGCGGGGCCGAGGGCCGGGATGGGCGCGTGGCGGCCCGGGTGTGCAGCCCGGCCATCTCCCGTGGGTGCCGCGAATCCAAGCCTCAGGGTCGGCAGCGGCCCGGAGTGGGGCCTAGGGCCGGGCCAGTCACGGGGCGGCCCAGGCACGCTGCCCGGCCATCGGCCGGCGGTTGCAGCGGAGTTATGCCCCGGGGTCGGCAGCAGCCAGGAACGGGGTCAAGGGCCGGGCCGGGCACGGGGTGGCCTGGGCGCGTGTCACGGCCCTCCTCCAGCGGGTGACGCGGAGCGAAGCACTGTGGCGGCAGCGGCTCGGAGCGCAGCCCAGGGTCGGGACGGGCGTGGGGCAGCCCGGGCGCACGGCCGGCCCCTCGGCCTGCAGGTGCTGCGGAGCTACCCCCGTGGTCGGCAGAGGCCCGGAGCGGGGCCGAGGGCCCGGCCGGACACGGCAGGCCTGGGAGCGCAGACCGGCCCTCGCCGGCGGGTGCCGCGGAGCTAAGCCCCGGGGTTGGCAGCGGCCTGGAGAGTGGCCAGGGCCTGGCCGGGCATGGGGCGGCCCCGGTGCACGGCCGGGCAGGGTGCGGGACGGCCCCGGTGCGAGGTCCGGCCAACGACCCGCGGGTGCCTTGGAGCTAAGCCCCGAGTTCGGCAGCGGCTCAGAGCGGGGCCGAGGGCCAGGTCAGACGTGGCTGTTCCAGGCCCGCGGTCCGACCCTCCGCCGGAGGGTGCCATGGATCCAAGCCCCGGGGTGGCAGCGTCCCGGAGCAGGGCCGGCTGGCGGGTGCTGCGCAGTTAAGCCCCGGGTTCGGCAGCGGCCTGAAGCGGGGCGAGGGTGGGGCCGGGTGTTTGGCGGCCCAGGCGCGCGGACCCGCACTCCGCCAGTGCATGCCACGGACCTAAGCCCCGGGGTCGGCAGCGGCCCGGAGTGGGGCCATGAGCCTGGACGGGGGCGGGGCGGCCTGGACGCGCCGCCCGGCCCTCGCCCGCGGGTGCAGCGAATCTAAGACCCAGGGTCGGCAGCGGCCCGGAGCAGGGACGAGGGGCGGGCCGGTCGAGGGGCGGTCAAGCCACGCGGCCCGGCCCTCGGCTGGCGGGTGCTGCGCAGTTAGCCCCAGTGTTGGCAGCGGCCCGGAAAGTTGCCGAGGGTTGAGCCGGATGTGGCCGGCACGGGCTTGCAACCCGTTTCTCCACCGGCAGGTGCCGTGGAGCGAAGCACCGGGGTCGGCCGCGGCCCGCAGCGCGGTCGAGGGTCGGGATGCGCTCTGGGTGGTAGGGTGCGCGGCATCAGCCTCGGCCCGCGGGTGCCGCAGAGTTAATCCCCGGGGTCGGCAGCAGCTTGGAGTGGGGCCAGGGCTTGGCCGATGCGGGGCGGCCTGGGCGATCGCTCAGGCCCTCTAACGGCGGGTGCCGCGGAGCTAAGCCCCGGGGTCAGAAGCAGCCCGGAGCGGGGCCGAGGGCCGGATATGGCGCAGGGCGGCCCGGGTGTGCGGCCCGACCCTCCGCCGGCGGGTGCCGCGGAGCTAAGGCCGGAGTCTCCTGCGACCAGAAGCGCGGGCGAGGGTCGGGACGGGCGCGGAGCGGCCCGGGAGCGCAGCCCGGCCCTCGGCCCGCGGGTGCCGCGGAGCTAAGCCCCGGGTTTGGCAGCAGCCAGGAACGGGGCCGAGGGTCATGCCGGTCGCGGGACGGCCCGGGGCGCGCGGCCTTGCCCTTGCCCGCGGGTGCCGCGGAGCTAAGCCGCGGGGTTGGCAGCGGCACAGAGCGGGGCCGAGGGGCGGGCCGGATGTGGCCGGCCCTGGCGCGTGGACTGGCGCTCCACTGACGGGTGCCACGGAGCCAAGCCCTGTGGTCGGCAGCCGCCTGGAGTGGGGCCAGGGCCGGGCCGGGCGTGGGGCGTCCCGGGCGCGCGGCCCGGCCCGCGACCCGCGGGAGCCACGGAGCTAAGCTGCGGGCGCGGCAGCGGCCCGGAGCGGTGCCGAGGGCCGGGCAACGCGCGGGTCAGGCAGGCCTCCCGGCCCGGCCCTCGGCCGGCGGGTGCCGCGGAGTTAAGCCCCGGGGTCAGCAGCTGCCCGGAACGGGGCTGAGGGCCGGGCCGGGCGCTGGGCGGCCCGGGCAAGTGTCACGGCCCTCCGCCGGCGGGTGCCGCGGAGCGAATCCCCGGGGTCGGCAGTGGCCCGGAGGGAGGCCGAGGGTCGGGACGGGCGTGGGGCAGCCCGGGAGTGACGCCGGGCCCTCGGCCCGCAGGTGCCGCGGAGCTACCCCCGAGGTTGGCAGAGGCCCGGAGCGGGGCCGACGGCAGGGCTGGGCACGGGTTGGCCTGGGCGTGTGGCCGGCCCTCGGCCGGCGGGTACCACGGAGCTAAGCCCCGGGGTCGGCAGGGGCCCGGAGAGGGGCTGAGGGCCCGGCCAGACGCGGCAGGCCCGGGCGCGCGGACCTGCCCTCCACCGGTGGGTGCCGCGGAACTAAGCCCCGGGGTCAGCAGCGGCCCGGAGCGTTGCCGAGGGCTGAGCCAGATGCGGACGGTCCGGGCTCGCAGCCCGGTCCTCTGCCGGCAGGTGCCGTGGAGCGAAGCACCGGGGTCGGCAGTGGCCCGCAGAGCGGTCGAGGGTCGGGATGCGCGCTGGGCGGCCCGGGCGCGCGGCATCACCTTCGGCCCGCGGGTGCCACGGAGCTAAGCTCCGGGGTCAGCAGCGGCCCGGACCGGGGCCGAGGGCCGGATATGGCGCAGGGCGGCCCGGACGCGCGCCCTGTCCCTCCGCCGGCGGGTGCCGCGGAGCTAAGGACGGAGTCTCCTACGGCCAGGAGCGCGGTCGAGGATTGGGATGGGCGCGGGGACGCCCAGGCACACGCCCGGCACTCGGCCCACGGGTTCCACGGAGCTAAGCCCCGTGATCGGCCGCGGCCCAGAGTGGGGCCGAGGGCCGGATATGGCGCGGGGCGGCCCAGGTGTGCGGCCCGACCCTCCACCGGCGGGTGCCGCGGAACTACGGCCGGAGTCTCCTGCGGCCAGAAGCACGGGCGAGGGTCGGGACGGGCGCGGAGCGGCCTGGGCGCGCAACCTGGCCCTCGGCCCGCGGTTGCCGCGGAGCTAAGCCCCGGGTTTGGCAGCGGCCAGGAACGGGGCCGAAGGCCATGCCGGGCGCGGGGCGGCCTGGGCGCGCGGCCCGGCCCTTGACCCCGGGTGCCGCGGAGCTAAGCCGCGGGGTATGCAGCGGCCTGGAGCGGGGCCGAGGGCCGGGCCGGATGCGGCCGGCCCTGGCGCGTGGACTGGCGCTCCGCTGATGGGTGCCGTGGAGCTAAGTTCCGGGCATGGCAGCGGCCCGGAGTGGGGCCGAGGGCCAGGCCGGGCGCGACGTGGACTGGGTGCGCCGCCCGGCCCTCTCCCGCGGGTGCCGCGAATCCAAGCCCCGGGGCCGGCAGCGGCCCGGAGCGGGGCCGAGGACCGGGCAGCGCGCAGGTCGGGCAGGCCTCCCGGCACGGCCCTCGCCGGCGGGGGCCGCGGAGTTAAGCCCCGGGGTCAGCAGCAGCCTGGAACTGGGCTGAGGGCCGGGCCGGGCGCTAGGCGGCCCGGGCAAGTGTCACGGCCGTCCGCCGGTGGGTGCCGCGGAGCGAAGCCCCGGGGTCGGCAGCGGCCCAGAGCACTGCCGAGGGTCGGGACGGGTGTGGGGCAGCCCGGGCACGCGGCCGGGCCCTCGGCCCGCAGGTGCCGCGGAGCTACCCCCGGGGTCGGCAGAGGCCCGGAGTGGGGCTGACGGCAGGGCCGGGCATGGGTCGGCCTGGGCGTGTGGCCGGCCCTCGGCCGGCGGGTTCTGCGGAGCTAAGCACCGGGCTCGGCAGCGGCCCGCAGCGCGGTCGAGGGTCGGGATGCAAGCTGGGGGGCCCGGGTGCGCGGCCCCACCCTCGGCCTGCTGGTGCTGTGGAGCTAAGCCACGGGGTCAGCATTGGCTCGGAGTGGGGCCAGTGCTTGTCCTGCGCGATGTGGCCTGGGTGCTCCACCCCGCCCTCTCCCGCGGGTGCCGCGAATCCAAGCCCCGGTGTCGGCAGCGGCCTTGAGCGGGGCCGAGGGCAGGTCACTGCACGGGTCGGGCAGGCCGCGTGGCCTGGTCCTCAGCCAGCGGGTGCTGTGGAGTTAAGCCCCTGGGTCAGCAGCAGCCCGGAACGGGGCCGAGGGCCTGGCAGGGTGCGGGGCCACCCAGGCACGCGGCCCGGCCCTCCGTCGGCATGTGCCGCGGAGCTAAGCCCCGGTGTCGGCAGCGGCCCAGAGCGGGACCCAGGGCCGGGGCGGGCTCGGGGTGGCCCGGGCGCGCTGCCCGGCCCTCGACCGGGGGTGCCACGGAGCTAAGCCCCGGGGTCGGCAGCCCCCTGGAGCGGGGCCAGAGCCAGGACGGGTGTGGGGCGGCCCGGGCGCGCACCCGGCATTTGAACCGCGGGTTCCGCGGAGCTAAGCCCCGGGGTCAGCAGCGGCTTGGAGCGTGGCCAGGGCTTGGCTGGCGTGCGGCGGCCCGGGCACGCGGCCCGGCCCTCCGACGATGCATGTCGCGGAGCTATACCCCGGGGTCGGCAAGGGCCCGGAGCGGGGTCGAGGGCTGGGCCAGGCGCAGGGTGGCTTGGGCGCGTGTCCCGGTGCTCCAGCGGAGGGTGCTATGGAGCTAAGCCCCAGGGGTAGGCAGCGGCCCGGAGCACGGCCGAGGGTCGGGATGGGTGCGGGGAGGTCCGGGCGCACGGCCCGGCCCTCGGCCCACAGGTTCCTAGGAGCTAAGCCCCGTGGTCGGCCCCAGCCCGGAGCGGGGCCGAGGGCCGCATATGGCGAGGGGCCGCCCGGGCGTGCGGCCCGTCCCTCGGCTGGCGGGTGCCGAGGATCTAACCTCCGGGGTCGGCAGCGGCCCGTAGCGGGGCCGGGGGCTGTGCTGGGCGTGGGGCGGCCAGGCCTCGCGGCCCAGCCCTCGGTTTGCAGGTGCCGAGGATCTAAGCCCCGGGGTCGGCAGCGTCCTGGAGCGGGGCTGAGGGCCGGGCCGAACGCGGCTGGCCCGGGCGCGTGGAATGGCCCTCCGCTGACGGGTGCCACGGAGCTAAGCCCCAGGATCGGCAGCCGCATGGAGTGGGGCCTGGACCTAGCCGGGCGTGGGGTGGCCCGGGCGCGTGGCCTGGCCCTCGACCCGCGGGTGCCGCGGAGCTAAGCCCCGGGGTGGGCAGCGGACCTGAGCGGGGCCGAGGGCCGGGCCGGGTGGTTGGCGATCCGGGTGCGCCGCCTGGCCCTCTCCCGCGGGTGCCGCGAATCCAAGCCCCGGGGTTGGCAGCGGCCCGGAACGGGGCCGAGGGCTGGGCAGGGTGCGGGGGGGTAGGCCGCGCAGCCTGGCCCTCGGCCGGCGGGTGTCACGGAGTTAAGCCCTGGGGTCGGAAGCAGCCTGGAACGGGGCCAAGGGCCGTGCCGTGTGCGGGGCGGCCCAGCTGCATGTCACGGCCCTCCGCCGGCAGGTGCCGCGGAGCGAAGCCCCTGGGTCGGAAGCAGCCCGGAGCGTAGCCGGTCCCTCGGACCGCAGGTGCCGCGGAGCTACC
Organism: Sorex fumeus; assembly: GCF_029834395.1. NCBI lineage: Eukaryota > Metazoa > Chordata > Mammalia > Eulipotyphla > Soricidae > Sorex > Sorex fumeus. Next base: position 2,031,194 of record NW_026606224.1, on the reverse strand, counting down.
CCCGGGATCGGCAGAGGCCCGGAGCGGGGCCGACGGCCGGGCCGGGCTCAGGGCGGCCTGGGCGCATGGCCCGGACCTCGGCCGGCGGGTACCGCGGAGCTAAGACCCTGGGTTGGCAGGGGATCGGACTGGCCGAGGGCCCGGCCGGACGCGGCAGGCCCGGGCGCGCGGACTGGCCCTCCGCCGCGGGTGACACGGACCTAAGCCCCGGGTTCGAAAGCGGCCCGGAGAGTGGCTAGGGCATGGTCGGGCGCGGGGCGCCCCCAGTGCACGGCCGGGCAGAGTGAGGGGCCGCCCCGGTGCGAGGCCTGGCCCTCGACCCGCGGGTGCCGTGAGCTAAGACCCGGGGTCGGAAGCGGCCCAGAGCGGGGCCAAGGGCCAGGCCTGACTCGGCTGTCCCAGGCCCGTGGTCCGACCCTCCGCCGGAGGGTACCGCGGAGCTAAGCCCCGGGGTCGGCAGCGGCCTGGAGCGGGGCTGAGTGCCGGGCAGGGTGCGGGGCGGCCCAGGCACGCGGCCCGGGCCTCTGCCGGCCGGTGTCGCGGAGCTAAGCCCCGGTTTCAGCAGCAGCCCGGTGGGGGACCCAGGACCGGAGCGGGTTGGGAGCTGCCCAGGGTCGCCGCCCGGCCCTCGACCGCGGGTGCCGAGGATCTAAGCCCCGGGGTCGGCAGCGGCCTGGAGCGAGGCCTGGGGCTGGGCAAGGCACGGGGCGGCCAGGCCACGCGGCCCGGCCCTCGGGTTGCGGGTGCCGTGGAGTTATGGCCCGGTTTCGGCAGTGGCCCGGTGCGCGGCTAAAGGTTGGGATGGGCATGATGCGGCCTGGGAGCGCGGCCGGTTCCTCGGTCCGCGGGTGCCGCGGAGCTAAGCCCTGGGGTCAGCAGCAGCCAGGTGTGGGGTCGAGGGCCGGGCCGGGCGCGGGGCAGCCCGGGAGAGCAGCCCGGCCTTCTGCCGGCGGGTGCCGCGGAGCTAAGCCCCGGGGAGGCAGCGGCCCGGAACAGGGCCGAGGGCCGAGCCGAACGCGGACGGCACGCGCAGGCGGACCCTGCCTCCGCCGGCGGGTGCCGCGGAGCTAAGCCCCAGGGTCGGCAGCGGCTCGGCGCGGGGCCAGGGCTTGGCCAGCTCGGGGCGGCCCGGGCGAGCGGCCCGACAATCCGACGACGCATGCCGCGGAACTAAGCCCCGGGGTCGGCAGCAGCCCAGAGCGGGGTTGAGGGCCGGGATGCGCGTGGGGTGGCCTGGGCGCGCGGCCCGTCCCTCCGGCAGCGGGTGCTACAGAGCTAATCCCCAGGGTCGGCAGCGGCCAGGAGCGCGGCCGAGGGTCGGGATGGGCGCGGGGAGGCCCGGGCGCGTGGCCCGGCCCTCGCCCGCGGGTGCCGCGGAGCTAAACCCTGGGGTCGGCAGCGGCCCATTGCGGTGCCGAGGGCGGGGGCGGGCGTGGGGCATCCCGGGCGCGCCGCCCGGCCCAAGGCCGCAGGTGCCGTGGATCTAAGCCCCGGGGTGGCAGCGTCCCGGAGCGGGGCCAAGCAGTGTGCCGGGCGCTGGGCGGCCAGGTCATGCGGCCCGTCCCTCGGCTGGCGGGTGCTGCGCAGATAAGCCCCGGGTTCGGCAGCGGCCCGGAGTTGGGCCGAGGGCCCGGCCGGGCGCACGGAGGTCCGAGTGAGCGGCCCGGCCCTCTGGCGGCGGGTGCCGCGGAGCTCAGCCCCGGGGTCGGCAGCGGCCCCGAGCGGGGCCGAGGGACGGGACGGGCGCGGGGCAGCGCAGGTGCGCGGGCGGCCCCTCAGCGCACGGATGCCGCGGAGCCAATCCCCGGGGTCAGCAGCGGTCCGGAGCGGGGCCTTGGCCGCGCCGGGGGCGGGGCGGCCCCGGCGCGCGGCCCGTCCCTCGGCCCGCGTGTGCCGCGGAGCTAAGCCCCGGGGTTGGCAGCGGTCCGGAGCTGGGCCGAGGGCCTGGCCAGGCGCTCGGCGGTCCGGGCCCATGGCCAGGCCCTCCGCCGGCGGGTGCCGCGGAGCTAAGCCCCGGTGTCGGCAGCGGTCCGGAGTGGGGACAAGGGCCGGGCTGGGCACGGTACAGCCAGGGCTCGTGGCCCGGCCCTCCGCCGGCGGGTGCCACAGAGCTAAGCACTGGGGTCTGCAGTGGCACAGAATGCGGCCGAGGGTCGGGACGGGAGCGGGGCTGCTCGGGCGGGTACCGCAGAGCTAAGCCCTTGGTTCGGCAGCGGTCCGGAGAGGGGACATGGCCGGGACGGGAGCGGGGCCCCCCGGCTCGCGGCCCGTCCCTCGGAACGTGTGTGCCGCGGAGCTAAGCCCCGGGGTTGGCAGCGGTCCGGAGCTGGGCCGAGGGCCTGGCCAGGCGCTGGGCGGTCCGGGCCCATGGCCAGGCTCTCCGCTGGAGGGTGCCGCGGAGCTAAGCCCCGGGGTCGGCAGCGGCCCGGAGCGGGGCCGAGGGCCGGGCCGGGCGCGGGGAAGCGCAGGTGCGCGGGCGGCCCCTCGGCCCGCGGATGCCGCGGAGCCAATCCCCGGGGTCAGCAGCGGTCCGGAGCGGGGCATTGGCCGCGCCGGGGGCGGGGCGGCCCCGGCGCGCGGCCCGTCCCTTGGCCCGCGTGTGCCGCGGATTTAAGCCCCGGGGTTGGCAGCGGTCCAGAGCTGGGCCGAGGGCCTGGTCAGGCGCTGGGCGGTCCGGGGCCATGGCCAGGCCCTCCGCCAGCAGGTGCCGCGGAGCTAAGCCCCGGGGTCAGCAGCGGCCCGGAGTGGGTAGAGGGCCAGGCTGGGCGCGGGGCAGCCAGGGCGCGCGGCCTGGCCCTCTGTCGGCGGGTGCCGCAGAGCTAAGCCCTGGGGTCTGCAGTGGTACAGAATGCAGCCGAGGGTCGGGACGGAATCGGGACTGCTCGGGTGGGTACCGCAGAGCTAAGCCCTGGGTTCGGCAGCGGTCCGGAGAGGGGCCATGGCTGGGAAGGGAGCGGGGCCCCCCGGCTCGCGGCCCGGCCCTCAGCCAATGGGTGCCGCGGAGCTAAGCCCGGGAATCGGCAGCGGCCCGGAGCAGTGCCTCGGTCCCGGCCGAGTGCGGTGTGGCACAGGCGCGCGGCCCGGCCCTCCGCCGTTGTTGTGTAATGGAGCTAAGCCCTGGGGTCGGAAGCGGCCCAGAGTGTGGCCGAGGGCCTTGCCGGGCGAGGGGCGGCCCAGCCGCGCCGCCCGACCCTCCTCTGCCGGTGCCGCGGATCTAAGCCCTGGGGTGGCCGCGTCTCGGAGCAGGGCCGAGTGGCGAGCTGGGTGCAGGGTGGCCAGGCCGTGCGGCCCGTCCCTCGTCTGGCGGGTGCTGCGCGTTTAAGCCCCGTATTCGGCAGCGGCCTGGAGTTGGGCTGACGGCCGGGCCGTGTGGGGCAGCCCTGGCGCACGGCCCAGACCTCTGCCGGCGGGTTCCGCGGAGCTAATCCCCGGGGTCGGCAGCAGCCCGAAGCAGGGCCGAGGGCCAGGCCGGGCGCGGGGCGGCCCGGGCGAGCGGCCAGGCCCTCTGCCAGAGGGTGCCGCGGATCTAAGCCCCGGGGTCGGCAGCGGCGCGGAGCGGGGCCGAGGGCCGAGCCGTACTCGGCCGGCCCGGGCACGCGTCCCGGCCCTCCGCCGGCAGGTGCCGCGGAGCGAAGCACCGGGGTCGGCAGCAGCCCGCAGCACAGTCGAGGGTCGGGATGCGTGCTGCACGGCCCGGGCACGCGGCCCCACCCTCGGCCCGCGGGTGCCGCAGAGCTAAGCCCCGGGGCCGGCAGCGGATCGGAGCGGGGCCAGGGCTTGGCCGGCGCGGGGCGGCCCAGGCGAGCGGCCCGGCCCTCCGACGACGCATGCCGCGGAGCTAAGCCCCGGGGTCGGCAGCGGCCCGGAGCGGGGTCGAGGACCGGGACGGGCCCGGGGTGGCCTGGGCGCGCGGCCTGGTCCTCTGGCGGCGGGTGCTACGGAGCTAAGCCCCAGGGTTGGCAGCGGCCCGGAGCATGGCCGAGGGTCGGGATGGGCGCGGGGAGGCCCGGGCACGCGCCCGGCCCTCGGCCCACAGGTTCCACGGAGCTAAGCCCCGTGGTCGGCCGCGGCCCGGAGCGGGGCCGAGTGCCGGATATGGCGCAGGGCGGCCCAGCATGCGGCCCTGCCCTCAGCCGGCGGGTTCTGCGGAGCTAATGCCGGAGTCGCCTGCGGCCAGGAGCGCGGCTGAGGTTCGGGACGGGTGTGGTGCGGCCCGGGCGTGCAGCTGGGCCCTCGGCCCGCGGGTGCCGCGGAGCTAAGCCCCGGGTTTGGCAGCGGCCCGGCACGGGGCTTATGGCTGGGCCGGGAGCAGGGCGGACCGGGTGCATGGCCCTGCCCTCGCCCGCGGGTGCTGCGGAGCTAAGCCCCGGGGTCGCCAGCGGCCCAGAGCGGCGCCGAGGGCCGGGGCGGGCGCGGGGTGTCCCAGGCTCGCCGCCCGGCCCTCGCCTGCGGTTGCCGCGGATCTAAGTCTCGGGATGGCAGCGTCCCGGAGGGGGGCCGAGCAGCGGGCCGGGCGAAGGGGCGGCCAGGCCTCGTGGCCCATCCCTCGGCTGGCGGGTGCTGCGCAGGTAAGCCCCGGGATCTGCAGCGGCCAGGAGCGGGGCCGAGGGCCGGTCCGGGCGCGGGGCGGCCTGGATGCGAGGCCCGGCCCTCCACCGGCCGGTGCCGTGGTGCTAAGCCCCGGGGTAAGCAGTGGCCAGGAGCGGGGCCGAGGGCCTGGCCGGGCGTGGGGCGGCCCGGGCGCACGGGCCGGCTCTCGACCCGTGGGTGCCGCAGAGCTAAGCCCCGATGTCGGCAGCGGCCCGGAGTGGGGACGAGGGCCGTGCCGATCGCGGGGAGGCCCGGGCGCATGGCCCGGCCATCGCCTTCGGGTGCCGCGGAGTTAAGCCCTGGGGTCGGCAGCGGCCCAGAGATTGGCCAGGGCCTTGCCGGGCGCGGGGCGGCCCCGGTGCGCTGCCGGGCAGGGTGCGGGGCGGCCCCGGTGCGAGGCCCGGTCCTCGACCCACGGGTGCCCTGAAGCTAAGCCCCAGGGGTCGGCAGCGGCCCAGAGGTGGGCCGAGGGCCAGGCCGGACGCGGCCGTCCCAGGCCCGCGGTCCGACCCTCCGCCGGAGGGTGCCGCAGAGCTAAACCCCGGGGTCGGCAGCGGCACGGAGTGGGGCCGCTTGCTGGGGAGGGTGCAGGGCGGCCCAGGCACGCAGCCCGGCCCTCCGCTGGCGGGTGCCAAGGATCTAAGCCCCGTGGTCGGCAGCGGTTCGGAATGGGGCCAGGGGCTGGGCTGGGCGCTGGTCGGCCAGGCCGCGCAGCCCGGCCCTCGGCTTGCGGGTGCCACGGAGTTATGGCCCGGTTTCGGCAGTGGCCCGGTGCGCGGCCGAACGAAGGTCGGGATGGCCGCGTGGCGGCCCGGGCGAGCAGCCGGGTCCTCGGCCCACGGGTGCCGCTGAGTGAAGCACTGGGGTCGGCAGCGGCCCGCAACGTGGTCGAGGGTCGGGATGGGCACGGGGAGGCCCTGGCGCGTGGTCCGGCCCTCGCCCCACGGGTTCCACGGAGCTAAGCCCCATGGTCGGCAGCGGCCCTGAGCGGGGCCAAGGGCCGGATATGTCGTGGGGAGACCCGGGCGCGCGGCCCGGCCCTCCACCGGCGGGTTCCATGGAGCTTAGCTCTGGGGTCGGCAGCGCCCCGGTTCAGGGCCGAGGGCCGGGCCGGTCGCGGCCGGCCCTGGCAGGCGGACTAACCCTCCATCGGCGGGTACCGCAGAGCTAAGCCCCGGGTTCGGCAGCGGCCCGGAGCGGGGCCAGGTCCGGGATGGGAGCGGGGCCCCCATGGCTCGCTGCCCGACCCTCGGCCGGGTGGTGCCGCGGATCTAAGCCCCGGGGTCGGCAGCGGCCCAGAACGTGGCCGAGGGTCCGGACGGGAGCGGGGCTGCTCGGGCGGGTACCGCAAAGCTAAGCTCTGGGTTTGGCCGCTGTCCGGAGCGGGGCCATGGCTTGGACGGGAGTGGTACCCCACCGGCTCGTGGCCCGGCCCTCGGCCCGTGAGTGCCACGAAGCTAAGCCCCGGGGTCGGCAGCTGCCCGGAGCGGGACCGAGGGCCGTGCCAGGCGCGGCGGGCCCGGGCGAGCGGACCGTCCCTCCGCCAGCGGGTGCCACGGAGCTAAGCCCTGGGGTCGGCAGCGGCCCGGAGCGTGGCCAGGACCGGGACTGGCAAGGGGCGGCCGCGGCGGGCTGCCCGGCCCTCGGCCCGCATGTGCCGTGGAGCTAAGCCCTCGGATCATCAGCGGCCCGGAATGGGGCCAAGGGCTGGGCCGGGGACTGGGCATCCCGGGCACGTGGACAGGCCCACACCGGCGGGTGCCGCAGAGCTAAGCCCTGGGGTCGGCAGCGGCCCGGAGCGGGGCCGAGGGCTGCGCCGACCGCGGGTCGGCCCGGGCGTGCGGCCCGGCCCTCCGCTCTTGTGTGCCGCGGAGCTCAGGCCCGGGGTCGGCAGCGGCCCAGAACGTGGCCGAGGGTCCCGACAGGAACGGTGCAGCACGGGCATCTGGCCCGGCCCTCCGCCGTTGTGTGCCGCGGGGCTAAGCCCTGGGGTCGGCAGCGGCCCAGACCGCAGCCAAGGGTCCCGAAGTGATCGGGGCAGCCCGGGCGCGATGCCCAGTCCTCCGCCGGCGGATGCCGCGGAGCTAAGCCCCGGGGTCGGCAGCGGCCCGGAGTGGGGCAGAGGGCCAGGCCGGGCGCGGGGCGGCGCAGTTGCGCGGCCCAACCCTCGGCCCGCGGGTGCCGTGGAGCTAAGTCCCGGGTTCGTCAGCGGCCCGGATCGGGTCTGAGGGCCTTGATGGGCGCGTCCGGCCCGTGCGCGAAGACCAGCCTTCCACCAGTGTGTGCCGCAGAGCTAAGCCCCGGGTTGGCAGCGGCCCAGTGCGGTGCCGCGGGCCCGGCCGGGTGCTGTGCGGCACAGGCGCGTGGCCCGCCCCTCGGCCCGCGGATGCCACGGAGCTAAGACCCGGGGTCAGCAGCGGTCCGGAGCAGGGCCGAGGGTTGGGCCGGGCACGGGTCAGCCACGCGCGCGGCCCGGCCCTCCACCGGCGGGTGCGGCAGAGCTAAGCCCTGGGGTCGGCAGCGGCCCAGAACGTGGACGAGGGTCAGGACGGGAGCGGGGCTGCTCGAGCGGGTACCGCAGAGCTAAGCCCTGAGTTCGGCAGCGGTCCGGAGCTGGGCCATGGCCGGGAGCGGGGCTCGGGGGCGCAGCCCGGCCCTCGGCCCGCGTGTGCCGCGGAGCTAAGCCCCAGGGTTGGCAGCGGCCTGGAGCGGGGCCGAGTTCTGGGCCGGGCGTTGGGCGGCCCGGGCGCGTGGCTAGGCCCTCTGCCAGCCGGTGCCGTGGAGCTAAGCCCCGGGGTCGGCAGCAGCCTGGAGCGAGGCTGAGTGCCGGGCCGGGCGCAAGGCAGCCCGGGCGTGCGGTCCGGCCCTCCGCCGCCATGTGCCGCAGAGCTAAGCCCCGGGGTCGGCAGCGGCCCAGAACGCGGCCGAGGGTCGGGAAGGGAACGGGGCTGCTCGGGAGGGTAACGCAAACCTAAGCCCTGGGTTCGGCAGCGGGCCAGAGCGGGGCCGAGAGACGTGCCGGTCGCAAGGCGGTCCGGGTGCGCAGACCGGCCCTGCACCAGCGGGTGCCACGGAGCTAAGCCCTGGGGTCGGCAGTGGCCTGAAGCGGGGCCGAGGGCCGGGCCAGGTGCGGTGCGGCCCTTGTGCGCGGACCGGCCCTCCGCCGGGGTTGCCGTGATGCTAAGCCCCGGGGTCAGCAGCAGCCCGGAGCGGGGCCGAAGGACGTGCCGGGCGCGAGGCAGCCCGGGCGCGTGTACTGGCCCTACGCCGGCGGTTGCCGCAGAGCTAAGTCCCAGGTTCGGCAGTGGCCCGGAGCGGGGCCCGGACTGGGCCGGGCGCGGGGTGGCCCCGGAGCGCGGCCCGTCCCTCTTCCCGCGTGTGCCGTGGAGCTAAGCCCCAGGGTCGGCAGCGGTCCGGAGCGGGGCCGAGGGCCTGGCCAGGTGCTGAGCGGTCTGGGCCCGTGGCCAGGCCCTCCGCCGGTGGGTGCCGCGGAGCTAAGCCCCGGGGTCGGCAGCGGCCTCGAGTGGGGCCGAGGGCTGGGCCGGGCACATTGCGGCCCCAGCGCACGGTCCTGCCCTCGGCCCGCGGGTGCCGTGGAGCTAAGCCGCGGGGTCGGCAGCGCCCCGGAGCGGGGCCGAGGGCCGGGCCGGGTGCGTTGCGGCCCCGGCGCATGGCCCTGCCCTCGGAACCCGGGTGCCGCGGAGCTCAGCCCCGGGGTCGGCAGCGGCCCAGAACGCGGCCGAGGAATGGGACGGGAGCGGGGCTGCTCGGGCGGGTACCGCAAAGCTAAGCTCTGCGTTCGGCAGCGGCCCGGAGCGAGGTCATGGCTTGGACGGGATTGGGACACCCCCTGCTCGTGGCCCAGCCCTCTGCCCGCGAGTGCCGTGGAGCTAAGCCCCGGGGTCGCCAGCGGTCTGGAGCGCGGCCGAGTGTCGGTACGGGCGCGGGGCTGCCCGGGCGCGCGACCCGGCCCTCAGCCTATTGGTGCCACGAAGCTAAGCCCCAGGGTCGGAAGCGGCCCGGAGCGGGGCCGAGGACGTGCCAGGCGCAGGATGGCCCGGGTGCTCAGCCCAGCCCGTGGTCCACTGTTGCCGCGGTGCTAAGCTCCGGGGTCGTCAGGGGCCCCTGAGTGGGGCCGAGGGTCGGGACGGGAGCGGGGCGGCTCGGGGGCGTGGCCCAGCCTTCCGCCGGAGGGTGCCGCAGAGCTAAGCCCCGGGGACGGCAGTTGCCCAGAACGCGGCCGAGGGTCGGGACGGCAGTGGGGCGGCTCGGGGGCGGGGCCCGGCCCTCGGCCCGCGTGTGCCGCGGAGCTAACCCCGGAGTTGGCAGCGGCCCGGAGTGGGGCCGAGTCCCGGACAGGGCGCTGGGAGGCCCGGGCGCGTGGCTAGGCCGTCTGCCGGCCGGTGCCATAGAGCTAAGCCCCGGGGTCGGCAGCAGCCTGGAGCGGGGCTGAGTGCCAGGCCGGGCGCATGGCAGCCCGGGCGCGCGGTCCGGCCCTCTGCCGGCGTGTACTGCAGAGCTAATCCCTGGGGTCGGCAGCGGCCCAGAACACGGCCGAGGGTCGGGAAGGGAACGGGGCTGCTCGGGAGGGTACCACAAAGCTAAGCCCTGGGTTCGGCAGCGGGCCACAGCAGGGCCGAGGGACGTGCCGGTCGCGGGGCAGTCCGGGTGCGCAGACCCGCCCTGCGTCAGCGGGTGCCACAGAGCTAAGCCCCGGGGTCGGCAGCGGCCTGAAGCGGCGCCGAGGGCCGGGCCGGGCGCGGTGCGGCCCTTGCGCGTGGCCCGGCCCTCCGCCGGGGGTGCCGCGGTGCTAAGCCCCGGGATCAGCAGCAGCCCGGACTGGGGCCGAGGAACGTGCTGGGCACGAGGCAGCCCGGGCACGCGGCCCAGCCCTTGGCCTGCGGGTGCCACCAAGCTAAGCCCCGGGGTCGGCAGCTGCCCGGAGCGGGACTGAGGGCCGTGCAGGGTGTGGCTGGCCCGGGCGCGCGTACCGGCACTCCGCCGGCGGTTGCCGCATAGCTAAGCCCCGGGGTCGGCAGTGGCCCGGAGCGGGGCCAGGGCTGGGCCGGGCGTGGGGCGGCCCTAGCGCGCGGCACGTCCCTCTTCCCGCGTGTGCCGTGGAGCTAAGCCCCGGGGTCGGCAGCGGTCCGGAGCGCGGCCGAGGGCCTGGCCAGGTGCTGGGCGGTCCGGGCCCATGGCCCGGCCCTCTGTCCACGAGTGCCGCGGAGCTAAGCCACGGGGTCGGCAGCGGCCCGGAGCGTGGCCGAGTGTCGGGACAGGAGCGGGATGGCCCGTATTCGCGGCCCGGCCCTTGTCCCGCGGGTGCCGCTGAGCTAAGTCTCGGGGTCGGCAGTGCCCCGGACCGAGGCCGAGGGCCGGGCCGGGCGCTGGGTGACCCGGGCGCGAGGCCTGGCCCTCCGCTGGCGGTTGCCACGGAGCTAAGCCCCGGGGTCGGCAGCTGTCCGGAGCGGGGCCGAGGGTCTGGCCACGCGCGGGGCGGCCCCGGCGCGCGGCCCCTCCCTTGGCCCACATGTGCTACGGAGCTAAGCCCCAGGGTCGGCAGCGGCCTGGAGCGTGGCCGAGGGACATGCCGGGCACGGGGCGGCTAGGCGTGCGGCCCGGCCCTCGGCCCCTGGGTGCCGCGGAGCTAAGCTCTGGGGTCGGCAGTGGCCCGGAGCAGGGCGAGGGCCGGGACCGGCGTGGGGCAGCCCCGGCGCGCGACCCGGCCCTCGGCCCACGTGTGTTGCTGAACTAAGCCCCGGGGTCGGCAGCGGCCCAGAGCGGGGCCGAGTGCTGGGCAGGGCGCGGGTCGGCCCGGGCCCGCGGCCCGGTCCTCCGTCTTTGTGTGCCGCAGAGCTAATCCCTGGGGTCGAGAGCTGCCCAGAATGCGACCGAGGGTCCCGACGGAATCGGGGCAGCCGGGGCGCGTGCCCCGGTCCTCCGCCGGCGGGTGCTGTGAAGCTAAGCCCCGGGGTCGGCAGCGGCCCAGAGAGGGGCCGATGGCCGGGCCGGGCGCAGGGCAGCCTGTGAGCGCGGCCCGGTCCTCTGCTGGCGGGTGCCGTGGAGCTATATCCCAGGGTCGGAAGTGGCCCGGAGCGGGGCCGACGGCCGGTCCAGGAGCGGGGAGGCCCGGGTGCACGGCCCGGCCCCCTGCCCGCTTGTGCCGTGGAGCTTAGCCCCATGGTCGGCAGCGGCCCGGAGCGTGGCCGAGTGTCGGGACGGGAGCAGGTCGGCCCGTGTGCGCGTCCCGGGCCTTGTCCCGCGGGTGCCGGAGAGCTAAGCCCCGGGGTCGGCAGCGGCCCGGATCGGGGCTGAGGGCTGTGATGGGCACGGCCGGCCCGGACGCGAGGACCGGGCTTCCGAGGTGGGTGCCGCGGAGCTAAGCCCCAGATCGGCAGCGGCCCGGAGCACGGCAAGGGCCGGGCAGGGCACGCAGTGGCCCTGGCACGTGGCACAGCCCTCGGCCTGCGTGTGCCACGGAGCCAACCCCCGGGGTCGGCAGTGGCCCGGAGCGGGACCGAGGGCCGGACAGGGCGCGGTGCGGCCTGGGCACGCAGCCCGGCCCTCGGCCCACGGGTGCCGTGGTGCTATGTCCCGGGGTCGGAAGTGGCCCGGAGCGAGTCCGAGGGCCGGGACGGGCCCTGGACGGTCCGGGCGCGTGGCCAGGCCCTCCGTTGGCGGTTGCCGTGGAGCTAAGCCCCGGTGTTGGCAGCGACCCAGAGGGGGGCCCATGTCCGTGCCGGACGCGGGGCAGCCCGGGCGCGCAACCAAGCCCTTGGCCCCTCGGCCCAGAATGCGGCCTATGGTCAGGACGGGAGCGGGGCGGCTCGGGTGCACGTCGCGGTCCTCCGCCGGCGGGTGCCGCGGAGCTAAGCCCCGGGGTCAGCAAAAGCGCGGGGCGGGGCCGAGGGCTGGGCCGGGTGTGTTGTTGCCCAGGCGCGCGGCCCTGCCTTCGGACCGCGGTGCCACGGAGCTAAGCCCCAGGGTCAGCAGTGGTCCGGATAGGAGAGGAGCCGAGGACCGGGGCAGGTGGGGGTGCCCCGGGCACGCGACACGTCGCTCTGCCTACGGGTGCCGCGGAACTAAGTCCCGGGGTCGTTAGCGGCCAGGAGCGCAGCCGAGTTTTGGGACGGGAGCGGGGCAGCCCGTGCGCGCGGCCCGGCCCTTGTCCCGCGGGTGCCACGGAGCTAAGCCCCGGGGTCGGCAGCGGCCCGAAGCGGGGCCGAGGGTCGGGACGGGAGCGGGGCGGCCCCGGCACTCGGCACAGCCCTCGGCCCGTGTGTGCCGCGGAGCTAAGCCCCGGGGTCGGTAGTGGCCCGGAGCGGGGCAGAGGGCCAGACAGGCGCGGTGCGGCCCGGTCCTGCGGCCCGGCCCTCGGCCCGCGGGTGCTGCGTAGGTAAGTCCCGGGGTCGGCAGCAGTCTGAAGCGAGGCCGAGTCCCGGGCCGTGTGCTGGGTGGCCCGGGCGCGAGGCCAGGCCCTCCGATGGCGGTTGCCGCAGAGCTACGCCCCGGAGTCGACAGCCGCCCGGAGCGGGGCCGAAGGCCGGGCTGGGTGATGGACGGCCCAGGCGCGTGGCCAGGCCCTCCGCTGGCGGTTGCCACGGAGCTAAGCCCCGGTGTCGGCAGCGGCCCGGAGCGGGGCCGAGGGCCGGGCCGGGCGCAGGGCAGCCAGGGTGCGCGGCCCGGCCCTCTGCCGGCGGGTGCCTCAGAGCTAAGCCCCGGGGTCGGCAGCGGCCCAGAACGCGGCCTATGGTCGGGACGGGAGCGGGGCGGCTCGGGTGCACGTCGCGGTCTTCCGCCGGGGGGTACCGCGGAGCTAAGCCCCGGGGTCAGCAGCAGCCCGGAGCAGGGCCGAGGGACGTGCTGGGCGCGGGGCGGCCCGGGTGCGCGGCCCGGCCCTCTGCCCGCGGATGCTGCAGAGCTAAGACCCGGGGTCGGCAGTGGCCTGGAGTGGGGCCAGGGCCGGGACCGGCGCGGGGCAGCCCCGGCGCGCGACCCAGACCTCAGCCCGCGTGTTCCGCGGAGCTAAGCCCCGGGTTCAGCAGCGGCCCGGGGCGGGGCCGAGGGTCCCGATGTTATCGGGGCATCCCGGGCACATGGCCCGGTCCTCCACTGGCGGGTGCCGCAGACCTAAGTCCCGGGGTCGGCAGTGGCCCGTAGTGGGTCCAGGGCCGGGACAGGCGCGGGGTGGCCCCAGAGCACGACCCGGCCCTCAGCCCGCATGTGCCGCGGAGCTAAGCCCCGGGGTCGGCAGCTGACCGGAGCAGGGCCAGGGCCGGGCGGGGCGCGCGGCGGCCCCAGCATGCAGCACAGCCCTCGGCCCACATGTGCCGAGGAGCTAAGCTCCGGGGTCGGCAACGGTCCGAAGAGGGGCCGAGGGCCCGGCAGGGGGCTGGACGGCCCGGGCACGTGGCCAGGCCCTTCGCTGGTGGGTGGTGTGGAGCTAAGCACCGGTTTCGGCAGCGGCCCAGAACGCGGCCGATGGTCGGGACGGGAGCGAGGCGGCTCTGGTGCACGTCCCGGTCCTCCGCCGGGGGGTACCGCGGAGCTAAGCCCCGGGGTCGGGAGAGACCCAGAATGTGGTTGAGGGTCCCGAAGGGATTGGGGCTGCCCGGGCACGTGGCCCGGCCCTCCGTCGTTGTGTGCCGCGGGGCTAAGCCCCGGGGTCGGCAGCAGCCCGGAGCGGGGCCGAGGGCCGCGATCAGAGCGGAGCGGCGCAGGCACGCGGCCCGGCCTCTCTGCCCTCGTGTGCCCTGGATCTAAGCCCCAGGGTCGGCAGCGACCCGGATCGGGGCTGAGGGCTGTGACGGGCGCGGACGGCCCGGGCACGAGGACCGGGCTTCCTCAGGTGGGTGCCGTGGAGCTAAGCCCTAGGTCGGCAGCAGCCAGGAGCCGGGCCAGGGCCGGGTGAGGCACGCGGCAGCCCCGGCACGCGGCACAGCCCTCAGCCCGCGGGTGCCGCGTAGCTAAGCCCCGGGGTTCGGCAGCGGCCCGGAGCGAGGCCGAGGGCTGAGCGCTGTGCGGCTCGGGCGCGTGGCCAGTCCCTCCGCTGGCGGGTGCCGCAGAGCTAAGTCCTGGTGTCGGCAGTGGCCCGGAACGCGGCCAATGGTTGGGACGGGAGCGGGGTGGCTCGGGTGCGTGTCCCGGTCCTCCACCAGCAGGTGCTGCGGAGCTAAGCCCCGGGGTCGGCAGCGGCCCGGGTGGGGCCGAGGGCCGAGCCCGGCGCGGTGCAGTCCGGACGCGCGGCCCGGCCCTCGGACCGCGGGTGCCGCGGAGCTAAGACCCGGGGTCACCAGTGGCCCGGAGCGGGGCGAGGGTCCCGACGGCATCGGGGCAGCCCGGGCACGTGGCCCAGTCCTCCGCCGGGGGTTGCCGTTGAGCTAAGCCCCGGTGTCGGCTGCGGCGCGGAGCAGGGCCGAGTGCCAGGCCGGGCACGGGGCAGCCCGGGCGTGCGGCTCGGCCCTCCGCCGGCGGATGCCGCAGAGCTAATCCCCGGGGTCGGCAGCGGCCCAGAACGCGGCCGATGGTCGGGACGGAAGCGGGGCGGCTCGGGTGCTTGTCCCGGTCCTCCGGCGGTGGGTGCCGCGGAGCTAAGCCCCGGGGTCAGCAGCGGCCCGGAGCAGGGCCAAGGGACGAGCCGGGCGCGAAGCGGCAAGGGCGCGCGGCCAGGCCCTCCGCCCGCGTGTGCCGCGGAGCTAAGCCCCGGGGTCGGCAGTGGCCCGGATCGGGGCCGGGGCCGGACTGGAGCGGGGCGGCCCCGGCGCGCGACCCGGCCCTCGGCCCGCATTTGCTGCGGAGCTAAGCCCCGGGGTCGGCAGCGGCACGGAGCGGGGCCGGGGCCGGGCTGGGCGCGGGTTGGCCCGGGCACCCAGCCCGGCCCACCGCCGTTGTGTGCCGCGGAGCTAATCCACGGGGTCGGGAATGGCCCAGAACGCGGCCGAGGGTCCCGACGGGATCGGGGTAGCCCGAGCACATGGCCCGGTCCTCCGCCGGTGGGTGCCGCGGAGCTAGGCACCAGGGTCGGCAGCGGCCAGGAGCGGGGCCGAGGGCCGGTCCAGGCGCGGGGCGGCCCTGGCGTGCGTCCCAGCCCTCGGCCCACTGGTGCCGCGGAGCTAAGCCCCGGTGTCGGCAGCGGCCCGGAGGGCGGCTGAGTGACGGGATGGTAGCGGGACGGCCCGTGCGTGCGGCCTGGCCCTTGTTCCACGGGTGACGCGGAGCTAAGCCCCGGGGTCGGCAGCGGCCTAGTGCGGGGCCGAGGGCCTGGTCGGGTGTGGAGTGGCGCAGGCGCCCGGCCCGACCCTCAGACCGCGGGTGCCGCGGAGCTAAGACCCGGGGTCGGCAGCGGCCAAGAACGCGGCTGATGGTTGGGATGGAAGCGGGGCAGCTCATTTGCACGTCCCGGTCCTCCGCCGGCGGGTGATGCGGTGCTAAGCCCCGGGGTCGGCAGTGGCCTGGAGCGGTGCCAGGGGCGGGACCAGCGAGGGGCGGCCCCGGCGCACGACCAGCCCTCGGCCCACGTGTGCCGCGGAGCTAAGCCCCGGGGTCGGCAGCGGCCCTGAGACAGGCCCAGGGATGGGCAGGGCTTTGGGCGGCCCGGGCACGTGGCCAGGCCCTCCGCCGGCGGGTGCCACGGAGCTAATCCCCGGGGTCGGGATCGACCCAGAATGCGTTCGAGGGTCCCGAAGGGATCGGGGCTGCCCGGGCACGTGGCCCGGCCCTCCGCCGGGGGGTGCCGCGGAGCTAAGCCCCGGGGTCGGCAGCGGCCCGGAGTGGGGCCAAGGCCAGGACCGGCGAGGGGCGGCCCCGGCGCGCGACCCAGCCCTCAGCCCGCGTGTGCCGCGGAGCTAAGCACCAGGGTAGGCTGCGACCCGGAGCGGGGCCGAGGGCCAGGCCGGGCGCTGGGCGGTCCGGACGCGTGGTCAGGCCCTCCGCCAGCGGGTACCACGGAGCTAAGCACTGGGGTCGGCAGCGGCCCGGAGCGGGGACGCTGGCTGGGCCGGGCGCGGGTCGGACCGGGCGCGCGGCCCGGCTCTCCGCCTTTGTGTGCCGCGGAGCTAAGACCCGGGGTAGGGAGCGGCCCAGGACGCGGCCAAGGGTCCATACGGGATCGCGGCAGGCTGGGCACGTGGCCCGGCCCTCTGCCGTTGTGTGCCGCGGGGCTAAGCCCTGGGGTCAGGAGCGGCCCAAAGCGCGGCCGAGGGTCCCGACGGGATCGGGGCAGCCCGGGCACGTGGCCCAGTTCTCCGCCAGCGGGTGCCGCGGAACTAAAACCCGGGGTAGGCAGCGGCCCGGAGCGGGACCGATGGCTGGGCCAGGCGCAGGGCAGCCCGGGCGCGCGGCCCGGTCCTCTGCTGGCGGGCACCGTGGAGATAAGTCCCGGGGTCGGAAGCGGGCCGGAGCGGGGCCGAGGGCCGGTCCGGGTGCGGGGCGGCCCGGGCACGCGGCCCGGCCCTCGGCCCGCTGGTGCCGCAGAGCTAAGCCCCGGGGTCGGCAGCGGCCCGGAGCATGGCCGTGGGCCGAGTCGGGTGCGGAGCGGTGCAGGCGCGCAGCCCGACACTCGGACCACGGGTGCCGTGGAGTTAAGCCCCGGGGTCGGCAGCAGCCCGGGGCGGGGCCGAGGGCTGGGATGGGCGAGGTGCGGCCCGGACGCGCAGCCCGGCCCTCGGCCCGCGGGTGCCGCGGAGCTAAGCTCCAGGGTCAGCAGTGGCCCGGAGCGGGGCCGAGGGTCGGGACAGGAGCAGGGCGGCTCAAGTGCACATCCCGGTCCTCCCCTGTCGGGTGTCGCGGAGCTAAGCCCCGGGGTCGGCAGCGGCCCGGGGCAAGGCTGAGGGCTGGGCTGGGCACGGGGCGGCCGTGGCGCGCGGCCAGGCCCTCCGCCAGCGGGTGCCACGGAGTTAAGCCCCAGGGTCAGCAGCGGCCCGGGGCGGGGCCGAGGGCCGGGCCGGGCTCGGGGCGGCCCGGGCGCGTGGCCAGGTCTTCCGCCGGGGGGTGCCGCGGAACTAAGCCCTGGGTTCGGCAGTGGCCCGGAGCGGGGCCGAGGGTCGGGACGGGAGCAGGGTGGCTCGGGCACCCGGCCCGACCCTCGGACCGCGGGTGCCACGGGGCTAAGTCCTGGGGTCCGCAGCGGCCGAGAACGTGGCCGGGGGTACCGACAGGATTGGGGCAGCCCAGGCACGTGTCCTGGTCCTCCACCGGCGGGTGCCGCGGAGCTAAGCCCCGGGGTTGGCAGCGGCCCTGAGCGGGGCCGATGGCCGGGCCGGGCGCTGTGGGGCCCAGGCGCATGACCAGGTCCTCAGCCCGCGGGTGCCGCGGAGCTAAGCCCCGTGGTCAGCAGAGGCTAGGGGCGGGGCCGAGGGCCAGGCAGGGCGCGGGGCGGCCCTGGCGTGCGGCCAGGCCATCCGACAGTGGGTGCCGCGAGGCAAAGCCCCTGGGTCGGCAGCGGCCCATAGCGTGGAGAGGGCCGGACCGGGCGCAGGGAGGCACAGGCACGCGGCCCCGTCCTTGGCCCTCTGGTGACACGGAGCTAAGCCCCGGGGTCAGCAGTTGCCCGGGCGAGAGGCCAGGCCCTCCGCCAGCGGGTGCTGCGGAGCTACGCCCCGGGGGTCGGCAGTGGCCCAGAGCGGGGCCGAGGGTCGGGACAGGAGCGGGGCAGCCCGAGCGCCATGCCCGGCCGTCCGCCGGCGGGTGCTGCGAGCTAAGTCCTGGGGTTGGCAGCGGCCCGTAGCGGGGCCAAGGGCCGGACAGAGCGCGGTGCAGCCCGGGCATGCGGCCCGGCCCTCGGCCCGTGGGTGCCACGGAGCTAGGCCCCGGGGTCGGCAGTGGCCTGGAGCGAGGCCGAGGGACAGGCCGGGCACTGGGCAGCCCGGGCGCGAGGCCAGGCCCTCCACTGGCGGTTGCCTCGGAGCTAAGCCCCGGTGTTGGCAGCGGCCCGGAACGCGGCTGATGGTCGGGACGGGAGTGGGAAGGCTACGGTGCGCGTCCCGGTCCTCCGCCGGCGGGAGCTGCGTATCTAAGCCCCGGGGTCAGCAGCGGCCCAGAGTGGGGCCGAGGGCTGGTCCAGGCACGGGGCGGTCCGGGCGCGCAGCCCGGCCCTCAGTCCTCTGGTGCCGCAGAGCTAAGCACCGGAGTCGGCAGCGGCCCGGAGCAGGGCCGAGGGCCATAGAGGGCGCGGCCGGCCTGGGCGTGCCTCCCGGCCCTCCGCTGATGGGTGCCGCAGAGCTAAGCCTGGGGGTCGGCAGCGGCCCGTAGCGGGGCCAGGGCCGGGCCGGGCACGGGGCGGCCCCGGCGCGCAGCAAAACACTCGGCACACGTGAGCCACCGAGCTAAGTCCCGGGATTGGCAGTGGCCCGTGGCTGGGCCGAGTGCCAGGCCGGGTGCTGGGATGCCCGGGCGCGTGGCTAGGCCTTCCGCCGGCGGGTGCCGCGGAGTTAAGCCCCGGGTTCGGCAGTGGCCCGGACTGGGGCCAAGGCCGGGACCGGCGATGGGCGGCCCCGGCGCGCGACCCCTGCCCTCAGCACGCGTGTGCTGCGGAGCTAAGCCCCGGGTTCGGCAGCGGCCCGGAGCGGGGCCGAGGGCGTGGCCGGGAGCTGGGCGGCCTGGGCGCGTGGCCAGGCCCTCCGCCGGCGGGTGCTGCGAAGCTAAGCAACGGGGTCGGCAGCGGCCCAGAACGCGGCCGATGGTCGGGACGGAAGCGGGGCGGCTCATTTACAGGTCCCGGTCCTCCGCCGGTGGGTGCCACGGAGCTAAGCCCCGGGGTCGGCAGCGGCCGGGAGTGGAGCCGAGGGCCGTGCCGCGAGCGGGGCAGCCCGGGCACACGGCTCTGCCCTCCACCTGCGGGTGCCGCAGAGCTAAGCCCCGGGGTCAGCAGCGGCCCAGAACACGGCCGATGGTCGGGACGGAAGTGGGGCGACTCATTTGCACATCCTGGTTCTCCACCGGTGGGTGCCGTGGAGCTAAGTCCCGGGGTCGGCAGTGGCCTGGAGCGGGGCCAGGGCCGGGACCGGCGAGGGGCGGCCCCGGCGCGTGACCCTGCCCTCGGCCCGCTTGTGCCGCGGTGCTAAGCCCCATGGTCGGCAGCGGTCCGGAGCGGGGCCGAGGGCCGTGCCGGGCGCTGGGCGGCCCGGGCGCTTGGCCAGGCCTCCGCCGGCGGGTGCCGCAGAGCTAAGCACTGGGGTCGGCAGCAGCCCGGAGTGATGCCGCGGGCCCGGCCGGGTGCGGTGTAGCACAGGCGTGCGGCCCAGCCCTCGGCCGGCGGGTGCCGCAAAGCTAAGCCCGGGGTCAGCAGCGACCCGGAGCGGGGCCGAGTGCCGGGCCGGGCGTGGGTCGGCCCTGGCGCGCGGCCCGGCCCTCCGCCTATGTGTGCCGCAGAGCTAAGCCCCAGGTTCGGGAGCGGCCCAGGACACGGCCGAGGGTCCCGAAGGAATCTGGGCAGCCCGGGCATGTGGCCCGGCCCTCCGTCGTTGTGTGCCGCGGGGCTAAGCCCTGGGGTCGTCAGCGGGCAGAACGCGGCCGAGGGTCCCGACGGGATCAGGGTAGCCCGGGCACGTGGCCCGGGCCTCCGCCGGCGGGTGCCGCGGAGCTAAGCCCCGGGGTCGGAAGCGGCCCGGGGCGGGGCCAAGGGCCGGGCCGGGCGCGGTGCGGACCGGGGGCGCGGCCCGGCCCTCGGCCCACGGGTGCCGCGGAGCTAAGCCCCGGTGTCAGCAGTGGCCTGGAGCGGGGCCTATGGCCGGGCGGGGTGCGGGGCAGCCCGGGCGCGTGGTCCGGTCGTCCGCCGGCAGGTGCCGCGGAAATAAGTCCCGGGGTCGGCAGCAGCCCGGTGCGGGACGGAGGGCCGGGCCGGGAGCGGGACCCCCCCAGCTCGCGGCCTGGCCCTTGGCCTGGGAGTGCCGTGGAGCTAAGCCCCGGGGTTGGCAGCGTTCTGGAGCGCAGCCGAGTGTTGGTATGGGCGCGGGCCTGCCTGGGCGCGCAGCCCGGCCCTCGGCCTTTTGGTGCTGCGAAGCTAAGCCCTGGGGTCGGCAGCGGCCCAGAACGTGGCCGAGGGTCGGGACGGGTGCGGGGCTGCTCGGGCGCGAGGCTCGGTCATCCGCCGGCGAATGCCGTGGAGCTTAGCCCCGGGGTCTGCAGTGGCCGCGAGCGGGGCCGAGGGCCGGGCAAGTTGCGGGGTGTCACGGGCGCATGGCCCCATGTCTCGGCCCGCGGGTGCTGTGGAGCTAAGCCGCGGGGTCGGCAGCGCCACGGAGCGGGCCGAGGCTTGGGCCAGTCGCGGCCAGCCCTGGCACGCGGACTGACCCTCTGTCGGCAGGTACCGCAGAGCTAAGCCCCGGGTTCGGCAGCCGCCCGGAGCGGGGCCAGGGCCTGGTCGGGAGCGGGGCCCCCCGGCTCGCTGCCCGGCCCTGGGCCTGCGGGTGCCGCGGAGCTAAGAACCTGGGTCGGAAACGGCCCGGAGCGGTGCCGCGCACCCGGCCGAGTGCGGTGCGGCACAGGCGTGCAGCCCGGCCTTCAGCCGGCGGGTGCCGCGGAGGTAATCCCCGTTGTCTGCAGAGGCCGGAGTAGGGCCGAGGGCTGCGCCGGCCGAGGGTCGGCCCAGGCGCGTGGCCCGGCCCTCAGCAGTTGTGTGCCGCAGAGCTAAGCCCCAGAGAGGGCAGCGGCCCAGAACGCGGCCGAGTGTCCCGACTGGATCGGGGCAGTCCGGGCACGTGGCCCTGTTCTCCGCCGGTGGGTGGCGGGGAGCTAAGCCCCGGGGTCGGCAGTGGCCCGGAACGGGGCCAATGGCCGGGCAGGGCGCGGGGCAGCCCAGGCGCGCGGCCCGGTCCTCCGCCGGCGGGTGCCGCGGAGCTACGTCCCGGGCTCGGCAGCAGCCCGGAGCGGGGCCGAGGGACGGGCCGGGCGCGGGGCAGCCCGGGCGCGCGGCTCAGCCCTCCGCCGGCGGGTGCCGCGGAGTTAAGCCCCGGGGTCGGCAGCGGCCCAGAGCGGGACCGAGGGCCGGGTCGGGCGCGGGGCGGCGCAGGCGCACGGCCCGACCCTCGAGTGCGCGTGCCACGGAGCTAAGACCCGGGGTCGGCAGCGGCCCGGATCAGGGCTGATAGCCTTGATGGGCGCGGCCGGACCGTGCGCGAGGACCGGCCTTCTGCCGTTGGGTGCCGCGGAGCTAAGCCCCAGGTCGGCAGCAGCCCGGAGCAAGGCCAGGGCCGGGCAGAGCACGCGGCGGACCCGGCACGCGGCACAGCCCTCGTCCTGTGTTTGCCGCACAGCTAAGTCCCGGGGTCGGCAGCGGCCAAGAGAGGGGCAGAGGGCTGGACAGGGCGCGGTGCAGCCCGGGCACGCGGCCCGGCCCTCGGCCCGTGGGTGCCGCTGAGCTAAATCCCGGGGTCGGCAGCGGCCCGGAGCGGGGACGAGGGCCGTGCGGGGCGCGGCGCAGCCCTTGCAAGCGGCCCGGCACTAGGCCCGCGGGTGCCGCGGAGCTAAGCCCCGCGGTTCGCAGCGACCCGGAGCGGGGCCGAAGCCCGGGCCGGGCGCTGGATGCCCCAGGCACGTGGCCAGGCCCTCCGCTGGCGGGTGCCGCGGGGCTAAACCCTGGGGTCTGCTGCGGCCCAGAAGGCGGCTGAGGGTCCCGACGGGATCGGGCAGCCCGGGCACGGGTGCCGCGGAGCTAAGCCCCAGGTCGGCAGCGGCCCGGAGCGAGGCCAGGGCCGGGCGGGGCGCACGTCGGCCCCGGCACATGGCACAGCCCTCGTCCTGTGTTTGCCGCACAGCTAAGCCCGGGGTCGGCAGCGGCCCGGAGCGGGGTCGAGGGCCGGGCAGGGCGCAGTGCGGAACGGGCACGCGGCCCGGCCCTTCGGCCGGCGGGTGCCGCAGAGCTAAGCCCCGGGGTCAGCAGCGGCCCGGAGAGGGGCCAATGGCTGGGCCGGGCACTGGGCAGCCCGGGCGCATGGACAGGTCCTCCGCTGGCGGTTGCCGTGGAGCTAAGCCCCGGTGTCGGCAGCGACCCAGAACGCGGCCGATGGTCGGGACTGGAGCGGGGCGGCTGGGTGCACGTCCCGGCCCTCCGCCGGCGGGTGCCACAGATGTAAGCCCCGGGGTCGGCAGCGGCGCCGAACGCGGCCAATGGTCGGGACGGGAGCGGGGCGGCTCGGGTGCACGTCCTGGTCCTCCGCTGGCGGTTGCAGCAGAGTTAAGTCCTGGGGTTGGCAGCGGCACGGGGCGGAGCCGATGGCCGGGCTGGACGTGGGGCAGCCCGGGCGCGCGGCCCGGCCCTTCCCCGGGTGTTGCCGCTGAGCTAAGCCCCGGTGTCGGCAGCGGCCCGGAGCGGGGCCGAGGACCGGGCTGGGTGCAGGGCAGCCCGGGCGCGCGGCCCAGCCCTCTGCCGGCGGGTGCCGCATAGCTAAGCCCCCGGGTCGGCAGCGGCCCGGAAAGGGGCCGAGGGTCGGGCAGGGCGCAGTGCGGCCCTGGTACGCAGCCCGGCCTTCGGCCCGCGGGTACCGCATAGCTAAGCCCCGGTGTCAGCAGTGGCCCGGAGCAAGACCGATGGCCGGGACACGAGCGGGGCGGCTGGGTGCACGTCCCGGCCCTCCCCCGGCGGGTGCCGCAGAGCTAAGCCCCGGGGTCGGCAGCGGCGCAGAACGCGGCCGATGGTCGGGACGGGAGCGGGGCGTCTCGGGTGCACGTCCTGGTCCTCCGCCGGCGGGTGCAGCGGAGCTAAGTCCGGAGGTCAGCAGCGGCACGGGGCAGGGCAGAGGTGCGGGCCGGGCGTGGTGTGGCCCGGAAGCGCGGCCCTGCCCTCGAACCGCGGGTGACGCGGAGCTAAGCCCTGGGGTCGGCAGTGGCCCACAGCAGGGCCGAGGGCCGGGCAGGGTGCCGGGCGGTTCGAGCACGCGGCCAGGCCATCCGACGGCGGGTGCCGCGGGGCAAAGCCCCTGGGTCGGCAGCAGCCCAGAGCGTGGCGAGGGCCGGGCAGGGTGCGGGGAGGCCCAGGCACGCGTCCCCGCCCTCGGCCCGCTGGTGACGCGGAGCTAAGCCCCGGGGTTAGCAGCGGCCCGGGCGCGAGGCCAGGCACTCCGCCGGCAGGTGCCGCGGAGCTAAGCCTCGGGGTCGGCAGCAGTCCGGGGCGGGGCCGAGGGCCGGGCCGGGCGCGGTGCGGCCTGGGCGCACGTTCCGGCCCTCAGCCCGCGGGTGCCGCGGAGCTAAGCCACAGGGTCGGCAGCGGCCCAGAGCGGGGCCGAGGGCCGTGCGGGGCGCGGGGCGCGGGGCACAGGGCGGTACTGGCATGCGTCCCGGCACGTGGCCCGCGGGTGCCGCGGAGCTAAGCCCCGCGGTTCACAGTGGCCCGGAGCGGGGCCGAAGCCCGGGCCGGGCGCTGGACGGCCCGGACGCGTCGCCAGGCCCTCCGCTGGTGGGTGCCGCAGAGCTAAGCCCCGGGGTCGGTAGCAGCCCAGATTGGGGCCAGGCCCAGGCCGGGCGCAGGGCAGCCCCGGCGCGCGGCCCGGCCCTCAGTCCGCCTTGGCCGCGGAGCTAAGCCCCGGGGTCGGCAGCGGCCCGGAGCGGGACCGAGGGCCAGGCTGGTCGCGGGGCAGCCCGGGCGCCATGCACGGCCGTCCGCCAGAGGGTGCCTCGAGCTAAGTCCTGCGGTTGGCAGCGTCCTTGAGCACGTCCGAGTATAGTGACGGGAGCGTGGAGGCCCTGGCGCGCAGCCCAGCCCTTGTCCTGCGGGTGCCAAGGAGCTAAGCCCCGGGGTCAGCAGCGGCCTGGAGCGGGGCCGAGGGCCGGTCTGGGCGCGCGGTAGCCCGGGCGCGCGGCCCAGCCCTCCGCTGGGGGGTACCGTGGAGCTAAGCCCCGGGGTCGGCAGCGGCCCGAAGAGGGGCCGAGGGTCGGGACAGGAGCGGGGCGGCTCGGGCGCCAGGCCCGACCCTCGGACCGCGGGTGCCGTGGGGCTGAACCCTGGGGTCCACAGCGGTCCAGAACGCGGCTGAGGGTCCCGACGTGATCGGGCAGCCCGGGCACGTGGCGCGGTCCTCCGGCGGCGGGTGCCACGGAGCTAAGCCCCGGGGTCGGCAGCGGCCCGGAGCGGGGCCGAGGGCCGGTCCGGATGCGGGGCGGTCTGGGCGCGCAGCCCGGCCCTCAGCCCGCTGCTGCTGCGGATCTAAACCCCAGAGTCGGAAGTGGGCCGTAGAGGGGCCGAGGGTCTTGGCGAGCGCGGCTGGACCGGCATGCCTCCCGGCCCTCTGCCAATGGGTGCCGCGGAGCTAAGTCACGGGGTCGGCAGCGGCCCGGAGCGGGGCCAGGCCCGGGCCGGGCACGGCGTGTCCCCGGCGCGCGCCTCAGCCCTTGGCCCGCGTGAGCCGCGGAGCTAAACCCCGGGGTCGGCAGCGGCCCGGGGCGGGGCCGAGGGTCGGGACGGGAGCAGGGCGGCTTGGGCATCAGGCCCGACCCTCAGACCGCGGGTGCTGCGGGGCTAAACCCTGGGGTCCGCAGTGGCCCAGAACGCGGCTGAGGGTCCCGACGGGATCGGGCAGCCCGGGCACGTGGCGCGGTCCTCCGGCAGCGAGTGCCACTGAGCTAAGCCCCGGGGTCGGCAGCGGCCCGGAGTGGGGCCGATGGCCGTACCGGGAGAGGGGCAGCCAGGGCGGGCGGCCCAGTCCTCCACCGGCGGGTGCCCCGGAGATAAGTCACAGGGTCGGCAGCGGCCCAGAGCGGGGCCGAGGGCCGGTCCGGGCGCGGAGCGGTCCGGGCGCGCAGCCCGGCCCTCGGCCTGCTGGTGCCGCGGAGCTAAACCCCGGAGTCGGCAGCGGCCCATAGAGGGGCCGAGGGTCTTGGCGGGTGCGGCCGGCCCGGCGTGCCTCCCGGCCCTCCGCCGACGGGTGCCGCGGAGCTAAGTCACGGGGTCGGCAGCGGCCCGGAGCGGGGCCACGGCCGGGCCGGGCACCGGATGTCCCCGGCGCGCGCCTCAGCCCTCGGCCCGCGTGAGCCGCGGAGCTAAACTCCGGGGTCGGCAGCGGCCCGGAACGGGACTGAAGGCCGGGCCGGTTGCTGGACGGCCCAGACGCGTGGCCAGGCCCTCCGCCGGCGGGTGCCGCGGAGCTAAGTCCCAGGGTCGGCAGCAGCCCGGAGCGGGGGCCGAGGGCCGGGCCGGGTATGGGGAGCCTGGGCGCGTTGCCCAGCCCTCCGCAGGCAGGTGCCGCAGAGCTAAGCCCTGGGGTCGGCAGCGGCCTGGATCGGGGCTGAGGGCCTTGATGGGCACGGCCGGCCCATGCGCGAGGACCAGCCTTCCGCCGGTGGGTGCCGCGGAGCTAAGCCCCGGCTCGGCAGCGGCCCGGAGCAGGGCCAGGGCAGGGCGGGGCGCGCAGCGTCCCCGGCACACAGCACAGCCCTCGGCCCACGGGTGCCGCGGAGGTAAGCCCCGGAGTCGGCAGTGGCCCGGAGCGGTGCCGCGGGCCTAGCCGGGTGCGGTGCGGCACAGGCGTGCGGCCCGTCCCTCGGCCGGCAAATGCCGCGTAGCTAAGCCCCGGGGTCAGCAGCAGCCCGGAGCGGGGCCGAGGGTCGGGCGGGCGCGGGGCAGCCCGGGCGCGTGGCCCGGTCCTCCGCCGGCGGTTGCCGCGGAGCTAAGTTCCGGGGTCGGCAGCAGACCCGAGCGGAGCTGAGGGCCTTGATGGGCGCGGCTGGCCCATGCTCGAGGACCGGCTTTCCACCAGTGGGTGCCGCGGAGCTAAGCCCCGGGTCGGCAGCGGCCCGGAGCGGGACCAGGGCGCGCGGGGCGCACGGCGGTCCCGGCACGCGGCA
Organism: Sorex fumeus; assembly: GCF_029834395.1. Classification (NCBI taxonomy): domain Eukaryota; kingdom Metazoa; phylum Chordata; class Mammalia; order Eulipotyphla; family Soricidae; genus Sorex; species Sorex fumeus. Next base: position 2,005,832 of record NW_026606224.1, on the reverse strand, counting down.
CAGCCCTCGGCCCGCGTGTGCTGCGGAGCTAAGTCCCGGGGTCGGCAGCGGCCCAGCGTGGGGCCAAGGGCCGGGCGCGGGGCTGCCCGGGCGCGCGGCCCCACCCTCGGCCCGCGGGTGCCGCGGAGCTAAGCCCCGGGGTCGGCAGCGGCCCAGAGTGGGGCCGAGGTCCGAGCCGGGCGCGGGGCAGCCCGGGCACGCGGCCCAGCACTCCGCCGGGGGGTGCCGCAGTGCTAAGCCCCGGGGACGGCAGCGGCCCAGAACGCGGTCTAGTGTCTGGTCAGGAGCGGGTCGTCTTAGCCCCGGGGTGGGCAGTGGCCTGGAGTGGGGCGAGTGCCAGACCGTGTGCAGGGCAGCCAGGGCACGTGGCATGGCCCTCCGCCGACAGGTGCCGTGGAGCTAAGCCCCGGGGTCAGCAGCGGTCGGAGCGGGGCCGAGCGCCGGGCAAGTCGCGGGGCGGCCGGGGTGCGCGGCCCAATGACTTGGCCCGTGGGTCCCGTGGAGTTAAGCCGCGGGGTAGGCAGCTCTGTGTAGCGGGGCTGAGGGCCGGGCTGGTCGCGGCCGGCCCTGGCACGCGGACTGACCCTCCATCGGAGAGTATCGCAGAGCTAAGCCCCGGGTTCAGCAGCGTCCCGATGAGGGGCCAGGACCGGGACGGGAGCGGGGCCCCCCTGGCTCGCTGCCCGGCCCTCGGCCCGCAGGTGCCGCGGAGCTAAGCACCGGGGTCGGCAGCGGCCTGGAGTGGTGCCGCGGGCCCGGGCAAGTGTGGTGAGGCACAGGCGCACAGCCAGGCCCTTGGCCGGCTGGTGGCGCGGAGCTAAGCCCCGGGATCAGCAGCGGCCTGGAGCGGGCCGAGGGTTGCGCCGGCCGCGGGTCGTCCCGGGCGCGCGGCCCGGCCCTCCACCGTTGTGTGCCGTGGAGCTAAGCCCCAGGGTCGGCAGCGGCCCGGAGAGGGGCCGAGGGCTGCGACGGGCGCGGGTCGTCCTGGGCGCGTGGCCCGGCCCGGCGCCGTTGTGTTCCGTGGAGCTAAGCCCTGGGGTCGGCAGCGGCCCAGAACGCGGACAAGGGTCCCGACGGGATCGGGGCAGCCCGGGCACATGGCCCGGAACTCCGCAGTTGTACGCCGCGGGGCTAAGCCCTGGGTCGGTGGCGACTCAGAAAGTGGCCGAGGGTCCCGACGGGATCGGGGCAGCCAGGGCACGTGGCCCTGTTCTCCACCTGCGGGTGCTGCGGAGCTAAGCCCCGGGGTCAGCAGCGGCCCGGAGCGGGGCCGAGGGCCGGGTCGGGTGCGGGGTGGCGCAGGCGCGCGGCCCGACCCTCGGCCCTCGGGTGCCGCGGAGCTAAGACCCGAGGTCGGCAGTGGCCCGGATCGGAGCTGAGAGCCTTGATGGGTGCGGCCGGCCCGTGTACGAGGACCAGCCTTCTGCCGTTGGATGCCGCAGAGCTAAGCCCCGGGTCGGCAGCGGCCCGGAGTGGGGCCAGGGCCGGGCGGGGCGTGCGGCGGTCCAGGCACGCGGCACAGCCCTCGGCCCGTGTGTGCCCCGGAGCTAAGCCCTGGGGTCTGCAGCGGCCCGGAAAGGGGCCGAGGGCCGGGCAGGGCGCGGTGTGGCCTTGAACGAGGACCGGCCCTCGGCCCGCGTGTTCTGCTGAGCTAAGCCCCGGGGTCGGCAGTGGCCCGGAGCGGGGTCGAAGGCCGGGCAGGGCCCTGGACCTCCCGGGCGCGTGGCCAGGCCCTCCACTGGCGGGTACTGGGGAGCTAAGCCCCAGTGTCAGCAGCGGCCCAGAGCGGGGCTGAGGGCTGGGCCGTGCGCGGGGCAGCCAGGGCGCGTGGCCCGGCACTCCGCCGGCGGGTGCCGCAGAGCCAAGTCCTGGGGCCGGCAGCGGCCCGGAACGCGGCTGATGTTTGGGACGGGAGCGGGGCGGCTCGGGTGCGCATCCCGGTCCTCCGCTGGCGGGAGCTGCGGAGCTAAGGCCCGGCGTCGGCAGCGGCCCAGGGCGGGGCCGAGGGCTGGGCCGGGCGAGGTGCGGCCCGGGCGCATGGCCCGGCCCTCGGACCGCGGGTGCCGCGGAGCTAAGCCCCGGGGTTAGCAGCAGCCCGGAGCGGGGCCGAGGATCCCGACACTATCGGGTCAGCCCGGGCACGTGGCCCGTTCATCCACTGGCGGGTTCCGCGGAGCTAAGCCCCGGGGTCGGCAGCGGCTCGGAGCAGGGCCAATGTCCAGGCCGGGTGCGGGGCAGCCTAGGCACGCGGCCCGGCCCTCCGCCGGGTTTGCCGCTGAGCTAACCCTGGGGTCGACAGCGGCCCGGAGCGGGGCCAAGGGCCGGGCCGGGCGCGGGGCAGCCCAGTCGCGTGGCTCGGCCCTCCGCCTGCGGGTGCCGCGGAGCTAAGCCCTGGTGTCGGAAGCGGCCCTCAGCGGGGCCAAGGGCCGGGACGGACGCGGGGCAGCCCGGGCGCGTGGCTTGGCCCTCCGCCGGCGGGTGCCACAGAGCTAAGCCCCGGGGTCGGCAGCGGCCCGAAGCGGGGCCAAGGGTCCCGACAGTATCGGGTCAGTCCGGGCACGTGGCCCGTTCGTCCACCAGCGGGTTCCACAGAGCTAAGCTCCGGGGTCGGCAGCGGCTCGGAGCGGGGCCGATGTCCGGGCCAGGTGCGGGGCAGCCCGGGCACGCGGCCCGGCCCTCCGCCGGGGTTGCCGCTGAGCTAACCCTGGGGTCGGCAGCGGCCCGGAGCGGGGCCAAGGGCCGGGCCGGGCGCGGGGCAGCCCAGTCGCGTGGCTCGGCCCTCCGCCTGCGGGTGCCGCGGAGCTAAGCCCTGGTGTCGGAAGCGGCCCTCAGCGGGGCCAAGGGCCGGGACGGACGCGGGGCAGCCCGGGCGCGTGGCTTGGCCCTCTGCCGGCGGGTGCCACAGAGCTAAGCCCCGGGGTCGGCAGCGGCCCGAAGCGGGGCCAAGGGTCCCGACAGTATCGGGTCAGTCCGGGCACGTGGCCCGTTCGTCCACCAGCGGGTTCCACGGAGCTAAGCCCCGGGGTCGGCAGCGGCTCGGAGCGGGGCCGATGTCCGGGCCAGGTGCGGGGCAGCCCGGGCACGCGGCCCGGCCCTCCGCCGGGGGTTGCCGCTGAGCTAAGCCCCGGGGTCGACAGCTGCCCGGCGCGGGGCCAAGGGCCGGGCCGGGCGCGGGGCAGCCCGGGTGCGTGGCTCGGCCCTCCGCCTGCGGGTGCCGCGGAGCTAAGGCCCGGTGTCGGCAGCGGCCCTCAGCGGGGCCAAGGGCCGGGCCGGGCGCGGGGCAGCACGGGCGCGTGGCTCGGACCTCCGCCGGCAGGTGCCACAGAGCTAAACCCCGGGTTCGGCAGCGGCCCAGAACGCGGCCGATGGTCGGGACTGAAGCGGGGCGGCTAGGGTGCACATCTCGGTCCTCCAACGGCGGGTGCCGCGGAACTAAGCCCCAGGATCAGCAGCTGCCCGGAGTGGGGCCAAAGGACGTGCCGGGCACGGGGCGGACAGGGTGCGTAGCCTGGCCCTCGGACCGCGGGTGCCCCGGAGCTAAGACCCGGGGTTGGCATCGGCCCGGAGCAGGGCCGAATGCTGGGACGGGTGCAGGTCGGCCCGGGTGCGCGGCTGGGCCCTCTGCTGTTGTGTGCCGCGGTGCTAGGTCCTGGGGTCGGAAGCGGCCCAGAGCGGGGCCGAGGGCCGGTCCAGACGCGGGGCGGCCCAGGCGCTCGGCCCGGCCCTCGGCCAGCTGGTGCCACGGAGCTAAACCCCGGGGTCAGCAGCTGTCCGGAGCGAGCCGAAGGACGTGCCGGTCACGGGGCAGCCAGGGCGCGCGGCCTGGCCCTCGGCCCGCGGAGGCCGCGGAGCTAAGACCCAGGGTCAGCAGCGGCCCGGAGCGGGGCTGAGTGCTGGGACGGGGGCGGGTTTGCCCGGGCGCGCGGCCCGGCCCTCCGGCGTTGTGTGCTGCAGAGCTAAGCCCCGGGGTCGGGAGCGGCCCAGAACGCGGCCGAGGGTCCCGACGGGATCAGGGCAGCCCGGGCACTTGGCCTGGCCCTCCGTCGTTGTGTGCCGCGGGGCTAAGACCTGGGGTCGACAGCGGCCCAGAACGCGGCCGAGGGTCCCGACTGGATCGGGGCAGCCCGGGCGCGCGGTCCGGTCCTCTGCCAGCGGGTGCCGCGGAGCTAGGTCCTGGGGTCGGAAGCGGCCCGGAGCGGGGCCGAGGGTCGGTCCAGACGCGGGGCGGCCCGGGCGCTCGGCTCGGCCCTCGGCCACCTGGTGCCGTGGAGCTAAGCACCAGGGTCGGCAGCAGCCTGGAGCGTGTCCGAAGGCCGGGCCTGGCGCTGAACGGCGCAGGCGCGTGGCCCGACCCTCGGCCATCTGGTGCCGCAGAGCTAAGACTCGAGGTCGGCAGCGGCCAGGATCGTGGCTGAGGGCCTTGATGGGCACGGCCAGCCCGTGCGCGAGAACCAGCCTTCTGCCATTGGGTGCCGCAGAGCTAAGCCCTGGGGCGGCAGCGGCCTGGAGCGGGGCCAGGGCCAGTCGGGGCGCGTGGCGGTCCTGGCACGCGGCACAGCCCTTGGCCCGCGTGTGCCCCGGAGCTAAGCCCTGGGATCTGCAGCGGCCCGGAGAGGGGCCAAGGGCCGGGCAGGGCGCGGTGCGGCCCGGGCACGAGGCCCGGCCCTCGGCCCGCGGGTGCCGCGGAGCTAAGCCCCGGGGTCGGCAGCGGCCCGGAGAAGGGCCAAAGGCCGGGCAGGGCGCTGGACCTCCCGGGCGTGTGGCCAGGCCCTCCACTGGCGGGAGCCGCGGAGCTAAGCCCCGGTGTCAGCAGCGGCCCGGAGCGGGGCCGAGGGCTGGGCCGGGCGCGGGGCAGCCAGGGCGCGCGGCCCGGCACTCCGCTGGTGGGTGCAGCAGAGCTAAGCCCCGGGTTCAGCAGCGGCCCGGAGCGGGGCCGAAGGATGTTCCGCGCACAAGGCGGCCAGGGCGCGCAGCCAGGCCTCGGCCCGCCGGTGCCGCGGAGCTAAGCCCCGGGGTCGGCAGCGGCCCAGAACGCAGCCAATGGTCGGGACAGAAGCGGGACGGCTAGGGTGCCTGTCCCGGTCCTCCGCCGGCGGGTGCCGCGGAGCTAAGCCCCAGGGTCAGCAGCGGACCGGAGCGGGGCAGAAGGACATTCCTGGCGCGGGTCGGCCAGGGCGCGCGACCTGGCCCTCGGCCCGCCGGTGCCACGGAGCTAAGACCCGGGAACGGGAGCGGCCCAGAATGCGGCCGAGGGTCCCGATGGGATCGGGGCAGCCAGGGCACGTGGCCCGGTCCTCCGCCAGGTGTTGCCGCGGATCTAAGCCCCAGGGTCGGCAGCGGCCCAGAACGCGGCCGAGGGTCCCGACGGGATCAGGGCAGCCAGGGCACGTGGCCCGGTCCTCCGCCGGCAGTTGCCGCAGAGCTAAGTCCTGGGGTTGGTAGCGTCCCGGAGCGCGGCCGAGTGTCGGGACGGGAGCGTGGCGGCCCGTGCGCGTGGCCCGGCCCTTGTGCCGAGGGTGCCACGGAGCTAAGCCCCGGGGTCGGCAGCGCCCCGGATCGGGGCCGAGGGTCGGGACGGGAGCGGGGCGGCTCGGGCGCGCGGCCCGACCCTCAGACTTTGGGTGCCGCGGGGCTAAGCCCTGGGGTCCGCAACGGCCCAGAACGCGGCCGAGGGTCCCGACGGGATTGGGACCTCCCTGGCACGTGGACAGGCCCTCCGCCGGCGGGTGCCGCGGAGCTAAGCCCCGCGGTCGGCAGCAGCCCGGAGCAGGGTCGATGGCCAGGCCGGGCGACGGGTAGCCCGGGCGCGCGGCCCGGTCCTCCCCCGGCGGGTGCCGCAGAGCTACGTCCCGGGGTTGGCAGCAGGCGAGAGCGGGGCTGAGGGCCGGTCCGGGCACGGGGCTGTCCGGGCGTGCAGCCCGGCCCTCAGCCCACTGGTGTCGTGGAGCTAAGCCCCGGAGTCGGCAGTGGCCAGGAGCGGGGCCGAAGGCCGTCGCGGGTGCGGCCGGCCCGGGCGTGCCTCCCGGCCCTCCGCCGACTGGTGCCGCGGAGCTAAGCCCAGGGGTCGGCAGCGGCCCGGAGCGGTGCCTGGGCCTGGTTGGGCACGGGGCCTCCCTGGTGCGCGGCACAGCCCTCGGCCCAAGTGAGCCGCGGAGCTAAGCCTGGGTTGGCAGCGGCCCGGAGCGGGGCCGAGTGCCGGGCCAGGCGTTTGGAGACCCAGGCGCGTGGCCAGGCCTTCCGCCGGCGGGTGCCGCGGAGCTAAGCCCCGGGGTCGGCAGTGGCCCGCGGCAGGGCCAAGGGCCCGGCCGGGCACTGTGGTGCCCGGGCGCGTGACCCAGCCCTCGGCCCACGGGTGCCGCGGAGCTAAGCCCCGAGGTCATCAGCGGCCCGGTGCGGGGCCGAGGGCCGGGCCGGGCACAGGGCGGCCCGGGCGCGCAGCCAGGTCATCCGACGGCGGGTGCCGCGGGGCAAAGCCTCTGGGTCGGCAGCGGCCCAGAGTGGGGCCGAGGGCCGTGTTGGGCTCTGGGCAGCCCGGGCGCGTGGACAGACCCTCCGCTGGTGGGTGCCGCGGAGCTAAGGCCCGGGGTCGGCAGCGGCCCGAATCGGGGCCGATGGCCGGACCGGGCGCGGTGCGGCACAGGCGCACGGCACGGCCCTCCGCCGGGGGTCCCATGGAGCTAAGCCCCTGAGTCGGCAGCAGCCCAGAGCGGGGCCGACGGACGTGCATGGCATGGCGCGGCCCAGGTGCGTGGCCAGGCCCCCGGCCCGCCGGAACCGCGGAGCTAAGCCCCGAGGTCGGCAGTGGCCCGGAGCCGGGCCGAGGGCCGGGCCTGGCGCGGGGTGGCCCGGGCGCGCGGCCCGGCCCTCCGCCGGTGGGTGACGCAGAGCTAAGCCCCGGGGTCTTCAGCGGCCCAGAACGCGGCCTAGGGTCGGGATGGGAGCGGGGCTGCTCGGGTGCGCCGCTCTGTCCTTCGCCGGCGGGTGCTGCGGAGCTGATCCACAGGGTCGGCAGCGTCCGGGAATGGGCCCGAGGGCCGGGAAAGGCGCGGGATGGCCCGGGCGCGCAGCCCCATCTCTTGGCCCATGGGTGCTGTGGAGTAAGCCCCGGTGTCGGCAGCGGTCTGGAGCGTGGCCGAGTGTCGGTACGGGCGCGGGGTGTCCCGGGCACGCGGCCCGGCCCTCTGCCGGCGGTTGCCACGGAACTAAGCCCCGGGTTCAGCAGCGTCCCAGAGCGGGATCGAGGGCCGGGCCGGGTGCTGGGCGGCCCGGGCGCAAGGACAGGCCCTCCGCTGGCGGGTGCCGCGGATCTAAGCCCCGGGGTCGGCAGCGGTCTGGAGAGCGGCCGAATGTCCGTATAGGCGCGGGGCAGCTTGGACGCGTGGCCCGACCCTCAGCCCGCGGGTGCCGCAGAGCTAAGCCCTGGGGTTGGCAGTTGCCCGGAACGTGGCCGATGGTCGGGACTGGAGCGGGGCGGTTTGGGTGCGCGTACCTGTACTCCGCCAGCGGGAGACGCGGAGCTAAGCCCCGGGGTCGGCAGCGGCCCGGAGCTGGGCCGAGGGTCCCAATGGTATTGGGGCAGTCCGGCCACGTGACCCGGTCCTCCGCTGGCCGGTGCCGCAGAGCTAAGCCCCGGGGTTGGCAGCGGCCCGGAGCGGGGCCGATGGCCGGGCATGGCGCGGGGCAACCCGGGCGTGTGGCCCGGCCCTCCACCGGGGGTTGCCGCGGAGCTAAGCCCCGGTGTCGGCAGCGGCCCAGAGCGGGGCCGAGGGCCGGGCCGGGCGCGTGGCAGCCCGGGCGCGCGGCCCTGCCCTCCGCTGGCGGGTGCCGTAGAGCTAAGTCCTGGGGTCGGCAGCAGCACAGAACGCGGCTGATGGTCGGGACGGGAGCGGGGCGGCTGGGGTGCACGTCCCGGTCCTCCGCCGGCAGGTGCCGCCGAGCTAAGCCCCGGGGTCAGCAGCGGCCCAGGGCGGTGCCGAGGGCCGGGAGGGGCGCGACGCGGCCCTGGTGCGCTGCCAGGCCCTCCGCCGGCGGGTGCCGCGGAGCAAAGCCCCAGGGTCGGCAGCGACCCAGAACGCGGCCGAGGGTCCGGACTGCATCGTGGCTACCTGGGCACGTGGCCCGGTCCTCCGCCGGCGGGTCCCGCAGAGCTAAGTCCTGGGGTTGGCAGCGTCCCCTAGCGCGGCCAAGTGTCGGGACGGGAGCGTGGCGGCCCGTGCGCGCGGCCCGGCCCTTGTACCGCGGGTGCCACGGAGCTAAGCCCCAGGGTCCGTAGCGGCCCGAAGCGGGGCCGAGGGTCGGGACGGGAGCGGGGCAGCTCGGGCGCGCGGCCCGACCCTCGGACCTCGGGTGCCGCGGGGCTAAGCCCTGGGGTCCGCAGCAGCACAGAACACGACCGAGGGTCCCGAAGGAATGGGGCAACCCGGGTGCGTGGACAGGCCCTCCGCCCGCGGGTGCCGCGGAGCTAAGCCCCGGCGTCGGCAGAGGCCCGAATCGGGGCCGAGGGCCGGGCCGGGCGCGGTGCGGCCCGGGCGCACGGCACGGCCCTCCGCCGGGGGTCCCACGGAGCTAAGCCCCTGGGTCGGCAGCGGCCCTGAGCGGGGCCGAGGTCCGTGCTGGGCACGGCGCGGCCCAGGCGCGCGGCCAGGTCCTCGGCCAGCGAGTACCGCGGAGCTAAGCCCCGGGGTCGGCAGTGGCCCGGAGCGGGGCCGAGGGCCAGGCTGGTCGCGTGGCAGCCCGGGCGCGCGGCCCGGGCCTCCGCCTGCGGGTGCCGCAGAGCTAAGCCACGGGGTCTGCAGTGGCCCAGAATGCTGCCGAGGGTCAGGACGGGCGCGGGGCTGCTGGGGTGCTCGGCTCCGTCCTTCGCCGGCGGGTGCCGCGGAGCTGAACCCCAGGGTTGGCAGCCGCCGGCCAGGCAAGGCACGGGACGGCCCGGGCGCGCAGCCCCATCTCTCGGCCCACGGGTGCCGTGGAGCTAATCCCCGGGGTCGGCAGCGGTCTGGAGCGTGGCCGAGTGTCGGTACGGGCGCGGCGTGTCCCGGGCGCGGCACGGCCCTCCGCCGGGAGTTGCCACGGAACAAAGCCCCGGGTTCGGCAGCGGCCCAGAGTGGGATCGAAGGCCGGGCCGGGAGCTGGGCGGCCCAGGCGCGTGGACAGGCCCTCTGCTGGCGGGTGCCGCGCATCTAAGCCCCGGGGTCGGCAGCGGTCTGGAGCGCGGCTGAGTGTCCATACAGGCGCGGGGCGGCTCGGGCGCGCGACCCGACCCTCGGCCCGCGGGTGCCGCGGAGCTAAGCCCTGGGGTCGGCAGCACTCTGGAGCGGGGCCGAGGGCCGGGCAGGGCACTGGGCCACGCGCGAGCGTGGACAGGCGCTCCGCTGGCGGGTGACGTGGTTCTAAGCAGTGGGGTCGGCAGCGGTCTGGAGCCGGGCTGAGGGCTGGGCCAGGCACGGGGCTGCCCGGGCGCACGGCCCGCCCTCCACCAGGGGGTACCGTAGAGCTATGCCCCGGGGTCGGCAATGGCCCGGAGCGGGACTGAGGGCCATGCCGGGTGCGGGAAGGCCCGGCCGCGCGGCCAGGACATCCGCCGGCGGGTGACGCAGGCAAAAACCCCTGGGTCGGCAGCGGCCCCGAGCAGGGCAAGGGCCGGGCCGGGCACGAGTCTGCCCAGACGCGCGGCCCGGCCCTCGGCCCGCCTGCGCCGCAGAGCTAAGCCCCGGGGTAGGCAGCGGCCCGGTGCGGGGCCGAAGGCAGGGTCGGGCACTGTTCGATCCGGGCGCGTGGCCAGGCACTCCGCTGGCGGGTGCCGCGGAGCTAAGCCCTGGTGTCGGCAGTGGCCTGGAGTGTGGCCGAGGGCCGGCCGGGCGCGGGGCAGCCTGGGTGCGCGGCCCGGCCCTCCACCGACGGGTGCCGCAGAGCTAAGTCCTGGGGTCGGCAGAGGCCCGGAACACGGCCGATGTTCGGGACTGAAACGCGGTGGCTTGGGTGTGTGTCCCGGTCCTCCACCGGCGGGAGCCGTGGAGCTAAGCTCCGGGGTCGGCAGAGGCCCGGAACGCGGCCGATGTTCGGGACTGGAGCGGGGCGGCTCGGGTGCGTGGCCTGGTCCTCCGCCAGCGGGAGCCGTGGAGCTAAGTCCTGGGGTTGGCAGCGTCCCGTAGCGCAGCCGAGTGTCGGGACGGGAGCATGGGGGCCCGTGCGCGCGGTGCGGCCTGTCACATGCGTGCCACGGAGCTAAGCCCAGGGGTCGGCAGCGCCCCGGATTGGGGCCGAGGGCCAGGCCGGGAGCGGGGTGGCCCAGGCTCGCGGCCCAGCCCTCCGCCCAGGAGTGCCGCGGAGCTAAGCCCCAGGGTCCACAGCGGCCCGAAGCGGGGCCGAGGGTCGGGACGGGAGCGGGGCGGCTTGGGCGCGTGGCCCGTCCCTTGGAACATGGGTGCCGCGGGGTTAAGCCCTGGAGTCCGCTGCGGCCCAGAACGCTGCCGAGGGTCGCAACGGGATCGGGGCAGTTCTGGCACGTGGCCCGGTTCTCCGCCGGTGGGTGCCGCGGAGCTAAGCCCAAGCGGTCAGCAGCGGCCCGGAGCGGGGCCGATTACCGGTTCGGGTGAGGGGTAGCCCGGGCGCGCGGCCCGGTCCTCGGCCCGCGTGTGCCGCGGAGCTAAGCCCCGCCGTCGGAGCGGCCCGGAGCGGGCCAAGGGCTGGGCCGGGCACGGGGGGCAGCCCAGGCACGTGGACAGGCCCTCCGCCGGCGTGTGCCACGGAGCTAAGCCCAGGGATTGGCAGCGGCCCGAAGCGGGCCGAGGGCCCGGCCAAGCGCTGTGTGACCCGGGCGCACGTCCCGGGCCTTGGGCAGCGGGTGCCGCGGAGCTAAGCCCTGGGGTAGGCAGTGGCCCGGAGCGGGGCCGAGGGTCGGGAAGGGAGAGGGCCGGCTCGGGCGCGTGGCCCGGCCCTCTGCCAGCGGGTGCTGCGGAGCTACGCCCCGGGGTTGGCAGCATTCTGGAGTGCGGCCGAGTGTTGGTATGGGTGCAGGAGGGCCTGGGCGTGCGGCCAGGCCCTCCACCGGGCGTGCCGCAGAGCTAAGCCCCGGGGTCGGCAGCAGCCCGGACCGGGGCCCAGGGAAGTGATGGGCGGGGGGCGGCCCGGGCGCGGGGCCCGTTCCGCGGCCCGCTTGTGCCGCGGAGCTAAGCCCCGGGGTCGGCCGCGGCCCGGAGCGGGTCCGAGGGCCGGGTAGGGCGCTGGGAAGCCCGGGCGCGTGGACAGGCCCTCCGCCGGCAGTTGCCGTGGAGCTGAGTCACGGGGTCGGCAGCGGCCCAAAGCGGGACCGAGGGCTGGGCAAGTCGCGGGGCGGCCCGGGCGCGCGGTCCCGTCTCTCGGCCTGCGGGTGCCGTGGAGCTAAGCCCCGGGGTTGGCAGCGGCCCGGAGCGTGGCCTAGGGCCGGGCCGGGTGCGGGGCGGCCCAGACACGCATCCCGGCCCTCGGCCCGCTGGTGCCGCGGAGCTAAGCCCCGGGGTCGGCAGCGGCCCGGAGAGGGGTCGAGGGCAGGGCTGGGCGCGGGACGGCCCGGGTAGCGGCCCGACCCTCAGCCCGCATGTGCTGCGGAGCTAAGCCCCGGAGTCGACAGCGGCCCAGAGCGGGGCCGAGAGCTGGGCCGGGCGCGGGGCAGCCCTGGCGTGCGGCCCGGTCCTCCGCCGGCAGGTGCCGCGGAGCTAAGTCCCGGGGTCGGCAGCGGCCCAGAGCGGGGCCAAGGGCCGCTCCGGGCATTGGAAGGCCCGTGGCCGTGGCCAGGCCCTCCGCTGGCGGGTGCCGCGGAGCTAAGCCCAGGTGTCGGCAGCGGCCCGGAGCGGGGCCGAGGGCTGGGCTGGGCGCGGGGCAGCCCGGGCGCGTGGCCAGGCACTCCGCTAGCGGGTGCCGCGGAGCTAAGCCCCGGGGTCGGCAGCGGCCCGGAGAGGGGCCAGGGCCGGGCCTTGCGCGGGCCACCCCAGGCTCGCGGCAAGGCCCTCCTCCGCCGGCAGGTGCCATAGAGCTAAGTACTGGGTTCGGCAGCGGCCCGAAACGCGGCCAATGGTCGGGACGGGAGCGGGGCGGCTCGTGTGCGCGGCCAGGCCCTCCGTGGCGGGTGCCACGGAGCTAAGCTCCGGGTGGGCAGCGGTCCACGGCAGGGCCTAGGGCCCAGCCGGGCGCTGTGGAACCCGGGCGCTCGACCTGGCCCTTGGCCCGCGGGTTCCGCGCAGCTAAGCCCCGGGGTAGGCAGCTTCCCGGAGGGGGACCGAGGGCCGGGCAGGGCGCTGGGCGGCCCGAGCGCGTGGACAGGCCCTCCGCCGGCGTGTGCCACGGAGCTAAGCCCCTGGTTCGGCAGCTGCCTGGAGCAGGGCCGAGGGATGTGCCGGTCGCCTGACGGCCCGGGCGCACGGCCCGGCCCTCGGTCCGCGTGTGCCGCGGAGCTAAGCCCCGGGGTCGGCAGCTGCCCGGAGCGGGACTGAGGGCCATGCAGGGCGCGGTCTGCCCGGGCGCGCGGACCGGACCTTCTCCGGCGGATGCCGCGTAGCTAAGCCCCGGGTTCGGCAGTGGCCCGGAGCAGGCCTGGGCCGGTCCGGGCGCGGGGCGGCCCCGGCGCGTCCCGGCCCTCGGCCTGCGTGTGCCGCGGAGCTAAGCCCCGCCGTCGGAGCGGCCCGGAGTGGGCCAAGGGCTGGGCCAGGCACGGGGGGCAGCCCAGGCGCGTGGACAGGCCCTCCGCCGGCGTGTACCGCGGAGCTAAGCCCAGGGGTTGGCAGCGGCCCGAAGCGGTCCGAGGGCCCGGCCGAGCGCTGTGGGACCCGGGCGCGCGTCCCAGCCCTTGGCCAGCGGCTGCCGCGGAGCTAAGCCCCGGGGTTGGCAGTGGCCCGTAGCGGGGCCGAGGGTCGGGAAGGGAGCGGGCCGGCTCGGGTGCGTGGCCCGGCCCTCCGCCAGCGGGTGCTGCGGAGCTACGCCCCGGGTTTGGCAGCAGTCTGGAGCGCGGCCGAGTGTTGGTATGGGCGCAGGCGGCCCGGGCGCGCGGTCAGGCCCTCCGCCGGGCGTGCCGCAGAGCTAAGCCCCGGGGTAGGCAGCTGCCCAGAGCAGGACCGAGGGCCGGGCAGGGCGCTGCGCGGCCCGAGCATGTGGACAGGCCCTCCGTCGGCGTGTGCCGCGGAGCTAAGCCCCTGGTTCGGCAGCTGCCCGGAGCGGGGCCGAGGGATGTGCCGGTCGCCAGATGGCCCGGGCGCGCGGCCCGGCCCTCGGCCCACGTGTGCCGCGGAGCTAAGCCCTGGGGTCGGCAGCTGCCCGGAGCAGGACTGAGGGCCGTGCAGGGCGCGGTCGGCCCGGGACCGGGCCTCCTCCGGCGGATGCCGCGAAGCTAAGCCCTGGATTCGGCAGTGGCCCCGAGCGGGCCAAGGGCAGGGCCGGGCACGGGGGGCGGCCCAGGCGCATGGACAGGCCCTCTGCCGGCGTGTTCCGCGGAGCTAAGCCCAGGGGTTAGCAGTGGCCCAAAGCGGGCCGAGGGCCCGGCCGAGCGCTGTGGGACACGTACGCGCGTCCCGGCCCTTGGCCAGCGGGTGCCGCAGAGCTAAGCCCTGGGGTAGGCAGTGGCCCGGAGCGGGGCCGAGGGTCGAGAAGGGAGAGGGCCGGCTCGGGCGCGTGGCCTTGCCCTCCGCCAGCGGTTGCTGCGGAGCTACGCCCCGGGGTTGGCAGCAGTCTGGAGCGCGGCCGAGTGTTGGTATGGGCGCAGGATGGCCCGGGCGTGCGGCCAGGCCCTCCGCCGGACATGCCGCAGAGCTAAGCCCTGGGGTCGGCAGCAGCCCGGAGCGGGGCCCAGGGAAGTGATGGGCGGGGGGCGGCCCGGGCGCGGGGCCCGTTCCGCGGCCCGCTTGTGCCACGGAGCTAAGCCCCGGGGTCGGCCGCGGCCCGGAGCGGGTCCGAGGGCCGGTTAGGGCACTGGGCAACCCGGGCGCGTGGACAGGCCCTCCGCCGGCAGTTGCCATGGAGCTGAGCCACGGGGTCGGCAGCGGCACGAAGCAGGACCGAGGGCTGGGCAAGTCGCGGGGGCGGCCTGGGCGCGCAGTTCCGTCTCTCAGCCCGCGGGTGCCGTGGAGCTAAGCCCCGGGGTTGGCAGCGGCCCGGAGCGTGGCCGAGGGCCGGGCCGGGTGCGGGGCGGCCCAGACGCGCATCCCCGCCCTCGGCCCGCTGGTGCCGCGGAGCTAAGCCCCGGGGTCGGCAGCGGCCCGGAGCGGGGCCGAGGGCAGGGCCGGGCGCGGGGCGGCCCGGGTAGCGGCCCGACCCTCGGCCCGCGTGTGCTGCGGAGCTAAGCCCCGGAGTCGACAGCGGCCCAGAGCGGGGCCGAGGGCTGGGCCGGGCGCGGGGCGGCCCTGGCGCACAGCCCGACCCTCGGCCCGCGGGTACCACGGGGCTAATCTCTGGAGTCAGCAGCGGCCCGAGCGGGGCCGATGGCGGGGCCGGGCGCGAGGCAGCCCTGGCGTGCGGCCCGGTCCTCCGCCGGCAGATGCCCCGGAGCTAAGTCCCGGGGTCGGCAGCGGTCTAGACCAGGGCCAAGGGCCGCGCCGGGCGTTGGAAGGCCCGTGGCCGTGGCCAGGCCCTCCGCTGTCGGGTGATGCGGAGCTAAGCCCCGGGGTTGGCAGCGGCCTGGAGTGGGGCCAAGGGCCGTTCCTGGCGCGGGGCGGCCCGGGCACGCGGCCCGGCCCTCGACCCGCTGTTGCCGCGGAGCTTAGGCCCGGGGTCGGCAGTGGACCGGAGCGCGCCCAAGTGTCGTGACGGGAGCTGGGCGGTCCGTGCGCGCGGCCGGGCCCTTGTCCCGCGGGTCCCACGGAGCGCAGCCCCGGGGTCGGCAGTGGCCCAGAGCGGGGCCAAGGGCCGGGCCGGGCGCTGGAAGGCCCGTGGCCAGGCCCTCCGCTGGCGGGTGCCGCGGAGCTAAGCCCGGGTGTCGGCAGCGGCCCGGAGTGGGGCCGAGGGCTGGGCTGGGCGCGGGGCAGCCCGGGCGCGTGGCCAGCCACTCCGCTAGCGGGTGCCGCGGAGCTAAGCCCCGGGGTCGGCAGCAGCCCAGAGCGGGGCCAGGGCCGGGCCGTGCGCGGGCCACCCCGGGCTCGCGGCCAGGCCCTCCGCCGGCGGGTGCCATAGAGCTAAGTACTGGGTTCGGCAGCGGCCCGGAACGCGGCCAATGGTCGGGACGGGAGCGGGGCGGCTCATGTGCGCAGCCAGGCCCTCCATGGCGGGTGCCACGGAGCTAAGCTCCGGGGTGGGCAGCGGCCCACGGCAGGGCCTAGGGCCCAGCCGGGCGCTGTGGAACCTGGGCGCTCGACCCGGCCCTTGTCCCGCGGGTGCCGCGGAGCTAAGCCCCGGGGTAGGCAGCTTCCCGGAGGGGGAACGAGGGCCGGGCAGGGCGCTGGGCGGCCCGAGCGCGTGTACAGGCCCTCCGCCGGCGTGTGCCACGGAGCTAAGCCCCTGGTTTGGCAGCTGCCTGGAGCAGGGCCGAGGGATGTGCTGGTCGCCGGACGGCCCGGGCGCACGGCCCGGCCCTCGGCCCGCGTGTGCCGCGGAGCTAAGCCCTGGGGTCGGCAGCTGCCCGGAGCGGGACTGAGGGCCGTGCAGGGCGTGGTCTGCCCGGGCGCGCGGACCGGACCTTCTCCGGCGGATGCCGCGTAGCTAAGCCCCGGGTTCGGCAGTGGCCCGGAGCAGGCCAGGGCCGTTCCGGGCGCGGGTCGGCCCCGGCGCGTCCCGGCCCTTCGCCCACGTGTGCCGTGGAGCTAAGCCCCGCCATTGGAGCGGCCCGGAGCAGGCCAAGGGCTGGGCCGGGCACGGGGGGCGGCCCAAGCACGTGGACAGGCCCTCCGCCGGCGTGTGCCGCGGAGCCAAGCCCAGGGGTTGGCAGCAGCCCGATGCGGGCCGAGGGCCCGGCCGAGCGCTGTGGGACCCGGGCGCGCGTCCCGGCCCTTGGCCAGCGGGTGCCGCAGAGCTAAGCCCCGGGGTAGGCAGTGGCCCGGAGCGGGGCCGAGGGTCGGGAAGGGAGCGGGCCGGCTCGGGCGCGTGGCCCGGCCCTCCGCCAGCGGGTGCTGCGGAGCTACGCCCCAGGGTTGGCAGCGGTCTGGAGCGCGGCCGAGTGTTGGTATGGGCGCAGGGCGGCCCGGGCGCGCGGCCAGTCCCTCCGCCGGGCGTGCCGCAGAGCTAAGCCCCGGGGTCGGCAGCAGCCCAGAGCGGGGCCCAGGGACGTGACGGGCGGGGGGCGGCCCGGGCGCGGGGCCCGGCCCCCGGCCCGCTTGTGCCGCGGAGCTAAGCCCCGGGGTCGGCCGTGGCCCGGAGTGGGTCCGAGGGCCGGATAGGGCGCTGGGCAGCCCGGGCGCGTGGACAGGCCCTCCGACGGCAGTTGCCGTGGAGCTGAGCCACGGGGTCGGCAGCGGCCCGAAGCGGGACCGAGGGCTGGGCAAGTCGCGGGGCGGCCCGGGCACGCGGTCACGTCTCTTGGCCCGCGGGTGCCGTGGAGCTAAGCCCCGGGGTTGGCAGCGGCCCAGAGCGTGGCCAAGGGCCGGGCCGGGTGCGGGGCGGCCCAAACGCGCATCCCGGCCCTCGGCCCGCTGGTGCCGCGGAGGTAAGCCCTGGGGTCGGCAGCGGCCCGGATCGGGGCCGAGGGCTGGGCCGGGCGCGGGGCGGCCCGGGTGCGCGGCCCGACCCTCGGCCCGCGTGTGCTGCGGAGCTAAGCCCCGGGGTCGACAGCGGTCCAGAGCGGACCGAGGGCAGGGCTGGGTGCGGGGCGGCCCGGGTGCGCGGCCCGACCCTCGGCCCGCGTGTGCTGCAGAGTTAAGCCCCGGGGTCGGCAGCGGTAAGGAGCGCGGCCGAGGGCCGAGCCAGGCGCGGGGTAGCCCGGGCACGCGGCCCAGCCCTCCGCCGGCGGGGGCCGCAGAGCTAAGTCCTGGGGTCTGCAGCGGCCCGGAGAGGGACCATGGGCCGGTCCGGGCGCGGGGCGGCCCGGGCGCACGGCCCGGCCCTCGGCCCGCTGTTGCCGCGGAGATAAGGCCCGGGGTCGGCAGCGGCCCAGAGCTCGGTGAGTGTCGGGACGGGAGCGGGGCTGCCCGTGCGCGAGACCAGGCCCTTGTCCCGCGGGTCCAACGGAGCAAAGCACCGGGGTTGGCAGCGGCCCGGAGTGGGGCCGAGGGCCAGGTCGGGTGCTGGAAGGCCCGGGCGCGTGGCCTGGCCCTACGCTGGCAGGTGCGCGGAGCTAAGCCCCAGGGTGAGCAGTGGCCCGGGGTGGGACTGAGGGCGGGTCCAGCCGCGGGGCGGCCCGTGTGCGTGGCCAGGACATCTGCCGGCGGGTGCCGCGGGCAAAAACTTCTGGGTCAGCAGCGGCCCGTGGCAGGGCCGAGGGCCGGGACGGGCGCGGGGAAGCCCAGGCGCGCGGCCTGGCCCTCGGCCCGCTGGTGCCGCGGAGTTAAGCACCGCAGTCGGCAGCGGCCCGGAGCGGGGGCGAATGCTGGGCCGGGCGTGTGGTGGCCCGGGCGAGGGGTGTGGTGGCCCGGGCGAGTGGCCCGGCACTCTGCCGGCGGGTGTCGAGTAGCTAAGCCCCGGGGTCAGCAGTGGTCTGGAGCGCTGCCGAGTGTCCGTACTGGCGCGGGGCGGCCTGGGCGCGCAGCGCGGCCCTCTGCCCACAGATGCCGCGGAGCTAAGCCCCAGGGGCGGCAGCGGCCCGGAACACGGCCGAGGGTCAGGAAGGGAGCGGGGCAGCCCTGGTGCGCGGCCCGGCCCTCTGCCGACGGTTGCCGCAGAGCTAAGCCCCGGGGTCGGCAGCAGCCCAGACTGAGGCCGACTGTCGGGACGGGAGCGTGGCGGCTCCAGTGCGTGGCCCGGTCCTCCGCCAGCGGGCGCCGAGGACCTAAGTCCCCGGGTCGGCAGGGGCCGGGAGCGGGGCCGAGGGCCGGGCAAGGCGCTGGGCGGCCCTGGCGCGCGGACCCTTCTCTCGGCCCGCGGGTGCCGTGCAGCTAAGCCGCGGGGTCGGCAGCACCCCGGAATGGGGCCGACAGCCGGGCCCGTCGCAGCCGGCCCTGGCACGCGGACTGACCCTCCGTCGACAGGTACCGCAGAGCTAAGCCCCGGGTTCGGCAGCGGCCCAGAGCTGGGCCATGGCCGGAACTGGAGCGGGCCCCCCCGGTTCGCCACCCGGCCCTCGGCCCGCGGGTGCCGCGGAGCTAAGCCCCGGGGTCGGTAGCGGCCTGGCGCGGGGCCAAGGGCTGGGCCGGGCGCGGGTTGGCCCAGGAGCACGGCTCGGCCCTCTGCCATTGTGTGCCGCGAAGCAAATCCCCGGGGTCGGCAGCGGACCGGAGCATGGCCGAGGGCCGGGCCGGGTGCAGGGCTGCCCAGGCGCTCGGCCCGGCCCTCAGCCCACTGGTGCCGCGGAGCTAAGCCCTAGGGTCGGCAGCGGCCCGGAGGGGGGCCGAGGGCCGGGCCGGGCGCGGGAAGGCCCGGGCGCGCGGCCCGAACATCGGCCCGCGGGTGCCGCGGTGCTAATCTCCGGAGTCAGCAGCGGCCAGAGCGGGACCTATGGCCGGGCCGGGCGCGAGGCAGCCCTGGCGTGCGGCCCGGTCCTCCGCCGGCAGGTGCCGCGGAGCTAAGTCCCGGGGTCGGCAGCGGCCCGGAGCGGGGCCGAGGGCCGGGTTGGGCGCTGGGCAACCCGGGCGCTTGGACAGACCCTCCGCCGGGAGGTGCTGCGGAGGTAAGCCCCGGGGTCGGCAGCGGACCGGAATGGGGCCGATGGATGTGCCAGGCGTGGGGCGGACCCGGCGCGTGGCCTGGCCGTCGGCCTGCGTGTGCTGCGGAGCTAAGCCCTGGGGTCGGCAGCAGCCCGGAGCTTGGTGGAGGGCCGGGCCGGGCGCTGGGTGGCTCGGGCGCGCGGCCCGGTCCTCGTCCCGCGGGTACCACAGAGCTAAGCCCTGGGGTCGGCAGCCACCCGGAGCGGGGACGAGAGCCGGACCGGGCGCGGTGCGGCACGGGCGCACGGCCCAGCCCTCACTCCGCGGGTACCGAGTAGCTAAGCCCCGGTGTTTGCAGGGGCCCGTAGCTGGGCCGAAGGCAGGACCGGGCGCGGGGTGGCCCGGGTGCGCGTTCCGGCACTTGTCCCGCGGGTACCGCGGAGCTAAGCCCCGGTGTCGGCAGCGGCCCGGAGCTGGGCCGAATGCAGGGCCGGGCGCCATGTGGCCCGGGCACGCGGCCCGGCCCTCCACCGGGGGGTTCCACGGAGCTAAACCCCGGGGTCGGCAGCGGCCAGTGCATCCGACGGCGGGTGCCGCGGGGCAAAGCCCTGGGTAGGCAGCGACCCAGAGCGAGGCCGAGGGCCGGGACGGGCGCGGGGAGGCCCAGGCACGCGGCCCCAGCCTTGGCCCGCTGGTCTCGCGAAGCTAAGCCCTGGGGTCGGCAGCGGCCCGCGGCAGGGCCGAGGGCCCGGCTGGGCGCTGTGGGACCCGGGCGCGCAACCCGGCCCTTGGCCAGTGGGTGCCGCGGAGCTAAGCCCCGGGTTCAGCAGCAGCCCGGGGTAGGGCTGAGGGCCGGGTAGGGCGCTGGGCAGCCCGGGTGCGTGGACAGGCTCTCCGCCGGCAGGTGCCGCGGAGCTAAGCCCCGGGGTCGGCAGGGACCCGAATCAGGGCCGAGGGCCGGGCCGGGCGCGGTGCGGCCTGGGCGCGCGGCCAGACCCTCCACCGGGGGGTGCCGCCGAGCTAAGCCCCAGCATCGGCAGCGGCCCAGAGCAGGGCCGAGGGACGTGCCTGGCGCGGTGCAGTCCGGGTTCGCGGCCCGGCCCTCAGCCCGCGCGTGCCGCGGAACTAAGCCCCGGGGTCGGCAGCTGCCTGGAGTGGGACTGAGGGCAGTGCCGGGAGCGGCCGTCCTGAGTGCGCAGAAAAGCCCTCCGCCGGCGGGTGCCACGGAGCTAATCCCCGGGGTTGGCAGTGGCCCGGAGCGGGCCCAGGAACGGGCCGGGCAAGGGGCGGACCCGGCGTGCAGCCTGGCCCTCGGCCTGCGTATGCTGTGGAGCTAAGCCCTCGTGTTGGCAGCGGCCCGGAGCATGGTTGAGGGCAGGGCCGGGCACTACGCGGCCCAGGCGCGTGTCCAGGCCCTCCGCCGGCGGGTGCCAAGGAGCTAAGCCCTGGGGTCGGCAGCGGCCCGGAGCGGGGACGAGTGCCGGACCGGGCGCAGTGCGGCGCGAGCACGCGGCCCGGCCCTCGCACCCCGGGTACCGCGGAGCTAAGCCCCGGGTTCGGCAGCTGCCCTGAGCGGGACTGAGGGCCGTGCCGGGCGCGGCCAGCCCGGGTGAGCGGACAGGCCCTTCGCCGGCGGGTGCCGCGGAGCTAAGCCCCGGGTTCGGCAGTGGCCCGGAGCGGGCCGAGGGCCGGGCAGGGCGTGGGGCGGCCAGGGCACGCGGCCCAGCCCTCCTCCGGGGTTGCTGTGGAGCTAAGCCCCGGGGTCGGCAGCAGCCCAAAGCGGGGCCGAGGGTCGGGACGGGAGCGGGGCGGCTCGGGCACGCGGTCCAACCCTCAGACCGCGGCTGCCGCGGGGCTAAGACCTGGGGTCCGCAGCGACCCAGAACGCGACCGAGGGTTCCGACGGTATCGGGGCAGCCCGGGCACGTGGCCCGGTTCTCTGCCGGCGGGTGACGCGGAGCTAAGCCCCGGGGTTGGCAGCGGCCCGGGTGCTGGATGGCCTGGGCGCGTGGCCAATCCCTCCGCTGGCGGGTGGCGTGGAGCTAAGCCCCGGGGTTAGCAACGGCCGGGAGCGGGGCTGAGGGATGGGCCGGGCGCAGGGCAGCCCGGGTACGCGGCCCGGTTCTCTGCCGGCGGGTGCTGCAGAGCTAAGCTCCAGGTCAGGCAGCGGCCCGGAACGCTGCCGAGGGTCGGGAAGGGAGCGGGCCGGCTCGGGCACGCGACCCGGCCCTCCACCGGCGGGTTCCGCGGAGCTAAGCCGCAGGGTTGGCAGCGGTATGGAGCGCGGCCGAGTGTAGGTACGGGCCCCGGGCGCCCCGGGTGCACGGCCCGACCCTCGGTCTGTTGGTGCCGCGAAGCTAAGCCCCAGGGTCGGCAGCGGCCCGGAGCGCGGCCGAGTGTCGGGACGGGAGCATGGCGGCCCGTGAGCGCGGCCCGGCCCTTGTCCCGCGGGTGCCACAGAGCTAAGCCCCGGGGTGGGCATCGGCCCGAAGCGGGGCCGAATGTCGGGACTGGATCGGGGTGGCCCGGAACGCGGCACAGCCCTCGGCCCGCGGGTGCCGCGTAGCTAAGCACCGGGGACGGCAGCGGCCCGGAGCGAGGCCGAGGGCCGGGCCGGGGCTGGGCGGCCCGGGCGCTGGCCTGTCCCTATGATGGCGGTTGCCGCAGAGCTAAACCCCGGTGTCGGCAGTGGCCCGGAGCGGGGCTGAAGACTGGGCTGGGCGCGGTGCAGCCCGGGCGCATGGCCAGGCCCTCCGCCGGCGGGTGCAGCAGAGCTAAGCCCCGGGGTCGGCAGTGGCCCAGAATGCGGCCGATGGTCGGAACGGGATTGGGGCGGCTCGGGTGCACGTCCCGGTCCTCCGCCGGCAGGTGCCGCGGAGCTAAGCCCCGGGTTTGGCAGCAGCCCAGAACGCGGCCGAGGGTCGGGAAGGGAGCGGGCTGGCTCGGGCGCACAACCCGGCCCTCCGCCGGCGGGTGTCGTGGTGCTAAGCCCTGGAGTTGGCAGCATTCTGGAGCGCGGCCGATTGTCGGTACGGTCGCGGGGCGGCCCAGCCGCGAGGCCCGGCCCTTGGCCTCTTGGTGCCGCAAAGCTAAGCCCCAGCGTTGGCAGCTGCCCAGAGCTGGGCTGAGGACCGGGCCGGGTGTGGTTCGGCCCGGGCGCGCGGCCAGGCCCTCCGCTGGGTGTTGCCATGGAGCTAAGCCCCGGCGTTGGCAGTGGCCCAGAATGGGGCCGAGGGATGTGACGGGCGCAGGGCGGCCCGGGCGCGTGGCCCGCTGTTGCCGCGGAGCTAAGCCCCGGGGTCGGCAGCGGCCCGGAGCGGGGCCGAGGGCCGGGTTGGGCGCTGGGCAGCCCGGGCGCATGGACAGGCCCTCCGCCGGCGTGTGCCGCAGAGCTAAGCCCCGGGGTCGGCAGCGGCCCAAAGCGGGCCGAGGGCCGGGCCGGACACGGGCGGGGCGGCCCAGACGCGGAGCCAGGCCAACCGCCGGTGGGTGCCGCAGAGCTAAGCCCCAGGTTTGGCAGCGGTCCAGAACGCGGCCGAGGGTCGGGAAGGGAGCGGGCCGGCTCGGGCGCCCGACTCGGCCCTCCGCCAGCGGGTGCCGCGGAGCTAACCCCAGGGTTCGGCATCGGCCCGCGGCAGGGCCGAGGGCCCGGCCGAGCGCTGTGGGACCCGGGCACGCGACCCGGCCCTTGGCCAGCGGGTGCCGCGGAGCTAAGCCCCGGTGTAGGCAGTGGCCCGGAGCAGGGCCGAGGGTCGGGAAGGGAGCGGGCCGGCTCGGGCGAGCAGCCCGGCCCTCCGCCAGCGGGTGCTGCGGAGGTACACCCCGGGGTTGACAGCGGTCTGGAGCGCGGCCGAGTGTCGTTATGGGTACAGGGCGGCCCGGGTGCGCGGCCAGGCCCTCCGCCGGGCGTTGCCGCAGAGCTAAGCCCCGGGGTCAGCAGCAGCCCGGAGCGGGGCCCAGGGACGTGACTGGCGCGGGGCGGCCCGGGCGTGGGGCCCGGCCCGCGGCCCGCTTGTGCAGGTCGGCAGCGGCCCGGAGCGGGGCCGAGGGCCAGGTTGGGCGCTGGGTAGCCCGGGCGCATGGACAGGCCCTCCGCCAGCGGGTGCCATGGAGCTAAGCCACGGGGTCGACAGCAGCCCAGAGTGGGGCCGAGGGACGTGCCGGGCGCGGGACGGCCCGGGCTCGCGGCCCGGCCCTCGGCCCACGCGTGCCGCGGAACTAAGGCCCGCGGTCGGCAGCTGCCCGGAGCGGGACTGAGGGCAGTGCCGGGAGCGGCCGGCCCCTGGCGCGCGGAAATGCCCTCGGCGGCGGGTGCCACGGAGCTAATCCCGGGGTCGGCAGTGGCCCGGTGCGGGCCCAGGACCGGTCCGGACAAGGGACGGACCCGTCGCGCGGCCTGGCCCTCGGCCCGCGTATGCTGCGGAGCTAAGCCCTGGGGTTTGCATCAGCCCGGAGCGAGGTTGAGGGCCGGGCCGAGCACTAGGCGGCCCGGGCGCATGTCCAGGCCCTCCGCCAGCGGATGCCAAAGAGATAAGCCCTGGGGTCGGCAGCGACCCGGAACGGGGACGAGTGCCGCACCGGGCGCGGTGCGGCACGGGCGCACGGCCCGGCCCTCGCCCCGCGAGTACCGAGGAGCTAAGCCCCGGGGTCGGCAGGGGCCCAGAGTGGGGCCGAGGGCCGAGCCGGGCGCAGGGTGGCCCGGGCGCGCGGCCCGGCCCTTGCCCCGCGGGTACCGCGGAGCTAAACCCCGGTGTCGGCAGCGGCCTGGATCTGGGCCGAAGGCAGGGCCGGGCGCCATGCGGCCCGGGTGCGCGGCCTGGCCCTCCGCCGGGGGGTGCCGCGGAGCTAAACCCCAGGGTCGGCAGCGGCCAAG
This sequence comes from Sorex fumeus, assembly GCF_029834395.1. Taxonomy (NCBI): domain Eukaryota; kingdom Metazoa; phylum Chordata; class Mammalia; order Eulipotyphla; family Soricidae; genus Sorex; species Sorex fumeus. The sequence goes on along the minus strand of NW_026606224.1, from coordinate 1,982,270 downwards.
GCACCCGACAGCGGGTGCCGCGGGGCAAAGCCCCTGGGTTGGCAGCGACCCAGAGCGAGGCCGAGGGCCGGGCCGGGCGCGGGGAGGCCCAGGCACGCGGCCCCGCCCTTGGCCCACTGGTGTCGCGGAGCTAAGCCCTGGGGTCGGCAGTGGCCCGCGGCAGGGCCGAGGGTCAGCCGGGCACTGTGGGACCTGGGCGCGCAACCCGGCCCTTGGCCCCCGGGTGCCGCGGAGCTAAGGCCCGGGGTCAGCAGCAGCCCGGGGCAGGGCCGAGGGCCGGGTAGGGCGCTGGGCAGCCCAGGCACGTGGACAGGCTCTCTGCCGTCAGGTGCCGCTGAGCTAAGCCCCGGGGTCGGCAGGGGCCCAAAGCGGGTCCGAGGGCCGGGCCGGGCGCGGTGCGGCCTGGGCACGCGGCCCGGCCCTCCACCGGGGGGTGCCGCCGAACTAAGCCCCGGCATCGGCAGCGGCCCAGAGAGGGGCCGAGGGACGTGCCGGGAGCGGGGCGGCCCGGGCTCGCGGCACGGCCCTCGGCCCGCGTGTGCCGCGGAACTAAGCCCAGGGGTCGGCAGCTGCCCAGAGTGGGACTGAGGGCAGTGCCGGGAGCGGCCGGCCCGGGCGCGCAGAAAGGCCCTCCGCCGGCGGGTGCCACGGAGCTAATCCCCGGGGTCGGCAGTGGCCCGGAGTGCGGCCAGGGCCAGGTCGGGCGTGGGGCGGCCCCAGCGCGGCACGGCCCTCAGCCTGCGTATGCTGCGGAGCTAAGCCCCGGGTTTGACAGTGGCCCGGAGCGGGCCGAGGGCCGGGCAGGGCGCGGGGCGGCCAGGGCACGCGGCTCAGCCCTCCTCCGGGGTTGCTGCGGAGCTAAGCCCCGGGGTCGGCAGCAGCCCGAAGCGGGGCCGAGGGTCGGGACGGGAGCGGGGCGGCTCGGGCACGCGGCCCAACCCTCAGACCGCGGCTGCCGCGGGGCTAAGACCTGGGGTCCGCAGTGCCCCAGAACGCGACCGAGGGTCCCGACGGTATCGGGGCAGCAATGGCACGTGGCCCGGTTCTCCCCCGGCGGGTGCCGCGGAGCTAAGCCCCGGAGTCGGCAGCGACACAGAACGTGGCCGAGGGTCGGGAAGGGAGCGGGCCGGCTCGGGCGCACGACTCGGCCCTAAGCCGGCGGGTGATGCGGAGCTAAGCCCAGGGGTCGGCAGCGGCCTGCGGCATGGCCGAGGGCCCGGGCGAGCACTGTGGGACCCGGGCGCGCGACCTGGCCCTTGGCCAGCGGGTGCCGCGGAGATAAGGCCCGGGGTCGGCAGTGGCCCGGAGCGGAACCAAGGACCGGGCCGACATGGGGCAGCCCGGGTGCGGTGCCCGACCATCGGCCCGAGGGTACCGTGGAGCTAAGCCCCGGGGTCAGCAGCGGCTGGAGCGGAGCCGAGGGCCGGGCCGGGTGCTGTGTGGACCGGGCGCGCGGCCAGGCCATCCGAAGGCGGGTGCAGGGGGGCAAAGCCCCTGGGTCGGCAGCGGCCCAGAGTGTGGCGGAGGGCCGGGCCGGGTGCGGGGAGGCCCAGGCATGTGGTTCCGCCCTCGGCCCGCTGGTGTCGCGGAGCTAAGCCCCGTGGACGGCAGCGGCCTGGAGCGGGACCGAGGACCGGGCTGAGCACGGTGCGGCCCGGGCGCGCAACCCGGCCCTTGTACCGCGGGTGCCGGTGAGCTAAGCCCTGGGGTCAGCAGCGGCCCGGAGCGAGGCCGAGGGCCGGGGCAGGCGTGGGGAGGTCCAAGTGCGCTGCCCCGCACTCGGCCCATGGTGTTGCGGAGCTAAGCCCCGGGGTGGACAGCGGCCCGGATCGGTGTCGAGGGCCGGGCAATCCGCGGGGCAGCCCGGGCGCACGGCCCGGGCCTCCGCCGGCGGGTGCCGCAGAGCTAAGCCCCTTGGTCGGCAGTGGCCCGGAACGCGGCCGAGGGTCGGGAAGGGAGCGGGCCAGCTCGGGCGCGCGGCCTGGACCTCCGCCGGCAGTTGCCGCGGAGCTAAGCCTCGGGGTTGGCAGCGGTCTGGAGGGCGGCTCAGTGTCGGTACAGGCGTGGGGCGGCCCGGGCACGCGGCCCGGCCCGCAGCCCGCTGTTGCCAAGGAGCTAAGCCCCGGGATCAGCAGCAGCCCGGAGTGGGGCCGAGGGACATGTGCGCTGGGCAGCCCGGGCGCGTAGACAGGCCCTCTGACGGCAGGTGCCGCGGAGCTAAGCCTCAGGGTCGGCAGCAGCCCGGAGCATGGCCGAGGCCAGGGCCAGGCGCGGGGCTGCCCTGGCGTGCGACCCAGCCCTCCGCCAGGGGGTGCCGCGGAGATAAGCCCCGGATTCGGCAGCGGCCCGAAGCGGGACCAAGGGTCAGGACGGGAGCGGGGCGGCTCGGGCGCGTGGCCCAAAACCGGGACCGCGGGTGCCTCGGGGCTAATCCCTGGGGTCCGCAGCTGCACAGAACGCGGCCGAGAATTCCGACGGGATCGGGGCAGCCGGGCACGTTGCCCGATCCTCCGCCGGCGGGTGCCGTGGAGCTAAGCCCCGGGGTCGGCAGCGGCCCAGAACGGGGCCGAAGGCCGGACCGGGCGCTGGACGGCCCGGGCGCTTGGCCAGGCCCTCCACTGGCGGGTGGCGCGGAGTTAAGCCCCGGGGTCGGCAGTGGCCGGGAGCGGGGCCGAAGGCTGTGGTGGGCATGGCCGGCCTGGGCGCACGTCCAGTCCCTCTGCCGACGGGTGCTGCGAAGCCAAGCCCTGGGGTCGGCAGCAGCCCGGAGCGGGGCCGAAGGCCGGACCGGGCAAAGGGGCAGCCCGGGTGCGCGGCCCGGCCCTCTGCCGGCGGGTGCCACAGAGCTAAGTCCTGCGGTCGGCAGCGGCCCGGGGCGGGGCAGAGGGCCAGGACAGGCGCGGTGCAGCCTGGGTGTGCAGCCCGGCCCTCGGCCCGCGGGTGCAGCGGAGCTAACCCCCAGGGTCAGCAACGTCCCGGGGCGGGGCCGAGGGCCGGGCCGGGCGAGGGGAGGCTCAGGCGCGAGGCCTGGCCTTCGGCCCGCTGGTGTCGCGGAGCTAAGCCCCGGGGTCGGCAGTGGCCCGGATTAAGGCCGAGGGCCGGGCCGGGCGGTGGGTGGCCCGGGCGCGTGGCCAGGCCCTCCGCTGGCGTGTGCCGCAGAGCTAAGCCCCGGGGTCGGCAGCGGACTGGAGCAGTGCCAAGGGACGGGCCAGGCGCGGTGTGGCCCCGGCGCGCAGTCCTGCCCTTGGCCCGCGGGTGTCGCGGAGCTAAGCCGGGTTTGGCAGCGGCACGGAGCGGGGCCATGCCCAGGACGTGAGCGGGGACCCCCGGCTTGCGCCGTGGCCCTCGGCCCGCAGGTGCCACGGAGCTACGTCCCGGAGTCGGCAGCTGCCCAGAGCAGAGCTGCGGGCCCGGCTGGGTGCGGTGCAGCACAGGCGCTCGGCCCGACCCTCGAACTGCGGGTGCCGCGTAGCTAAGCCCTGGGGTCGGCAGCAACCCGGAGCGCGGCCGAGTGTCGGTACGTGAGCCGGGCGACCCCTGCGCGCGGCCCGGCCCTTGTCCCGCGGGTGCCACAGAGCTAAGCCCCAGGGTGGGCATCGGCCCGAAGCGAGGCCGAGGGTCGGGACTGGATGGGGCGGCACTGGAACGCAGCACAGCCCTCAGCCCGCGGGTGCCGCGTAGCTAAGCCCCAGGGTTGGCAGCGGCCCGGAGCGAGGCCGAGGGCCGGGCCGGGCGCTGGGCGTCCCGGGCGCTGGCCAGGCCCTCTGATGGCGGTTGCCGTGGAGCTAAACCCCGGTGTTGGCAGCGGACCGGAGCGGGGCTGAAAACTGGGCCAGGTAAGGGGCAGCCCGGGAGCACGTCCCGGCCCTCCGCCGGCAGGTGCCGCAAAGCTAAGCCCGGAGTCGGCAGCGGCCGGAGCGGAGCCGAGGGCCGGGCCGGGTGCGGTGCGGACCGGACAAGCGGCCAGGCCATCCGAAGGCGGGTGCAGGGGGGCAAAGCCCCTGGGTCGGCAGCGGCCCAGAGTGTGGCGGAGGGCCGGGCCGGTTGCGGGGAGTCCCAGGCATGTGGTTCCGCCCTCGGCCCACTGGTGTCGCGGAGCTAAGCCCCGTGGACGGCAGCGGCCCGGAGCGGGGCCGAGGACCGGGCTGACCACGGTGCGGCCCGGGCGTGCGACCCGGCCCTTGTACCGCGGGTGCCGGTGAGCTAAGCCCTGGGGTCAGCAGCGGCCCAGAGCGAGGCCGAGGGCCGGGACAGGCATGGGGAGGCCCAAGTGCGCTGCCCCGCACTCGGCCCATGGTGTTGCGGAGCTAAGCCCCGGGGTCGGCAGCGGCCCGGATCAGTGTCGAGGGCCAGGCCATCCGCGGGGCAGCCCAGGCGCGCGGCCCGGGCCTCCGCCGGTGGGTGCCGCAGAGCTAAGCCCCTTGGTCGGCAGTGGCCCGGAACGTGGCCGAGGGTCGGGAAGGGAGCGGGCCAGCTCGGGCGCGCGGCCTGGACCTCCGCCGGCGGTTGCCGCGGAGCTAAGTCCCGGGGTTGGCAGCGGTCTGGAGGGCGGCCCAGTGTCGGTACGGGCGTGGGGCGGCCCGGGCACGCGGCCCGGCCCGCAGCCCGCTGTTGCCACAGAGCTAAGCCCCGGGATCAGCAGCGGCCCGGAGCGGGGCCGAGGGACATGTTGTGCGCTGGGCAGCCCGGGCGCGTGGACAGGCCCTCTGACGGCAGGTGCCGCGGAGCTAAGCCCCAGGGTCAGCAGCAGCCCGGAGCATGGCCGAGGCCAGGGCCAGGCGCGGGGCTGCCCTGGCGTGCGACCCAGCCCTCCGCCAGGGGGTGCCGCGGAGATAAGCCCCGGATTCGGCAGCGGCCCGGATTAAGGCCGAGGGCCGGGCCGGGCGGTGGGTGGCCCGGGCGCGTGGCCAGGCCCTCCGCTGGCGTGTGCCGCGGAGCTAAGCCCCGGTGTCGGCAGCGGACTGGAGCAGGGCCAAGGGACGGGCCAGGCGCGGTGTGGCCCCGGCGCGCGGTCCTGCCCTTGGCCCGTGGGTGTCGCGGAGCTAAGCCGGGTTCGGCAGTGGCACGGAGCGGGGCCATGCCCAGGACGTGAGCAGGGACCCCCGGCTCGCGGCATGGCACTCGGCCCGCAGGTGCCACGGAGCTACGTCCCGGAGTCGGCAGCTGCCCAGAGCAGAGCTGCGGGCCCGGCCGGGTGCGGTGCAGCACAGGCGCTCGGCCCGACCCTCGGACTGCGGGTGCCGCGTAGCTAAGCCCTGGGGTCGGCAGCAGCCCGGAGAGTGGCCGAGTGTCGGTACGTGAGCCGGGCGACTCCTGCGCGCGGCCCGGCCCTTGTCCCGCGGGTGCCACAGAGCTAAACCCCAGGGTGGGCATCGGCCCGAAGCGAGGCCGAGGGTCGGGACTGGATCGGGGCGGCCCCGGAACGCAGCACAGCCCTCAGCCCGCAGGTGCCGCGTAGCTAAGCCCCGGGGTCGGCAGCGGCCCGGAGCGAGGCCGAGGGTCGGGCCGGTCGCTGGGCGTCCCGGGCGCTGGCCAGGCCCTCCGATGGCGGTTGCCGCGGAGCTAAACCCTGGTGTCAGCAGTGGCCCGGAGCGGGGCTGAAGACTGGGCCGGGCGCGGGGCAGCCTGCGAGTGCGGCCCGGCCCTCCGCCGGCAGGTGCCGCAAAGCTAAGCCCGGGGTCGGCAGCGGCCCAGAATGCGGCCGATGGTCGGGACGGGATTGGGGCAGCTCGGGTGCACGTCCCGGTCCTCCGCCAGCAGGTGCCGCGGAGCTAAGCCCCGGGTTTGGCAGCGGTCCCGAATGCAGCCGAGGGTCGGGAGGGAGCGGGCCAGCTAGGGTGCGTGACCCGGCCCTCCACTGGCGGGTGCCGCGGAGCTATGCCCTGGGGTTGGCAGCGGTCTGGAGCGCGGCCGAGTATCGGTACGGGCGCGGGGCGGCCTGGGTGCGTGTCCCGGCCCTCGGACTGTTGGTGCCGCGAAGCTAAGCCCCGGGGTTGGCAGTGGACTGGGGCGGGGCCGAGGGCCGGGCCGGGAGCAGGGCAGCCCGGGTGCGCGGCCCGGACCTCCATCGGCGGGTGCCGCAGAGCTAAGCCCCTTGGTCGGCAGTGGCCCGGAACGCGGCCGAGGGTCGGGAAGGGAGCGGGCCAGCTCGGGCGCGCGGCCTGGACCTCCGCCGGCAGTTGCCGAGGAGCTAAGCCTCGGGGTTGGCAGCGGTCTGGAGGGCGGCTCAGTGTCGGTACAGGCGTGGGGCGGCCCGGGCACGCGGCCCGGCCCGCAGCCCGCTGTTGCCAAGGAGCTAAGCCCCGGGATCAGCAGCAGCCCGGAGTGGGGCCGAGGGACATGTGCGCTGGGCAGCCCGGGCGCGTAGACAGGCCCTCTGACGGCAGGTGCCGCGGAGCTAAGCCTCAGGGTCGGCAGCAGCCCGGAGCATGGCCGAGGCCAGGGCCAGGCGCGGGGCTGCCCTGGCGTGCGACCCAGCCCTCCGCCAGGGGGTGCCGCGGAGATAAGCCCCGGATTCGGCAGCGGCCCGAAGCGGGACCAAGGGTCAGGACGGGAGCGGGGCGGCTCGGGCGCGTGGCCCAAAACCGGGACCGCGGGTGCCTCGGGGCTAATCCCTGGGGTCCGCAGCTGCACAGAACGCGGCCGAGAATTCCGACGGGATCGGGGCAGCCGGGCACGTTGCCCGATCCTCCGCCGGCGGGTGCCGTGGAGCTAAGCCCCGGGGTCGGCAGCGGCCCAGAACGGGGCCGAAGGCCGGACCGGGCGCTGGACGGCCCGGGCGCTTGGCCAGGCCCTCCACTGGCGGGTGGCGCGGAGCTAAGCCCCGGGGTCGGCAGTGGCCGGGAGCGGGGCCGAAGGCTGTGGTGGGCATGGCCGGCCTGGGCGCACGTCCAGTCCCTCTGCCGACGGGTGCTGCGAAGCCAAGCCCTGGGGTCGGCAGCAGCCCGGAGCGGGGCCGAAGGCCGGACCGGGCAAAGGGGCAGCCCGGGTGCGCGGCCCGGGCCTCTGCCGGCGGGTGCCACAGAGCTAAGTCCTGCGGTCGGCAGCGGCCCGGGGCGGGGCAGAGGGCCAGGACAGGCGCGGTGCAGCCTGGGTGTGCAGCCCGGCCCTCGGCCCGCGGGTGCAGCGGAGCTAACCCCCAGGGTCAGCAACGTCCCGGGGCGGGGCCGAGGGCCGGGCCGGGCGAGGGGAGGCTCAGGCGCGAGGCCTGGCCTTCGGCCCGCTGGTGTCGCGGAGCTAAGCCCCGGGGTCGGCAGTGGCCCGGATTAAGGCCGAGGGCCGGGCCGGGCGGTGGGTGGCCCGGGCGCGTGGCCAGGCCCTCCGCTGGCGTGTGCCGCAGAGCTAAGCCCCGGGGTCGGCAGCGGACTGGAGCAGTGCCAAGGGACGGGCCAGGCGCGGTGTGGCCCCGGCGCGCGGTCCTGCCCTTGGCCCGCGGGTGTCGCGGAGCTAAGCCGGGTTTGGCAGCGGCACGGAGCGGGGCCATGCCCAGGACGTGAGCGGGGACCCCCGGCTTGCGCCGTGGCCCTCGGCCCGCAGGTGCCACGGAGCTACGTCCCGGAGTCGGCAGCTGCCCAGAGCAGAGCTGCGGGCCCGGCTGGGTGCGGTGCAGCACAGGCGCTCGGCCCGACCCTCGAACTGCGGGTGCCGCGTAGCTAAGCCCTGGGGTCGACAGCAACCCGGAGCGCGGCCGAGTGTCGGTACGTGAGCCGGGCGACCCCTGCGCGCGGCCCGGCCCTTGTCCCGCGGGTGCCACAGAGCTAAGCCCCAGGGTGGGCATCGGCCCGAAGCGAGGCCGAGGGTCGGGACTGGATGGGGCGGCACTGGAACGCAGCACAGCCCTCAGCCCGCGGGTGCCGCGTAGCTAAGCCCCAGGGTTGGCAGCGGCCCGGAGCGAGGCCGAGGGCCGGGCCGGGCGCTGGGCGTCCCGGGCGCTGGCCAGGCCCTCTGATGGCGGTTGCCGTGGAGCTAAACGCCGGTGTTGGCAGCGGACCGGAGCGGGGCTGAAAACTGGGCCAGGTGCGGGGCAGCCCGGGAGCACGTCCCGGCCCTCCGCCGGCGGGTGCCGCAAAGCTAAGCCCGGAGTCGGCAGCGGCCGGAGCGGAGCCGAGGGCCGGGCCGGGTGCGGTGCGGACCGGACAAGCGGCCAGGCCATCCGAAGGCGGGTGCAGGGGGGCAAAGCCCCTGGGTCGGCAGCGGCCCAGAGTGTGGCGGAGGGCCGGGCCGGTTGCGGGGAGTCCCAGGCATGTGGTTCCGCCCTCGGCCCACTGGTGTCGCGGAGCTAAGCCCCGTGGACGGCAGCGGCCCGGAGCGGGGCCGAGGACCGGGCTGACCACGGTGCGGCCCGGGCGTGCGACCCGGCCCTTGTACCGCGGGTGCCGGTGAGCTAAGCCCTGGGGTCAGCAGCGGCCCAGAGCGAGGCCGAGGGCCGGGACAGGCATGGGGAGGCCCGAGTGCGCTGCCCCGCACTCGGCCCATGGTGTTGCGGAGCTAAGCCCCGGGGTCGGCAGCGGCCCGGATCAGTGTCGAGGGCCAGGCCATCCGCGGGGCAGCCCAGGCGCGCGGCCCGGGCCTCCGCCGGTGGGTGCCGCAGAGCTAAGCCCCTTGGTCGGCAGTGGCCCGGAACGTGGCCGAGGGTCGGGAAGGGAGCGGGCCAGCTCGGGCGCGCGGCCTGGACCTCCGCCGGCGGTTGCCGCGGAGCTAAGTCCCGGGGTTGGCAGCGGTCTGGAGGGCGGCCCAGTGTCGGTACGGGCATGGGGCGGCCCGGGCACGCGGCCCGGCCCGCAGCCCGCTGTTGCCACAGAGCTAAGCCCCGGGATCAGCAGCGGCCCGGAGCGGGGCCGAGGGACATGTTGTGCGCTGGGCAGCCCGGGCGCGTGGACAGGCCCTCTGACGGCAGGTGCCGCGGAGCTAAGCCCCAGGGTCAGCAGCAGCCCGGAGCATGGCCGAGGCCAGGGCCAGGCGCGGGGCTGCCCTGGCGTGCGACCCAGCCCTCCGCCAGGGGGTGCCGCGGAGATAAGCCCCGGATTCGGCAGCGGCCCGGATTAAGGCCGAGGGCCGGGCCGGGCGGTGGGTGGCCCGGGCGCGTGGACAGGCCCTCCGCTGGCGTGTGCCGCGGAGCTAAGCCCCGGTGTCGGCAGCGGACTGGAGCAGGGCCAAGGGACGGGCCAGGCGCGGTGTGGCCCCGGCGCGCGGTCCTGCCCTTGGCCCGTGGGTGTCGCGGAGCTAAGCCGGGTTCGGCAGTGGCACGGAGCGGGGCCATGCCCAGGACGTGAGCAGGGACCCCCGGCTCGCGGCATGGCACTCGGCCCGCAGGTGCCACGGAGCTACGTCCCGGAGTCGGCAGCTGCCCAGAGCAGAGCTGCGGGCCCGGCCGGGTGCGGTGCAGCACAGGCGCTCGGCCCGACCCTCGGACTGCGGGTGCCGCGTAGCTAAGCCCTGGGGTCGGCAGCAGCCCGGAGAGTGGCCGAGTGTCGGTACGTGAGCCGGGCGACTCCTGCGCGCGGCCCGGCCCTTGTCCCGCGGGTGCCACAGAGCTAAACCCCAGGGTGGGCATCGGCCCGAAGCGAGGCCGAGGGTCAGGACTGGATCGGGGCGGCCCCGGAACGCAGCACAGCCCTCAGCCCGCAGGTGCCGCGTAGCTAAGCCCCGGGGTCGGCAGCGGCCCGGAGCGAGGCCGAGGGTCGGGCCGGTCGCTGGGCGTCCCGGGCGCTGGCCAGGCCCTCCGATGGCGGTTGCCGCGGAGCTAAACCCTGGTGTCAGCAGTGGCCCGGAGCGGGGCTGAAGACTGGGCCGGGCGCGGGGCAGCCTGCGAGCGCGGCCCGGCCCTCCGCCGGCAGGTGCCGCAAAGCTAAGCCCGGGGTCGGCAGCGGCCCAGAATGCGGCCGATGGTCGGGACGGGATTGGGGCAGCTCGGGTGCACATCCCGGTCCTCCGCCAGCGGGTGCCGCGGAGCTAAGCCCCGGGTTTGGCAGCGGTCCCGAATGCAGCCGAGGGTCGGGAGGGAGCGGGCCAGCTAGGGTGCGTGACCCGGCCCTCCACTGGCGGGTGCCGCGGAGCTATGCCCCGGGGTTGGCAGCGGTCTGGAGCGCGGCCGAGTATCGGTACGGGCGCGGGGCGGCCTGGGTGCGTGTCCCGGCCCTCGGACTGTTGGTGCCGCGAAGCTAAGCCCCGGGGTTGGCAGTGGACTGGGGCGGGGCCGAGGGCCGGGCCGGGAGCAGGGCAGCCCGGGTGCGCGGCCCGGACCTCCATCGGCGGGTGCCGCAGAGCTAAGCCCCTGGGTCGGCAGCGGCCCAAAGTGGGGCCGAGTGTCGGTACTGGTGCGGGGCGGCCTGGGCGCGCGGCCCCCCCCTCGGCCTGTTGGTGCCGCGAGGCTAAGCCCCGGAGTTGGCTGCGGCCCAGAGCGGGGCCGAGGGCTGGGCCGGGTGTGGTTCGGCCCGGGCGCGCGGGCAAGACCTCCGCCGGGGGTTGCCGCGGAGCTAAGCCCCTGTTGTCGGTAGCGGCCCGGAGCGGGGCTGAGGGACGTGAAGGGCGCGGGGTGGCCCGGGCGCGCGGCCCTGGCCGCGGTCCGCTGGTGCCGCGGAGCTAAGCCCTGGGCTCGGCAGCGGCCCGGAATGGCGCCGAGGGCTGGGTAGGGCGCTGGGCAGCCCGGGAGCGTGGACAGGCCCTCCATCGGAGGGTGCCTCGGAGCTAAGCTCCGGGGTCAACAGCCGCCCGGAGCGGGGCCGAGTGCCGGGCCAGGCGCTGGGCGGCCCGGGAGCGGGGCCAGGCTATCCGTTGGCGTGTGCCGCGGAGCTAAGCCCCGGGGTCGGCAGCCGCCAGGAGCGGGGCCATGGCCGGGATGGGAGCTGCGCCCCCTCGGCTCGCGGCCCTGCCCTCGGCCCGCGGATGACGCGGAGCTAAGCCCCGGCATTGGCAGCACCCCGGAGCGGGGCCAATGGCCTGGCCGGTCACGGCCGGCCCTTGCACGCGGGCTGACCCTCAGTCGGCGGGTACCGCAGAGCTAAGCCCTGGATTTGACAGCGGTCCGTAGCTGGGCCATGGCCGGAACGGGAGCGGGGCCCCCCCGGCTTGCTGCCCGGCCCTCGGCCTGTGGGTGCCACGGAGATAAGCCCCGGGGTCGGCAGCAGCCTGGAGCGGGCCGAGGGCCGAGCCAGGCGCGGGGCAGCATGGGCGAGCGGCCCAGCCCTCCGCCGGCGGGTGCCGCAGAGCTAAGCCCCGGGGTCGGCAGCGGCCCAGAATGCGGCCGAGGGTAGGGAGGGGAGCGGATCGGCTCGGGCGCGCGGCCCGACCCTCGGACCGCAGGTGCCGCGGAGATAAGCCCGGGATCAGCAGTGGCCCGGGGCGGGGCCGAGGGCCGAGGCGGATGCGGGGTGGCCCAGGCGCGCATCCTGGCACTGCGCTGGCGGTACCGTGGGGCCGAGTGTCGGGACGGGAGCGGGGCGGCCCATGGGTGTGGCCGGGCCCTTGTCCCGCGGGTGCCACGGAGCTAAGCCCCAGGGTCGGCAGCGGCCCGGAGCGGGGCCGAGGGCCGGGCAGGGCACTGGGAGGCCTGGGCGCGTGGCCAGGCCATCCGCTGGCGGGTGCCGCGGAGCCAAGCCCCGGTGTCGGCAGCGGCCCGGAGCGGGGCCGAAGGCCGGGCCGGGCATGGAGCGGACCGGTGCGCGGCCTGGTCCTATGCCGGCGGGTGCCGTGGAGCTAAACCCCGGGGTCGGCAGCGGCCCAGAACATGGCCGATCGTCGGGACGGGCGAGGGGCGGCTCGGGTGCACGTCCCGGTCCTCCGCCGGTGGGTGCCGCAGAGCTAAGCCCCGGGGTCGGAAGCGGCCCGGGGCGGGGCCGAGGGCTGGGACGGGGGCGGTGCTGCCCGGGCGCGCACCCCGGCCCCTGGCCTGTGGGTGCGGCGGAGCTAAGCCCCAGGGTCAGCAGCGGCCCAGGGCGGGCCCGAGGGCCGGGCCGGGTGCGGGTCGGCCCGGGCGCGGCCTGGACATCCTCCGGTGGTTGCCGTGGGGCTAAACCCTGGGTTCGGCAGCGGCCCGGAGTGTGGCCGAGGGCTGGGCCGGGCACGGGGTGGCCCGGGCGAGCGGCCCGGCCCTCGGCCGGCGGGTGCCGTGGAGCTAAGCCCCGTGGTCGGTAGCGGTCTGGAGCACGGCCGAGTGTCCGTACCGGTGCGGGGTGGCGCGGGCACGCTCCCCGGCCCTCGGCTCGCGGGTGCCGCAGAGCTAAGCCCCGGGGTCCGCAGTGGCCCGGAACGCGGCCAAGGGTCAGGAGCCCAGGGGTCAGCAGCGACCCGGGATGGGGCCGAGGGTCGGGTCGGGAGTGGTGCGGCCCGAGCGTGCGTCCCGGCCCTCGGCCCGTGGTTGCCGCAGAGCTAAGCCCCGGGGTCAGCAGTGGCGCGGAGTGGGGCCAGGGCCGGGCCGGGTGCGGGGCGGCCCCCGCATGGCCCAGACCTCGGCCCGCGTGTGCCGCGGAGCTAAGCCCCGGGGTCGGCAGTGGCCCGAAGCGGGGCCGAGGGACGGGACGGGAGCGAGGTGGCTTGGGCGCGTGGCCCGACCCTCGGACCACGGGTGCCGCGCGGCTAAGCCCTGGGGTCCGCAGCGGCCCAGAACGCGGCCGAGGGTCCCGACGGGATCAGGGCAGCCTGGGCACCAGGCCCGGTCCTCCGCCCGCGGGTGCCGCCGAGCAAAGTCCCGGGGTCCGCAGTGGCCCGGAGTGGGGCCGATGGCTGGGCCTGGGGCGGGGCAGCCCGGGCGCGCGGCCAGGTCCTCCGCCGGCGGGTGCCACGGAGCTAAGCCCCGGGGTTGGCAGCGGCCTAGAGCGCAACCGAGGACTGGGCCGGGCATGGGGCGGCCTGTGCGTGTGGCCCGACTCTCGGCCCGCGGGTGCCGCGGAGCTAAGCCCCGGGGTCGGCAGCGGCCCGGAGCATGGCCGATGGCCGGGCCGTGCGCGTGGCAGCCCGGAAGCGCGGCCCGGCCCTCCGCCTGCAGGTGCTGCAGAGCTAAGTCCTGGGTTCGGAAGCGGCCCGGAACGCGGCCGATGGTCGGGACGGGAGCGGGGCAGGTCGGGTGCGCGGCCAGGCTCTCCGCGGGCGGGTGCCATGGAGCTAAGCCCCGGGGTCGGCAGCGGCCCACGGCAGGGCCGAGGGCCCGGCCGGGCGCTGTGGGACCCGGGCGCGTGACACGTCCCTTGGCCCGCGGGTGCCGCGGAGCTAAGGCCCAGGGTTAGCAGCGGCCCAGGGCGGGGCCGAGGGCCGGGCCGGGTGCGGGGCGGTCCGGGCACACGGCCAGGCCATCCGACGGTGGCTGCCGCGGGGCAAAGCCCCTGGGTCGGCAGCGGCCCAGAGCGAGGCCAAGGGCCGGGCCGGGCGCGGGGAGGCCCAGGCACGCGGCCCCGCCCTTAGCCCCCTGGTGTCGCGGAGCTAAGCCCCAGGGTCGGCAGCAGCCTGGAGCAGGGCCGAGGGCCGGGCCGGGTGCGGGTCATCCCGGAAGCGCGGCCCGGCCCTCCGCCCGCATGGGCCGCGGAGCTAAGCCCCGGGGAAGGCAGCGGTCTGGAGCGCGGCCGAGTGTTGGTACGGTTGCGATGCGGCCCGGGCGCGCTGCCAGGCACTCCGCCGGGGGTTGCCGCGGAGCTAAGCCCCAGGGTGCCGCTTTGCTAAGCCCCGGGGTCAGCAGCGGCCCGAAGTGGGGCCGAGGGCCGGGCTGGGCGTGGGGCAGCCTGAGCGCGCGGCCCGGTTCTCCGCCGGTGGGTGCCGCAGAGCTAAGTCCCGGGTTCGGCAGCGGCCCGGAACGCGGCCGAGGGTCGGGAAGGGAGCGGGCCGACTCGGACGCGCGACCCGGCCCTCCGCCGGCGGGTTCCGCGGAGCTAAGCCCTGGTGTTGGCAGTGGTCTGGAGCGCGGCCGAGTGTCAATACGGGCGCGGGGCGGCCTGGGTGCGCGGCCCGGCCCTCGACCTGTTGGTGCTGATAAGCTAAGCACCGGGGTTGGCAGCCGCCCGGAGCGGGGCCGAGAGACGGGCCAGGCGCGGTGCGGTCCGTGCGCGTGGCCCGGCCCACTGCCGGGGGTTACCCGGAGGTAAGCCCCGGGGTCGGCAGCGGCCCGAAGCGGGACCGAAGGCCAGACCAAGAGCTGTGGTACCCGGGCGCGCGACCCGCCCTCAGCCAGCGGGTACAGCGGAGCTAAGCGCCGGGGTCGGCAGAGGCCCAGGGCGGGGCCGAGGGCCGGTCCGGGCGTGGGGCACCCCGGGCTCGCGGCCCGGGCCTCCGCCGGTGGGTGCCGCAGAGCTAAGCCCCGGGGTCGGCAGCGGCCCGGAACGCGGCCGAGGGTTGGGAAGGGAGCGGGCCGGCATGGGCGCGCGGCCCGGTCCTCCGCTGGCGGGTACCACGGAGCTAAGCCCCGGGGTCGGCAGCGGCCCGGACCGGGGCCGAGTGCCGTGGCGGGCACGGAAGGCCCGGGCGCGCGGCCCGGCCCTCTGCCGATGGGAGCCGCAGAGCTAAGCCCCGGGGTCGGCAGCGGCCCGGAGCGCGGCCGAGTGTCGGTACGGGCGCGGGGTGGCCTGGGCGTGCTGCCCGGCCCGCGGCCCGCTGGTGCCGCGTAGCTATGCCCCGGGGTCGGCAGCGGCCCGGAGCTGGGCCGAGGGCAATGTTGGGCGCTGGGCAGACTGGGAGCGTGGACAGGCCCTCCGACGGCAGCTACCGTGTTGCTAAGCCCCGGGTTCGGCAGTGGCCCGGAGCGAGGCCGAGGGCCGGGCCCGGCGCTGAGCGGCCTGGGCGCGTGGCCAGGCCCTCTGCTGCCGTGTGCAGCGAAGCTAATCCCCGGGCTCGGCAGTGGCCCGGCACGTGGCCGAGGGCCGTGCCGGGCGCGGGGAGGCTCAGGCGCGAGGCCCGGCCCTCGGCCCACTTGTGTGGCGGAGCTAAGCCCCGGGGTAGGCAGTGGCCCGGAGCGAGACCGAGGCCCGGCCGGGCGGTAGGCGGCCCAGGCGTGTGGCCCAGCCTTCCACATGGGCGTGACGTGGAGATAAGCCCCGGAGTCGGCAGCGGCCCGAAGCCGGGCCAAGGGTCGGGACTGGAGTGGGGCGGCCCCGGCACGTGGCACAGTCCTCGGCCCGTGTGTGCCGCGGAGCTAAGCCACGGGGTCGGCAGTGGCCCGGAGCGGGGCCGAGGGCCGGACAGGGCGCGGTGCGGCCCGGGCACGCAGCCCAGTCCTCGGCCCACATTTGCCGCATAGCTAAGGCCAGGGGAAGGCAGCGCCCCGGACCGAGGCTGAGGGCCGGGCCGGGCGCTGGGCGGCCCGGACGCGTGGCCCGTCCCTCCGATGGCGGTTGCTGTGGAGCTAAGCCCCGGTGTCGGCCGCAGCCCAGAGCGGGGCTGAAGACCGGGCCGGGCATGGGGCAGCCCGGGCGCGCAGCCTGCCCCTCCGACAGCGGGTGCTGCAGAGCTAAGCCCTGGGGTAGGCAGCGGCCGAGAACGTGGCCGATGGTCGGGACGGGAGCGGGGTGGCTCGGGTGCACGTCCATTCCTCCACCGGCGGGTGCCGCGGAGCTAAGCCCCGGGGTCGGCAGCGGCCAGGGGCAGGGCCGATGGCCGGGCCGGGCGTGGTGTGGCCAGGGTGCACGGCCCTGCCATCGGATTGCCGGTGCTGTGTAGCTAAGCCCCGGGTTCGGCAGCGGTCCAGAGCCGGCCAAGTGTCAGGACGGGAGTGGGGCGGCCCGAGCACGCGGCACGGCCCTTGTCCTGCGGGTGCCACGGAGCTAAGCCCCGGGGTGGGCAGTGGCCCGGAGCGGGGCCGAGGGCTGTGCCGGGCCCGGGGCGGCCCGGGCGCGCAGCCCAAACCTCCACCGGGGGGTGGCGCGGAGCTAAGCCCCGGGGTCGGCAGCGGCCCGAAGCGGGGCCAAGGGTCAGGATGGGAGCGGGGCGGCTCAGGTGCGCGGCCCGGCCCTGAGCCCGCTGGTGCCGCGGAGCTAAGCCCCGGGGTCGGCAGCGGCCTGGAGCGGGGCTGAGGGCCGTGGTGGGCGCGGCCGGCCCGGGCACACGTCCCTGCCCTCCACCGACGGGTGCCACGTAGCTAAGCCATGGGGTCGGCAGCGGCCCGGAGGGGGACCGATGACCAGGCCCAGCACGGGGTGGCCCGGGCGCGCGGCCCGACCCTCGGCCCGTTGGTGCCGTGGAGCTAAGACCCGGGGTCGGCAGCGGCCCGGATCGGGGCCGAGGGTCGGGAAGGGAGCAGGCCGGATCAGGCGCGCCGCCCAGCCCTCCGCCGGCGGGTGCCGCGGAGCTAAGCCCCGGGGTTGGCAGCGGTCTGGAGCGCGTCCGAGTGTTGGTACGGGCGCGGGGCGGCCCGGGCGCGCTGCCCGGCCCGCGGCCTGCTGGTGCCGCGGAGCTAAGCCCCGGGTCAGCAGCGGCCCGGAGCGGGGCCGAGGGCCATGTTGAGCGCTGGGCAGCCCGGGCGCGTGGACAGGCCCTCCGCCGACAGGTGCTGCGGAGCTAAGTCCCGGGGTCGACAGTGGCCTGCTGCGGGACTGAGGGCCATGCCGGGCGTGCCTGGCCCGGGCGCGCGGACCGGTCCTTCGCCGGCGGGTGCCGCAGTGCTAAGCCCCGGGATTGGCTGTGGCCTGGACCGGGGCCAGGGCCGGGCCGGGCATGGGGCGAACCCGGCGCAGCACGACCATCGGCCCTTGTATGCCGCGGAGCTATGCCCCGGGGTCAGCAGTGGCCCGAAGCGGGGCCGAGTGTCGGGACGGGAGTGGGGTGGCTCGGGCGCGCGGCCCAACCGTCGGACCACAGGTGCCGCAGGGCTAACCCTGGGGTCCGCAACGGCCCAGAACACGGCCGAGGGTCCAGACGGCATCGGGTCAGCCCGGGCACGTGGCCCAGTCCTCCACCGGCGGGTGCCGCGGAGCTAAGCCCCGGGGTCGGCAGTGGCCCGGAGCGGGGTCGAAGGCCGGACCGGGCGCTGGACGGCCCGGGCGCGTGGCCAGGCCCTCCGCTGGCGGGTGCCGTGGAGCTAAGCCCCAGTGTCGGCAGTGACCCGGGGCGGGTCCGAGGGCCGTGGCGGGCACGGTCGGCTGGGGCGCGCGTCCCGGCCCTCTGCCAACGGGTGCTGCGGAGCTTAGCCCCGGGGTCGGCAGCGGCCTGAAGCGGGGACGAGGGCCGAGGCGGGCGCGGGGACGCCCAAGCTCGTGGCCTCGCCCTGGGCCCGCTGGTGTTGCGGAGCTAAGCCCCGAGGTCAGCAGTGTCCCTGAGCAGGGCCAAGGACCGGGCCGGGTACGGGGTGGCCCGGGCGTGCAGCACGACCCTCGGCCCGCAGGTGCCGTGGAGCTAAGCTCCGGGGTCGGCAGCGGCCCGGGGCAGGGCCGAGGGCCGGGCTGGGCGTGGTGTGGCCGGGGCGCGCGGCCCAGCCCTCTGCCGTGGGGTGCCGCGGAGCTAAGCCCCGGGGTCGGCAGCGGCCCGAAGCGGGGCCGAGGGTCAGGATGGGAGCGGGGCGGCTCAGGTGCGCGGCCCGGCCCTGAGCCCGCTGGTGCCGCGGAGCTAAGCCCCGGGGTCGGCAGCGGCCTGGAGCGGGGCTGAGGGCCGTGGTGGGCGCGGCCGGCCCGGGCACACGTCCCTGCCCTCCACCGACGGGTGCCACGTAGCTAAGCCATGGGGTCGGCAGCGGCCCGGAGGGGGACCGATTACCAGGCCCAGCACGGGGTGGCCCGGGCGCGCGGCCCGACCCTCGGCCCGTTGGTGCCATGGAGCTAAGACCCGGGGTCGGCAGCGGCCCGGATCGGGGCCGAGGGTCGGGAAGGGAGCAGGCCGGATCAGGCGCGCCGCCCAGCCCTCCGCCGGCGGGTGCCGCGGAGCTAAGCCCCGGGTTTGGCAGCGGTCTGGAGCGCGTCCGAATGTTGGTACGGGCGCGGGGCGGCCCGGGCGCGCTGCCCGGCCCGCGGCCTGCTGGTGCCGCGGAGCTAAGCCCCGGGTCAGCAGCGGCCCGGAGCGGGGCCGAGGGCCATGTTGAGCGCTGGGCAGCCCGGGCGCGTGGACAGGCCCTCCGCCGACAGGTGCTGCGGAGCTAAGTCCCGGGGTCGACAGTGGCCTTCTGCGGGACTGAGGGCCATGCCGGGCGTGCCTGGCCCGGGCGCGCGGACCGGTCCTTCGCCGGCGGGTGCCGCAGTGCTAAGCCCCGGGATTGGCTGTGGCCCGGACCGGGGCCAGGGCCGGGCCGGGCATGGGGCGAACCCGGCGCAGCACGACCATCGGCCCTTGTATGCCGCGGAGCTATGCCCCGGGGTCAGCAGTGGCCCGAAGCGGGGCCGAGTGTCGGGACGGGAGTGGGGTGGCTCGGGCGCGCGGCCCAACCGTCGGACCACAGGTGCCGCGGGGCTAACCCTGGGGTCCCCAACGGCCCAGAACACGGCCGAGGGTCCAGACGGCATCGGGTCAGCCCGGGCACGTGGCCCAGTCCTCCACCAGCGGGTGCCGCGGAGCTAAGCCCCAGGGTCGGCAGTGGCCCGGAGCGGGGTCGAAGGCCGGACCGGGCGCTGGACGGCCCGGGCACGTGGCCAGGCCCTCCGCTGGCGGGTGCCGTGGAGCTAAGCCCCAGTGTCGGCAGTGACCCGGGGCGGGTCCGAGGGCCGTGGCGGGCACGGTCGGCTGGGGCGCGCGTCCCGGCCCTCTGCCAACGGGTGCTGCGGAGCTAAGCCCCGGGGTCGGCAGCGGCCTGAAGCGGGGACGAGGGCCGAGGCGGGCGCGGGGACGCCCAAGCTCGTGGCCTCGCCCTGGGCCCGCTGGTGTTGCGGAGCTAAGCCCCGAGGTCAGCAGTGTCCCTGAGCGGGGCCAAGGACCGGGCCGGGTACGGGGTGGCCCGGGCGTGCAGCACGACCCTCGGCCCGCGGGTGCCGTGGAGCTAAGCTCCGGTGTCGGCAGCGGCCCGGGGCAGGGCCGAGGGCCGGGCCGGGCGTGGTGTGGCCGGGGCGCGCGGCCCAGCCCTCTGCCGTGGGGTGCCGCGGAGCTAAGCCCCGGGGTCGGCAGCGGCCCGAAGCGGGGCCGAGGGTCGGGACGGGAGTGAGGCGGCTCTGGTGCGCGGCCCAACCGTCGGACCGCGGGTGCCGCGGGGCTAACCCTGGGGTCCGCAGCGGTCCAGAACACGGCCAAGGGTCCCGAAGGGATTGGGGCAGCCCGGGCACGTGGCCCAGTACTCCGCCGGCGGGTGCCGCGGAGCTAAGCCTCGGGGTCGGCAGCGGCCCGGAGTGGGGTCGAAGGCCAGACCGAGCGCTGGACAGCCCGGGCGTGTGCCCAAGCCCTCCGCTGGCGGGTGCTGTGGAGCTAAGCCCCGGGGTCGGCAGCGGCCCAAAGAGGGACCGAGTACCGGGCCGGGCACCGGGCGGCCCAGGCGCACGGCCTGACCCTCGGCCCGTGGGTGCCGCCGAGCTAAGCCCCGGGGACGGCAGCGGCCCAGAACGCGGAGGATGGTGGGACGGGAGTGGGCCGGCTCGGGCACGCGGCCCGGCCCTCCGCCGGCGGGTGCCGCGGAGCTAAGCCTCGGGGTTGGCAGCGGTCTGGAGCACGGCCGAGTGTCGGTACGGGCGTGGGGCGGCCCAGGCGCGCTGCCCGGCCCGCAGCCCGCTAGTGCCGCGGACCTAAGCCCCGGGGTCTCCAGTGGCCCAGAGCGGGACCGAGTACCGGGCCGGGCACCGGGCGGCCAGGGCGCGTGGCCTGACCCTTGGCCCGTGGGTGCTGCCGAGCTAAACCCCGGGGTCGGTAGCGGCCCTGAACGCGGCCGATGGTCGGGACGGGAGCGGGACGGCTCGGGTGCACGTCCGGTCCTCCGCTGGCGGGTGCCGTGGAGCTAAGCCCTAGGTTCGGCAGTGGCCCGGATCGGGGCCGAGGGCCGGGCCGGGCGCGGGGCAGCCCGGGCGCGCGGCCCGGGCCTCCGCCGGTGGGTGCCGCAGTGCTAAGCCCCGGGGTCAGCAGCGGCCCGGAACCCGGCCGAGGGTCGGGAAGGGAACGGGCCGGCTCGGGTGCGCGGCCCGGCCCTCCACCGGCGGGTGCCGCGGAGCTAAGGCCCGGTGTTGGCAGCGGTCTGGAGCGCGGCCGAGTGTTGGTACAGGCGCGGGGCGGCCCGGGAGCGCTGCCCGGCCCACAGCCTACTGGTGCTGCGGAGGTAAGCCCCGGGGTCGGCAGCGGCCCGGAGCGGGGCCGAGGGCCACGTTGGCGCTGGGCGGCCCGGGCGCGTGGACAGGCCCTCCGCCGGCAGGTGCAACGGAGCTAAGCCCCGGGGTCGGCAGTGGCCCGGAGCAGGACTGAGGGCCGTACCGGCCGCGCCCGGCCTGGGCGCGTGGACCGGTCCTTCGCCGGGTGGTGCCGTGGAGCTAAGTCCCGGGGTCGGCAGCGGCCCGAAGCGGGGCCGAGTCGGGACGGTAGTGGGGCGGCTCGGTAACGCGGCCCAACCGTCGGACCGCGGGTGCTGCAGGGCTAAACCTGGGGTCCGCAGCGGCCCAGACGCTGCCGAGGGTCCCAACTGGACCGGGGCAGGCCGGGCACGTCGCCCGGTTCTCCGCCGGCGGGTGCCGCGGAGCTAAGCCCCGGGGTCGGCAGCGGCCCGGAGCGGGGCCGAAGACAGGACCGGGCGCTTTACGGCCGGGTGCGTGGCCAGGCCCTACGCTGGCGGGTGCCGCGGAGCTAAGCCCCAGGGTCGGCAGCGGCCCGGATCGGGGCCGAGGGCCGGGCCGGGCGCGAGGAGGCCCAAGAGCGCGGCCCCTCCCTCATCCTGCTGGTGTCGCGGAGCTAAGTTCAAGGGTCGGCCGCGGTCAGAGCGGGGCCGAAGGCCGAGCCGGGCGCGGTGCGGCCTGGGCGCGCAACTCGTCCCTCAGACCGCGGGTGCTGCGGAGCTAAGCCCCTGGGTCAGCAGCTGCCTAGGGGGGGGTCGACGTCCAGGCTAGGCGCGGTGCGGCCCCGGCGCGCGGCCAGGCCCTCCGCAGGCAGGTGCCGCGGAGCTAAGCCCCGGGGTCGGCAGCGGCCCGCGTCAGGGCCGAGTGCCCGCCGAGCGCTGTGGGATCCGGGCGCGCAACCCGGCCCTCAGCCCGCGGGTGCCGTGGAGCTAAGCCCTGGGGTCAGCAGCGGCCCGGGGCGGGGCTGAGGGCCGGGCCGGGCGCGGGGTGGCCCGGGCACGCATCCAGGTCATGCGATGGCGGGTGTCACGGGGCAAAGCCCCTGGGTTGGCAGCGGTCCACAGCGTGGCCGATTGCCGGGCCGGACGCCGGGAGGCCCAGGCACGCAGCCCCGCCCTCGGCCCGCTGGTGTCGTGGAGCTAAGCCCTGGGTTTGGCAGTGGCCCGGAGAGGGGCCGAGGACCGGGCCGGGCACGGTGCGGCCTGGGCGCACGGCCCGGCCCTTGGACCGCGGGTGCCGCGGAGCTAAGAACTTGGGTCGGCAGCAACCCGAGGTGGGGCCGATGCCCCGGCCGGGCGCGGGGAGGCCCAAGCCCGCGGCCCCGCACTCTGCCCGCTGGAGTCGCGGAGCTAAGTCCCGGGGTCGCCAGCAGCCCGGAGCGGGAACGAGGACCAGGCCGGACACGGGGCGACCCGGGTGCGAGGCCTGACCCTCGATCCGCGGGTGCCGCGGAGCTAAGGCCCGGGGTTGCAGCAGCCCGGATCGGGGCCGAGGCCCGGGCCGGGCGCTGGGCATCCCGGTCGCGCGGCCAGGGCCTCCGCCGGCGGGTGCCTCAGAGCAAAGCCCCGGGGTCGGCAGAGGCCCGGAACATGGCCGAGGGTCGGGAAGAGAGCGGGCTGGCTCGGGCGCGCGGCCCGGCCCTCCGCCACCGGGTGCCGCGGAGCTAAGCCCCGGGGTTGGCAGCGGTCTTGAGCGCGGCCGAGTGTCGGTACAGGCGCGGGGCGGTCCGGCCGCGTGGCCTGGCCTGCGGCCCACTGGTGCCATGAAGCTAAGCCCTGGGGTCGGCAGCGGCCCGGAGCGCGGCCGAGGGCCATGTTGGGCGCTGGGCAGCCCGGGCGCGTGGACAGGCCCTCCACCGGCAGGTGCCGCGGAGCTAAGCCCCGGGTTCGTCAGTGGCCCGGAGCGAGGCCGTGGGCCGGGTAGGGCGCTGGGCGGCCCGGGTGCGTGGCCAGGCCCTCCGCTGGCTTGTGCAGAGGAGCTTAGCCCCGGGGTCGGCAGTGGCCCGGAGTGCGGCGGAGTGCCATGTTGGGCGCTGCGCAGCCCGGGCGCGTGCACAGGCCCTCTGCCGGCAGGTGCCGGGGAGCTAAGCCCCGGGTTGGTCAGTGGCCCGGAGCGAGGCCATTGGCCGGGTAGGGCGCTGGGCGGCCCGTGTGCGTGGCCAGGCCCTCCGCTGGCTTGTGCAGCGGAGCTAAGCCCCAGGGTCAGCAGCGGTCCGGAGCGTGGCCGAGGGCAGGACCGGGCGCGAGGAGGCTCAGGCGCGAGGCCCGGCCCTCGGCCTGCTGGTGTCGCTGAGCAAAGCCCCGGGGTCGGCAGTGGCCCAGAGTGAGGCCGAGGGCCGAGCCGGGCGGTGGGCGGCCCGGGCGCGTGGCCAGGACCTCCGCTGGCGTGTGCAGCGGAGATAAGCCCCGGGGTCGGCAGTGGCCCGGAGCGAGGCCAAGGGCCGGGCCGGGCGTGGTGCAGCCCGGGCGCGCGACCCTGCCCTTGCCCTGCGGGTGTCGCAGAGCTAAGCTGGGGTCGGCAGCGGCCTGGAGAGGGGCCATGGCCAGGAAGGGAGCGGGGCCCCCCCGGCTCGCCGGCCCGGCCCTCGGCCCGCAGGTGCTGGGGAGCTATGCCCCGGAGTCAGCAGCCGCCCAGAGCGGTGCCGCGGGCCCGGCCGGTTGCGGTGCAGTACAGGCGCGTGGCCCGGCCCTCAGCCGGCGTGTGCCGTGGAGCTAAGCCCCGGGGTCGGCAGCGGTCCGGAGCATGGCCAAGGGCCGAGCCGGGCGCGGGTCGTCCTGGGTGCGCGGCCCGGCCCTCCGCCGTTGTGTGCTGTGGAGCTAAGCCCCAGGGTCGGCAGCGGCCTAGATCGTGGCCGAGGGCCGGGTCGGGTGCGGGGAGGTCCAGGTGCGCGGCTCGGCCCTCGGCCCCCTGGTGCCACAGAGCTAAGCACCGGGGTCGGCAGCGGCCCAGAGCGGGGCCATGGCCAGGACGGAAGCGGGGCCCCCCCGGCTCGCGGCCCGACCCTCGGCCCGCGGGTGCCACGGAGCTATGCCCCGGGGTCTGCAATGGCCCAGAAAGCGGCTGAGTGTCGGAAAGGGAGCGGGGCAGCTCGGTTGCGCGGTCCGACCCTGGGACCGCGGGTGCCACGGAGCTAAGCCCCGGGGTGGGCATCGGCCCGGAGCGGGGCCGAGGGCCGGGTCGGGCGCGGGGCGGCCCCGGCACACGGCACAGCCCTCGGCTCGCAGGTGCCGCGTATTTAAGCCCCGGGTTGGGCAGTGACCCGGAGCGAGGCCGAGGGGCGGGCCGGACGCTGGGAGCCCCTGGCGCATGGCCAGGCCCTTCGATGGCGGGTGCTGTGGGACCCTGGTTGCCGAGGAGCTAAGCCCCGCTATGGGCCGCGGCCCGGAGTGGGGCCGAAGACCAGGTCGGGCGCTGGGCAGCCCGGACGCGCGGCCCGGCCCTACGCCAACGGGTGCCGCAGAGCTAAGCCCCGGGGTCGGCAGCGGCCCAGAACGCTGCCAATGGTCGGGACGGGAGCGGGGCGGCTCGGGTGCACGTCCCGGTCCTCCGCTGGCGGTTGCCGTGGAGCTAAGCCCCGGGGTCGGCAGCGGCCCGGTGCGGGGCCGAGGCCCGGGCCGGGCATGGTGTGGCCAGGGGGCCCGGCCCGGCCCTCGGACCGCGGGTGCCGCGTAGCTAAGGGTCGCTCTGGAGCGCCAGCTGCCCGGAGCACGGCCGAGTGTCGGGACGGGAGAGGGGCGGCCCGAGCGCGCGGCCCAGCCCTTGTCCTGCGGGTGCCAAGGAGCTAAGCCCCGGTGGCGGCCACGGCCCGAAGCGGGGCCGAAACCTGGTCGGGCGCGGGACAGCCCGGGCGCGCGGCCCTGCCCTCCGCCGGCGGGTGCCGCAGAGCTAAGTCCCGGGGTCGTCAGCGGGCCAGAACGCGGCCGATGGTAGGGACGGGAGCAGGGCGGCTCGGGTGCACGTCCCAGTCCTACGCTGGCGGGTGCCGCGGATCTAAGCCTCGGGGTCGTCAGTGGCCCAGAGCGAGGCCGAGGGCCGGGCCAGGCGCTGGGCGGCGCGGGCGCATGGCCAGACCCTCCGCTGGCGTGTGCAGCGGAGCTAAGCCCCGGGGATGGCAGCGGCCCGCGGCAGGGCCGAGTGCTCGGCCGAGCGCTGTGGGACCCGGGCGTGCGACACGGCCCTCATCCCGCGGGTGCCAAGGAACTAAGCCACGGGGTCAGCAGCGGTCCGGGGCGTGCCCGAGGGCCGGGCCGGGTGCAGGGAAGCCTGGGCGCGCGGCCATGCCATCCGACAGCGGTTGCCGGGGGGCAAAGCCCCTGGGTGGGCAGCGGCCCGGTGCGGGGCCGAGGGCCGGGCCTGGCGTAGTGTGGCCAGGGCGCGCGGCCCGACCCTCAGACCGCGGGTGCCGCGTAGCTAAGCCCCGGGTTCGGCAGCGGCCTGGAGCGTGGCCGAGTGTCAGGACGGGAGCGGGGCTTCCCGAGCGTGCGGCCCGGCCCTCAGCTGGCGGGTGCCGCAGAGCTAAGCCCCGGGGTCAGCAGCGGCCCCGAATGTGGCCGATGGTCGGGACGGGAGCGGGGCGGCTCGGGTGCACGTCCCAAACATCCGCCGGCGGGTGCCGCGGAGTTAAGCCCCGGGGTCGGCAGTGGCCCGGAGCGAGGCCGAGGGCTGGGCCGGGCGCTGGGCGGCGCGGGCTCATGGCCAGGCCCTCCGCTGGCGTGTGCAGTGGATCTAAGCCCCAGGGTCGGCAGCGGCCTGGAGCGGGGTCGAGGGCCGGTCTGGGCGCGGTGCGGTCTGGGCGCGCGGCCCTGCCCTTGGCCCGCGGGTGTCGCTGAGCTAAGCCGGGATCGGCAGCGGCCCGGAGCGGGGCCATGGCCAGGACGGGAGCGGGGCCCTCCCGGCTCGCGGCATGCCCTTCGGCCCGCGGGTGCTGCGGAGCTACGTCCTGGAGTCGGCAGCCGCCCAGAGCGGTACCGAGGACCCGGCCAGGTGCGGTGCAGCACAGGCGCGCTGTGGCCGAGGGCTGTGCCGGCGCGGGGCAGACCGGGCGCGCGGCCTGACCCTCGGCACGCGGGTGCCGCGGAGCTAAGCCCCGGGGTCTGCAATTGCCCAGAACGCGGCCGAGGGTCGGAAAGTGAGAGGGGTGGCTCGGGGGCGCGGTCCGACCCTCGGCTCCCTGGTGCCGCGGAGCTAAGCCCCGGGGTCGGCAGCGGTCCGGGGCGGAGCCGAGGGCAGGGGTGGGCGCGGGGTGGCCTGGGCGCGCGACCCGGCCCTTGTTCCGCTGGTGCCACGGAGCTAAGCCCCGGGGTGGTCATCGGCCCGGAGTGGGGCTGAGGGCTGGGTCGGGCGCGGGGCTACCCAGGCGCGCGGCCCAGCCCTCGGCCCCCTGGTGCCGCAGACCTAAGCCCCGGGTTCAGCAGCTGTCTGGGGCGGAGCCGAGGGCCGGGGTGGGCTCGGAGTGGCCCGGGCGCGCGGCCCGGCCCTTGTCCCGTGTGTGCCACAGAGCTAAGCCCCGGGATGGGCATCGGCCCGGAGCTTGGCCGAGGGCTGGGCCGTGGGCGGGACGGAACGGGCGCGCGGCCACTACCCCCTCAGTGGGTTGCCTCGGAGCTAAGCCCCGGGGTCGGCAGCGGCCGAAGCGGGGCCGAGGGTCGGGACGGGAGCGGGGCGGCCAAGGCACGTGGCACAGCCCTCGGCCTGTGTGTGCCGCGGAGCTAAGACCCGGGGTTGGCAATGGCCCCGAGCAGGGCCGAGGGCCGTAGTGGGTGCAATGCGTCCCGGGCATGCGGCCCGGCCCTCGGCCCGCGGGTGACGCTTAGCTAAGCCCCAGGGTCTGCAGCGGCCCGGAGCGCGACCAAGTGTCTGGACGGGAGGGGGGCGGCCCGTGCGCGCGGCCCGGCCCTTGTCCCACGGATGCCACGGAGCTAAGCCCCGGGTTGGGCAGCAGCCTGGAGCGGGGCCGAGGGTCGGGCCGGGCGCGGGGCGGCCTGGGCGCGCGGCCCAGTCCTCCGCCGCGGGGTGCCGCGGAGCTAAGCCCCGGGGTCGGCAGCGGCCCGGAGTGGGGCCGAGGGCCATGGCGGACGCGGCCGGCCCAGGCCCGCGTCCCGGCCCTCCGCCGACGGGTGCTGCGGAGCTAAGCCCCGGGATCAGCAGCGGCCCGGAGCGGGGCCGAGGGCCGGGCTGGGCGCGGGGAGGCCCAGGCGCGCGGCCCCGCCCTCGGCCCGCTGGTGTCGCGGGGCTAAGCCCCGGGGTTGGCAGCGGCCCGGAGACGGGCCGAGGACCATTGCAGGCACGGGGTGGCTCTGGCGCGTGGCCCGACCCTCGGCCGGCGGGTGCCGCGGAGCTAAGCCCCTGGGTCGGCAGCGGCCCGGAGCAGGGCCGAAGGCCAGGACGGGCGCGGGGCCTCTGCTGGCGGTTTCAGCAGAGCTGAGCCTGGGGTCGGCAGCGGTCTGGAGCGCGGCCGAGTGTCCGTACATGCGCGGGGCGGCGCGGGCGCGCGATCTGGCCCTCGGTCCGCGGGTGCCGCGGAGCTAAGCCCTGGTGTCGGCAGCCGCCCAGAGTGGTACCGCGGACCCGGCCGGGTGCGGTGCAGCACTGGCGCGCGCCCGGCCCTCAGCTGTTGTGTGCCGCGGAGCTAAGCCGCGGGGTTGGCAGTGACCCGAAGAAGGGCCGAGGGCCGGGCAGGTCGCGGTGCGGTCCTGCACGCGGCCTGGCCCTCAGCCCGCGGGTGCCGCGGATCTAAGCCCCGGAGTTGTCAGCGGCCCGGAGGGGGCCGAAGGCCGGGCCGGGCGCTGGATGGCCCAGGAGCGTGGCCAGGCCCTCCGCTGGCGGGTGCCGCAGAGCTAAACCCGGGGTCGGCAGCGGCCCAGAACGCGACCGATGGTCGGGACAGGAGCGGGGCGGCTCGGGTGCACGTCCCGGTCCTCTGCCGGTGGGTGCCGCGGAGCTAAGCCCCGGGGTCGGCAGCAGCCCGGTGCGGGGCCGAGGACCATTGCAGGCACGGGGTGGCTCTGGCGCGTGGCCCGACCCTCGGACCGCGGGTGCCGCATAGCTAAACCCCGGGGTCGGCAGCGGCCCGGAGTGCGGCCGAGTGTCGGGACGGGAGCGGGGCGGCCCGAGCGCGCGGCCCGGCCCTTGTCCCACGGGTGCCACAGAGCTAAGCCCCAGTGTCGGCCGCGGCCCAGAGCGGGGCCGAAGACCTGGTCGGGCACGGGGCGGCCCGGACTCGCGGCCTGGCCCTCCGCCGGCGGGTGCCGCAGAACTAAGCCCCGGGGTCGTCAGCAGCCCAGAACGCGGCCGATGGTAGGGACGGGAGCGGGGCGGCTCGGGTGCACGTCCCGGTCCTCCGCCGGCGGGTGCCGCGGAGCTAAGCCCCGCGGTCGGCAGTGGCCCGAAGTGGGGCCGAGGGTCGGGACGGGAGTGGGGCGGCACGACGCTCGGCCCAACCATCGGACCGCGGGTGCCGCGGGGCTAACCCTGGGGTCCGTAGCGGTCCAGAACAGGGCCGAGGGGCCCGACGGGATTTGGGCAGCCCGGGCACGTGGCCCAGTACTCCACCAGCAGGTGCCGCGGAGCTAATCCCTGGGGTCGGCAGCAGCCCGGAGTGGGGCCGAAGGCCGGACCGGGCGCTGGACGGCCCAGGCGCATGCCCAAGCCCTCCGCTGGCGTGTGCCGCGGAGCTAAGCCCCGGGGTCGGCAGCGGCCCGAAGCGGGGCCGACGACCGGGCCGGGCGTGGTGTGGCCCTGGCGCGCTGCCCGGCCCTCGGACCACGGGTGCTGCATAGCTAAGCCCCGGTGTCGGCAGCGGCCCGCAGCGCGCCCGAGTGTCGGGACGGGAGCGGGGCGGCCAGTGCGTGCGGCCCGGCCCTTGTCCCGCGGGTGCCACGGAGCTAAGCCCCAGGGTGGGCAACGGCCCGGAGTGGGACCGAGGGCCGGGCCGGGCGCAGGGCAGCCCGGGCACCTGGCCCAGCCCTCCGCCGGCGGGTGCCACAGAGCTAAGTCCCGGGGTCGGCAGTGTCCCAGAAAACGGCCAATTGTCAGGACGGGAGCGGGGTGGCTCGTGTGCACGTCCGGTCCTCCACCGGCGGGTGACGCGGAGCTAAGCCCCGGGGTCTGCAGCGGCCTGGGGTGGGGCCGAGGGCCGGGATGGGCGTGGTGTGGCCCGGGCGTGCGGCATGGTCCTTGTCCCGAGGGTGCCACGGAGCTAAGCCCCGGGGTGGGCAGCGGCCCTGAGCGGGGCCGAGGGCCGGGCCGGGTGCGGTGCAGCCCTGGCGCGCGGCCCGGGCCTCCGCCGGCGGGTGCCGCAGTGGTAAGTCCCGGGGTCAGCAGCGGCCCAGAACGCTTCCGAGGGTCGTGAAGGGAGCGGGCCGGCTCGGACGCGCGGCCCGGCCCTCCGCCGGCGGGTGCCACGGAGCTAAGCCCCGGGGTTGGCAGCGGTCTGGTGCACGGCCGAGTGTCGGTACGGGCGCGGGGCGGCCCGGGCGAGCGGCCCGACCCTCGGCCCGCGGGTGCCGCGGACCAAGCCCCGGGGTTGGCAGCTGCCCAGAACGCTGCCGATGGTCGGGACGGGAGCGGGGCGGCTCGGGTGCACGTCCGGTCCTCCGCCGGCGGGTGCCGCGGAGCTAAGCCCTGGGTTCGGCAGTGGCCCGGATCGGGTCCGAGGGCCCGGCCGGGCGCGGGGCGGCCCGGATGTGCTGCCCGGCCCGCGGCCCGCTGGTGCTGCGGAGCTAAGCCCCGGGGTCAACAGCGGCCCAGAGCGGGGCCGAGGGCCAAGTTGGCGCTGGGCAGCCTGGGCGCGTGTACAGGCTCTCTGCCGGCAGGTGCCGCGGAGCTAAACCCCGGGGTCAGCAGTGACCCGGAGCAGGACTGAGGGCCATACCGGTAGCGCCCGGCCCGGGCGCGCGGACCGGTACTTTGCCGGGGGGCACGCGGCCCAACCGTCGGACCGCGGGTGCCGCGGGGCTAAACCTGGGGTCCGCAGCGGCCCAGACGCGGCCGAGGGTCCTGACTGGACCGGGGCAGGACGGGCACGTCGCCTGGTCCTCCGCCGGCGGGTGCCGCGGAGCTAAGCCCCGGGGTCGGCAGCGGCCCGGAGCGGGGCCGAAGGCCGGACCGGGAGCTGGACAGCCGGGTGCGTGGCCAGGCCCTCCGCTCGCGGGTGCCGCGGAGCAAAGCCCCAGGGTCGGCAGCGGCCTGGATTGGGGCCGAGGGCCGGGCCGGGCGCAGGGAGGCCCAAGAGCGCGGGCCATCCCTCGTCCCACTGGTGTCGCGGAGCTAAGTCCAAGGGTCGGCCGCAGCCGGAGCGGGGCCGATGGTCCGGCCGGGTGCGGTGCGGCCCCTGCGCGCGAACCGTCCCTCGGACCGCGGGTGCTGCGTAGCTAAGCCCCTGGGTCAGCAGCGGCCTAGGGGAGGCCGAGGGCCAGGCTAGGCACGGGGCGGCCTGGGCGCGCGGCCAGGCCCTCCGCAGGCGGGTGCCGCAGAGCTAAGCCCCGGGGTCGGCAGCGGCCCGCGTCAGGGCCGAGTGCCCTGCCGAGCGCTGTGGGATCCAGGTGCGCGACCCGTCCCTCAGCCCGCGGGTGCCACGGAGCTAAGCCCTGGGGTCAGCAGCGGCCCGGGGCGGGGCTGAGGGACGGGCCGGGCGCGGGGCGGCCCGGGCACGCATACAGGCCACGCGACGGCGGGTGCCAGGGGGCAAAGCGCCTGGGTCGGCAGCAACCCAGAGCGTGGCCGAGGGCCGGGCCGGACGCCGGGAGTCCCAGGCATGCGGCCCCGCCCTTGGCCCGCTGGTGTCGTGGAGCTAAGCCCTGGGTTTGGCAGTGGCCCTTGGACCGCAGGTGTCGCGGAGCTAAGCACTTGGGTCAGCAGCGGCCCGAGGTGGGCCCGAGGGCTGGGCCGGGCGCGGTGCGGACCGGGAGTGCGGCCCCGGCCTCGGCCCGTGGATGCCGCAGAGCTAAGCCCCAGGGTCAGCAGCGGCCCGGAGCGTGGCCGAGGGCCAGGTCGGGCGCTGGGCAGCCCGCTGGAGTTGCGGAGCTAAGTCCCGGGGTCTCCAACAGCCCAGAGCGGGACCGAGGACCGGGCCGGGCACGGGGCGATCCGGGCGCGCAGCCCGACCCTCGGTCCGCGGTTGCCGCGGATCTAAGCCCCGGGGTTGGCAGCGGCCCGGATCGGGGCCGAGGGCCGGGCCGGGTGCTGGGCAGCCCGGGCGCGCGGCCCGGGCCTCCGCCGGCGGGTGCCTCAGAGCTAAGACCCGGAGTTGGCAGAGGCCCGGAACATGGCCAAGGGTCGGGAAGGGAGCGGGACGGATCGGGCGCACGGCCCAGCCCTCCGCCGCCGGGTGCCGCGGAGATAAGCCCCGGGGTTGGCAGCGGTCTTGAGCGCGGCCGAGTGTCAGTACAGGCGTGGGGAGGCCCGGGCGCGCGGCCCGGCCTGCGGCCCACTGGTGCCATGGAGCTAAGTCCCGGGGTTGGCAGCAGCCCGGAGCGCAGCCGAGGGCCATGTAGGGCGCTGGGCAGCCCGGGTGCGTGGACAGGCCCTCCGCTGGCGTGTGCAGCGGAGCTAAGCCCCGGGGTCGGCAGTGGCCTGGAGTGAGGCCGAGGGCCGGGCCGGGCGCTGGGCGGCCCGGGCGCGTGGCCAGGACCTCCGCTGGCGTGTGCAGCGGAGCTAAGCCCCGGGGTCGGCAGTGGCCCGGAGCGAGGCCAAGGGCCGGGCCGGGTGTGGTGCGGCCCGGGCGCGCGACCCTGCCCTTGCCCCACGGGTGTTGCGGAGCTAAGCTAGGGTCGGCAGCGGCCTGGAGAGGGGCCATGGCCAGGACGGGAGCGGTGCCCCCCCCGGCTCGCGGCCCGGCCCTCGGCCCGCGGGTGCCGGGGAGCTATGCCGCGGAGTCAGCAGCCGCCCAGAGCGGTGCCGCGGGCCCAGCCGGGTGTGGTGCAGCACAGGCGCGCGGCCCGGCACTCAGCCGGCGGGTGCCGCAGAGCTAAGCCCCGGGGTCAGCAGCGGTCCAGAGCATGGCAGAGGGCCGGGCCGGGCGTGGGTCGGCCTGGCCGCGTGGCCCGGCCCTCCGCCGTTGTGTGCTGTGGAGCTATGCCCCAGGGTAGGTAGCGGCCTAGATCGTGGCCAAGGGCCGGGTCGGGCGCGGGGAGGCCCAGGTGCACGGCCCGGCCCTCGGCCCCTTGGTGCCACAGAGCTAAGCCCCGGGGTCGGCAGTGGCCCGGAGCGGGGACATGGCCAGGACGGGAGCGGGGCCCCCCCGGCTCACGGCCCGGCCCTCGGCCCGCGGGTGCCACGGAGCTATGCCCCGGGGTCTGCAATGGCCCAGAAAGCGACCGAGGGTTGGAAAGGGAGCAGGGCAGCTCGGCTGCGCGGTCCGACCCTGGGACCGCGGGTGCCATGGAGCAAAGCCCTGGGGTGGGCATCGGCCCGGAGCGGGGCCGAGGGCCGGGCCCGGCACGGGGCGGCCCAGTCGCGCGGCCCAGCCCTCCCCAGGGGGGTGCCGCGTATCTAAGCCCCGGGGTCGTCAGCGGTCCGGAGCGGGGTTGAGGGCTGGGCCTGGCGAGGGGCGGATCGTGCGCGCGGCCCAACCCTCGGTACGCGGGTGCCGCGGAGCTAAGCCCCGGGGTCTGCAACGGCCCAGATCGCGGCCGAGGGTCAGAAAGTTAGCGGGGCGGCTCGGGGGCGGGGTCCTACCCTCGACCCGCGGGTTCTGCGTATCTAAGCCCTGGGGTCGGAAGCGGCCCGTAGCGAGGCCGAGGGCCGGACCTGGCGCTGGGCGGCCCGGGCGCGTGGCCAGGCCCTTCGATGGCGGTTGCCGCGGAGCTAAGCCCCGCTGTCGGCTGTGGCCCGGTGTGGTGCCGAAGACAGGGCCGGGCGCGGGGCAGACAGGGCCAGGCGCGGGGCAGCCTGGGCACACGGCCCGGCCCTCCGCCGGCGGGTGCCACAGCGCTAAGTCCCCGGGGTCGGCAGCGACCCAGAACGCGGCCGATGTTCGGGACTGAAGCGGGGCGGCTCAGGTGCACGTCCAGGTCCTCCGCTGGTGGTTGCTGCGGAACTAAGCCCTGGGGTCGGCAGCGGCCCGGTGTGGGGCCGAGGGCCTGGCCGGGCGTGGTGTGGCCAGGGCGAGCGGCCTGGCCCTCCAACCGAGGATGCCGCGTAGCAAAGCCCTGGGGTTGACAGCGGCCCGATGCGTGGCCGAGGGCCGGGCCGGGCGCGGGGATGCCCAAGCGCGCGGCCCCGCACTCAGCCCGCTGGTGTCGCGGAGCTAAGACCCGGGGTCGGCAGTGGCCCGGAGCGGGGCCGAGGACCGTGCCGGGCACGGGGCGGCCCTGGTGCGCGGCCCAATCCTCGGCCCGCAGATGTCGCAGAGCTAAGCCCCGGGGTCGGCAGCGGCCCGCGGCAGGGCTGAGTGCCCGGCCGAGCGCTGTGGGACCCAGGCGTGCGACACGGCCCTCGGCCCGCGGGTGCCGCGGAGCTAAGCCACGGAGTCAGCAGCGGCCCGGGGCGGGCCCGAGGGTCGGGCCGGGCACGGGGCAGCCCGGGCGCGCGTCCATGCCATCTGACGGCGGGTGCCGGGGGACAAAGCCACTGGTTCGGCAGCGGCCCAGAGCGTGGCCGAGGGCCGGGCCGGACGCCGGGAGGCCCAGGCACGCGGCCCCGCCCTCGGCCCGTGGGTGCCGCGGAGCTAAGCCCCGGGGTTGGCAGCGGCCCGGATCGGGGCCGAGGGCCGGGCCCGGCATGGGGC
This sequence comes from Sorex fumeus, assembly GCF_029834395.1. Lineage (NCBI taxonomy): Eukaryota > Metazoa > Chordata > Mammalia > Eulipotyphla > Soricidae > Sorex > Sorex fumeus. Next base: position 1,949,405 of record NW_026606224.1, on the reverse strand, counting down.
AGCCCAGGCGCGCGGCCTGGCCAACGCCGGCGGGTGCCGCAGAGCTAAGCCCCGGGGTCGGCAGCGGCCCGGAACGCGTCCGAGGGTCGGGAAGGGAGCGGGCCGGATCAGGCACGTGGCCCAGCCCTCTGCCCGCGGGTGCCGCAGAGCTAAGCCCCGCGGTTGGCAGCGGTCTGGAGCTCGGCCGAGTGTCGGTAAGGGCGCGGGGTGGCCAGGGCGTGCGGCCCGGCCCGCGGCCTGCTGGTGCCGCGGAGCTAAGCCCCGGGGTCGGCAGCGGCCCTTAGCGAGGCCGAGGTCCTGTCCAGGCCGGGCGCTGGGCGGCCCGGGTGCGTGGCCAGGCCCTTCGATGGCAGTTGCTGCGGAGCTAAGGCCCCGGTGTCGGCCGCGGCCCAGAACGCGGCCGATGGTCGGGACGGGAGAGGGGCGGCTCTGGTGCACGTCCCGGTCCTCCGCCGGCAGTTGCCACGGAGCTAAGCCCCAGGGTCGGCAGCGGCCCGGTGCAGGGCCGAGGGCCGGTCCGGGCGTGGTGTGGCCCGAGCGTGTGGCCCGGCCCTCGGACCGCGGGTGCCGCCTAGCTAAGCCCCGGGGTGGGCAGCGGCCCGGAGCGGGGCCAAGGACTGGCCGGGCACGGGGCAGCCTGGGTCCGTGGCCCAGTCCTCCACCAGCGGGTGCCGCGGTGCTAAGCCCCGGGGTCGGCAGCGGCCCAGAGCGAGGCCGAGGGCCGGGACGGGCGCGGTACGGCCCTGTCGCAGAGCCTGGCCCTCAGCCCGCGGGTGCAGCAGGGCTAAACCCTAGCGTCAGCAGCGGCCTGGGGCAGGGCCGAGGGCTGTGCCGGGCACGGGGCGGCCCGGGCGCGTGGCCAGCACATCAGCCGGAGGGTGCAGCGGGGCAAAACCCCTGTATCGGCAGCGGCCAGGAGCATGGCCGAGGGCGGGGCCAGGCGCGGGGAGACTCAGGCGCAAGGCCCGGCCCTCGGCCCGCTGGTGTCGCGGAGCTAAGCCCCGGGGTTGGCAGTGGCCCGGAGCGAGGCTGAGGGCCGGGCCGGGCGCTGGGCAGCGCGGGCGCATGGCCAGGCCCTCCGCTGACGTGTGCAGCGGAGCTAAGCCCCAGGGTCGGCAGCGGCCTGGAGCGGGGTCGAGGGCCGGTCCGGGCGCGGTTCGGCCTGGGCGCGCGGCCCTGCCCTTGGCCCACGGGTGTCGCTGAGCTAAGCCGGGGACGGCAGCGGCCTGGAGCAGGGCAATGGCCAGGACGGGAGCGGGGCCCCACCGACTCGCGGCCTGGCCATCGGCCCGCGGGTGCCGCGGAGCTAAGCCCCGGGGTCGGCAGCGGTCCGGAGCATGGCCGAGGGACGGGCTGGGCGCAGGTCGGCCCGGGCGCGCGGCCCGACCCCCCACAGTTCTGTGCCATGGAGCTAAGCCCCGGCGTCAGCAGCGGCCCGGAGCTTGGCCGAGGGCCGGGTCGGACGCGGGGCGGCCCAGGCGCGCGGACCGGCCCTCGACCCCCTGGTGCCGCGGAGCTAAGCCCCGGGGTCGGCAGCGGCCCGGAGCGTGGCCAAGGGCTGGGTCGGCGCGGGGAGGACCAGGCGCGCGGCCCGACCCTCGGCACGCAGGTGCCGTGGAGCTAAGCCCTGGGGTCTGCAACGGCCCAGAACGCGCCCGAGGTTCGGAAAGTGAGCGGGACGGCTCGGGGGTGCGGTCCGACCCTCGGCCCCCTGGTGCTGTGGAGCTAAGCCCCGGGGTCGGCAGTGGTTCATGGCGGAGCCGAGGGCAGGGGTGGGCGCGGGGTGGCCCGGGAGCGCGGCCGGGCCCTTTTCCCGCGGGTTCCACGGAGCTAAGCCCCGGGGTGGGCATCGGCCCGGAGCGGGGCCGAGGGCCGGGCCGGGCGCGGGGCGGCCCGGGCGCGCGGCCACGCCCCCCCAGTGGGGTGCCGCGGAGGTAAGCCCCGGGGTTGGCAGCGGCCCGAAGCGGGTCCGAGGGTCGGGACGGGAGCGGGGCGGCCAAGGCACGCGGCACAGCCCTCGGCCTGTGTGTGCCACGGAGCTAAGCCCTGGGGTTGGCAGTGGCCCCGAGCGGGTCCGAGGGCCGGAGTGGGCGCAGTGCGTCCCGGGCACGCGGCCCAGCCCTCGGCCCGCGGGTGCCGCGTAGCTAAGCCCCGGGGTCTGCAGCGGCCCGGAGCGCGGCCAAGTGTCTGGATGGGAGGGGGGCGGCCCGTGCACGCGGCCCGGCCCTTGTCCCACGTATGCCACGGAGCTAAGCCCCGGGTTTGCAGCAGCCCGTAGCGGGGCCGAGGATCGGGCCGGGCGCGGGGCGGCCCAGGCGCGCGGCCCAGTCCTTCGCCGCGGGGTGCCGCAGAGCTAAACCCGGGGTCTGCAGCGGCCCGAAGCGGGGCCGAGATTCAGGATGGGAGCGGGGAGGCTCGGGGTGCGCGGCCTGACCCTCAGGCCGCTGGTGCCGTGGAGCTAAGCCCCGGGGTCGGCAGCGGCCTGAAGCTGGCCGAGGGCCATGGTGGACGCGGCCGGCCCAGGCCCGCGTCCTGGCGCTCCGCCGACGGGTGCTGCGGAGCTAAGCCCCGGGGTCGGCAGCGGCCCGGAGTGGGGCCGAGGTCCGGGCCGGGTGCGGGGAGGCCCAGGCGTGCGGCCCCGCCCTTGGCCCGCTGGTGTCGCGGAGCTAAGCGCCGTGGTCAGCAGCGGCCCGGAGAGGGGCCGAGGACCGTTGCGGGCACGGGGTGACTCTGGCGCACAGCCCGACCCTCGGCCGGCGGGTGCTGCGGAGCTAAGACCCTGGGTTGGCAGCGGCCCGGAGCAGGGCCAAAGGCCGGGACGGGTGCGGGGAGCCGGGCGCGCGGCCCGGGCCTCTGCTGGTGGTTGCCGCAGAGCTAAGCCTGGGGTCGGCAGTGGTCTGGAGCGCGGCTGAGTGTCCGTACATGCGCGGGGCGCGGGTGCCGCAGAGCTAAGCCCTGGTGTCGGCAGACGCATAGAGCGGTGCCGCGGGCCCAGCCGGGTGCGGTGCAGCACTGGCGCGCGCCCGGCCCTCAGCCGGCGGGTCCCGCGGATCTAAGCCCCGGGGTCGGCAGCGGTCAGGAGCATGGCCGAGAGCCGGGTCGGTCGCGGGTTGGCCCGGGCGCGCGGCCCTGCCCTTGGCCCGCGGGTGTTGCGGAGCTAAGTCGGGGTCAGCAGCGACCCGGAGCGGGGCCATGGCCAGGACGCGAGCAGGGTCCCCCCCGGTCGCGTCCCGGCCCTCGGCCCGCGGGTTTTGTGGAGCTACGCCCCGGAGTTTGTAGCTGCCCAGAGTGGTGCCGCGGGCCCGGACAGGTGCGGTGCAGCACAGGTGCGCGGCCCGGCGATCAACCGGCGGGTGCCGGGACCTAATCCCCGGGGTCAGCAGCGGTCCGGAGCACGGCCGAGGGCCGGGCAGGTCGCGGTGCGGCCCTGCACGCGGCCCGGCCTTCGGCCCGCGGGTGCCGCGGATCTAAGCCCCGGGGTTGTCAGCTGCCCGAAGCGGGGCCGAAGGCCGGGCCGGGCACTGGATGGCCCGGGAGCGTGGCCAGGCCCTCCGCTGGCGGGTGCCGCGGAGCTAAACCCGGGGTCGGCAGCGGCCCGAAGCGGGGCCGAGATTCGGGATGGGAGCGGGGAGTCTCGGGTGCGTGGCCTGGCCCTCAGGCCGCTGGTGCCGCGGAGCTAAGCCCCGGGGTCGGCAGCTGCCCGGAGCTGGGCCATGGCCAGTAGGGGAGCAGGGCCCCCCCGGCTCGCGGCCGGACCCTCAGCCCGCGGGTGCTGTGGCGCTAAGCCCGGGGTCCACAACGGCCCAGAACGCGGCCGAGGGTCGGAAAGGGAGCGGGGCAGCTCAGGGGCGCGGTCTGATCCTGGGACCGCGCGTGACGCCGAGCAAAGCCCCTGGGTCAGCAGCGGTCCGGAGCGGTGCCGAAGACTGGGCCGGTCGCGGGGCAGCCTGGGCGCGCGGCCCGGCCCTCCGCCGGCGGGTGCCGCAGGGCTATGTCCCGGGGTCGGCAGCGGCCCAGAACGCAGCCGATGGTCGGGACGGATGCGGGGCGGCTCGGGTGCATGTCCTGGTCCTCCGCCGGCGGTTGCCGCGGAGCTAAGCCCCGGGGTCGGCAGCGGCCCGGTGCGGGGCCGAGGGCCGCGCCGGGCGTGGCGTGGCCCGGGCGCGCGGCCTGGCCCTCGGACTCCGGGTGCCGCATAGCTAAACTCCGGGGTCAGCAGCGGCACGGAGCGTGGCCGAGTGTCGGGACGGGAGCGGGGCGGCCCGAGCGCTTGGCCCGGCCTTTGTCACGCGGGTGCCACAGAGCTAAGCCCCGGTGTCGGCCGCGGCCTGGAGCGGGGCCGAAGACCTGGTCAGGCGCGGGGCAGCCCAGGCGCGCGGCCCGGCCCTCCGCTGGCGGGTGCCGCAGAGCTAAACCCCGGGGTCGTCAGCGGCCCAGAACGTGGCCGATGGTAGGGACGGGAGCGGGGCGGCTCGGGTGCACGTCCCAGTCCTCCGCCGGCGGGTGCCGCGGAGCTAAGCCCCGGGGTCGGCAGTGGCCCGGAGCGATGCCGAGGGCCGTGCCGGGCCCTGGGCGGCGCGGGAGCATGGCCAGGCCCTCCGCTGGCGTGTGCAGCGGAGCTAAGCACCAGGGTCGGCAGCGGCCTGGAGTGGGGTTGAGGGCCGGTCCGGGCGCGGTGCGGCCCGGGCGCGTGGCCCGGCCCTCGGCCCGCGGGTTCCGCGGAGCTACACCCCGGAGTCAGCAGCTGCCCAGAGCAGTGCCGTGGACCCGGCCGGGTGTGTTGCAGCACAGGCGTGCCGCCCGGCCCTCAGCAGGCGTGTGCCGCAGAGCTAAGCCCCGGGGTCAGCAGCGGCCCGGAACACGGCCGAGGGATGGGCCGGGCGCGGGTCGGCCCGGGCGCGCGGCCCGGCCCTCCGCCGTTGTGTGCCGCGGAGCTAAGCCCCGTGGTCGGCAGCGGCCCGAAGCGGAGCCGAGGGTTGGCACGGGAGCGGGGCGGCCATGGCACGTGGCACAGCCCTCGGCCCGTGTGTACCGCGGAGCTAATCCCCGGAGTCGGCAGTGGCCCCGAGCAGGGCCAAGGGCCGGACAGGGTGCGGTGTTGGCCCAGGCACGCGGCCCGGCCCTCGGCCTGCGGGTGTCGTGTAGCTAAGTCCCGGGGTTGGCAGCGGCCCGGAGTGAGGCCGAGGGCCGCACCTGGTGCTGGGTGGCCAGGGCGCCTGGCCAGGCTTTCCGCTGGTGTGTGCAGCGGAGCTAAGCCCCGGGGTCGTCAGTGGCCCGGAGCGAGGCCGAGGGCCGGGATCGGCGCGGAGCGGCCCAGACGCACGACCCTGCCCTTGGCCCGCGGGTGTCGTGGAGCTAAGCCGGGGTCGGCAGCGGCCCGGAGAGGGGCCATGGCCAGGACGGAAGCGGGGGCCCCCCTGGCTCGCGGCCCGGCCCTCGGCCCGCGGGTGCCGCGGAGCTATGCCCCGGAGTCGGCAGCCACCCAGAGCGGAGCTGCGGGCCCGGCCGGGTGCGGTGCAGCACAGGCGCGCGGCCCGGCCATCAGCCGGCGGGTGCCGCGGAGCTAAGCCCCGGGGTTGGCAGCGGTCCAGAGCATGGCCGAGGGCCGGGCCAGCCGCGGGTCGGCCTGGGCGCGCGGCCCGGCCCTCCGCCATTGTGTGCTGTGGAGCTAAGCCCCAGGGTTAGCAGCGTCCTAGAGCGTGGCCGAGGGCCGGGTCGGGTGCGGGAAGGCCCAGGTGCACGGCCCGGTCCTCGGCCCCCTGGTGCCACGGAGCTAAGTCCCGGGGTCGGCAGCGGCCCGGAGCTGGGCCATGGCCAGGAGGGGAGCGGGGCCCCCCCAGCTCGCAGCCGGGCCCTCGGCCCGCGGGTGCTGTGGCGCTATGTCCCGGGGTCCGCAACTGCCCAGAATGCGGCCTAGGGTCGGAAAGGGAGCGGGGCAGCTCAGAGGCGCGGTCCGACCCTGGGACGGCGCGTGCCGCCGAGCTAAGCCCCTGGGTCAGCAGCGGTCCGGGGCGGAGCCGAGGGCCGGGGTGGGCGCGGGGTGGCCCGAGCGCGCGGCCCGGCCCTCCGCCGGCGGGTGCCTTGGGGCTAAGCCCCGGGATCGGCAGCGACCCGGAGCGCAGCCGGGGGTCCCGATGGTATCGGGACAGCCCGGGCACGTGGGCCCGTCCTCCGCCGGGGGTTGCCGCAGAGCTAAGCCCCAGGGTCGGCAGCGGCCCAGAGAATGGCCGAGGGCCGGGCCGGACGCGGGGAGGCCCAGGCACGCGGCCCCGACCTCGGCCCGCGGGTGCCGCGGAGATAAACCCCGGGGTTGGCAGCGGCCCGGATCGGGGCCGATGGTCAGGACGGGAGCAGGGCGGCTTGGGTGCACGTCCCGGTCCTCCGCCGGCGGTTGCCGCGGAGCTAAGCCCCCGGGTCGGCAGCGGCCTGGTGTGGGGCCGAGGGCCGGGCCGGGCGTGGTGTGGCCCGGGCGCGCGGCCTGGCCCTCGGACTGCGGGTGCCGCGTAATTAAGCCCCTGGGTCGGCAGCGGCCCGAAGCGGGGCCGAGGGCCGGGCCGGGCGTGGGGAGGCCCAAGCGCGCGGCCCCGCCCTCGGCCCGCTGGTGTCGCGGAGTAAAGCCCCGGGGTCGGCAGTGGCCCGGAGCGGGGCTGAGGCCCGGGCCGGGCACGGTGCGGCCCGGGCGTGCGGCCCGACCCTCGGCCCGCGGGTGTCGCGGAGCTAAGCCCCGGGGTCGGTAGCAGCCCGCGGCAGGGCCGAGTGCCCGGCCGAGCGCTGTGGGACCCGGGCGTGCGACACGGCCCTTGGCCCGCGGGTGCTGCGGAGCTAAGCCCCGGGGTCAGCAGCAGCCCGGGCCGGGCCCGAGGGCCGGGCCGGGCGCGGGGTAGCCCCGGGCAAGCGTCCATGCCATCCGATGGCGGATGCCGGGGGGCAAAGCCCCTGGGTTGGCAGCGGCCCAGAGCGTGGCCGAAGGCCGGGCCGGACGCGGGGAGGCTCAGGCATGCGGCCCCGCCCTCGGCCCGTGGGTGCCGCAGAGCTAAGCCCCGGGGTCGGCAGCGGCCCAGAATGCGGCCGATGGTCGGGACGGGAGCGGGGCGGCTCAGGTGCACGTCCCGATCCTCCTCCGGTGGGTGCCACGGAGGTAAGCCCCGGGGTCGACAGTGGCCCGGAGCAAGGCCGAGGGCCAGGCCGGTCGCGGGACATCCGGGCGCGCGGCCCGGGCCTCCGCCGGCGGGTGCCACAGAGCTAAGCTCCGGGGACGGCAGCGGCCTGGAACGCGGCCGAGGGTCGGGAAGGGAGCGGGCCGGCTTGGGCGCGCGGCCCGGCCCTCTGCCGGCAGGTACCGCGGAGCTAAACCCCGGGGTCGGCAGCGGCCCGGAGCGTGGCCCAGTGTCCCGACAGGAATGGGACAGCCCTGGCACGTGGCCCGGTCCTCCGCCGGCGGGTGCCGCGGAGCTAAGCCCCGGGGTTGGCAGCGGCCCGGAGCTGGCCAGGGGCTGGGAAGGGCACGGGGAGGCCGGGGCGCGCAGCCCGGCCCTCCGCCGGCAGGTGCCGTGTAGCTAAGCTCCGGTGTTGGCAGCGGCCCGGGGCAGGGCCAAGGGCTGGGCCAGGCGCGGTGCGGCCCGAGCGCCCGGCACGGCCCTCGGCTCGCGGGTGCCGTGGAGTTAAGCCCCGGGGTCAGCAGCGGCCCGGGGCGGGGCCGAGGGCTGGGTCGGGCACGGGTCGCACCAGGCGCGCGGCCAGGCCCTCCGCCAGCGGGTGCCGCGGGGCAAAGCCCCTGGGTTGGCAGCGGCCCAGAGCATGGACGAGGGCCGGGCCAGTTGCTGGGTGGCCCAGGCGCGTGGCCCGGCCCTCGGCCCGCTGGTGTCACGGACCTAAGTCCTGGGGTCGGCAACGGCCCAGTGCGGGGCCGAGGACCAGGCCGGGCCCTGAGCTGCCCGGGCGCGCGGCGCTTCCCTTGGTCAGCGGGTGCAGCGGAGATAAGCCCCGGGGTCGGCAGCGGTCTGGATCGATGGCCGAGTGTCGGTACGGGCGTGGGGCGGCCCGGGCGCGCGGCCTGTCCCTTGGCCCGTTGGTGCCACGGAGCTAAGCCCCGGGGTCGGCAGCGGCCCAGGGCGGGGGCCGAGGGCTGGGTCGGGTGCGGGTCTGCCAGGGCTCGAGGCCAGGCCTTCCGCCATCGGTGCCACGCGTCAAACCCCCTGGGTTGGCAGCGTTCCGGAGCATGGTCGAGGGCCAGGCCGGGCGTGGGGCGGCCCAGGCTTGCGGCCCGGCCCTCGGCCCGCTGGTGTCGTGGAGCTAAGCCCCGGGGTCGGCAGCGGCCCACAGTGGGGCCGAGGACCGGACCGGGCACGGTGCGGCCCAGGCGCGCAGCCCGACCCTCGGCCCGCGTGTGCCGCGGAGCCAAGTCCCAAGGTCCGCAGCGGCCCGGAACGGGGCCGAGGGCCAGGCCGGGCGCGGGGCAGACTGGGCGCGCGGCCCGGCCCTCCGCCAGTGGGTGCCGCAGTGCTAAGCCCCAGGGTCGGCAGTGGCCTGGAACGCGGCCGAGGTTCGGGAAGGGAGCAGGGTGGCACGGGCCTGCGGCACGGCCCTCCACCGGAGTATGCCGTGGGGCTAAGCCCCGGGGTCGGCAGCTGCCCGGAGTGGGGCCTAGGGCCGGGCCGGGAGCGGGGAGGCCCGGGCGAGTGGCCCAGCCCACGGCCGGCGGGTGCCGCGGAGCTAAGCTCCTGGGTCGGCAGCGGCCTGGAGCGCGGCCGAGTGTCGGTACAGGCGTGGGGCAGCCCGGGTACACGGCCCTGCCCTCGGCCCATTGCTGCCGCGGAGTTTAAGCCCCAGGGTCGGCAGTGTCCCGGAGCGGGGCCGAGGGACATGATGGGCGCGGGGCGGCCCGGGGGTGCGGCCCAGCCCTCGGCACGCGGGTGCCGCGGAACTAAGCCCCAGGGTCGGCAGCGGCCCGGGCGTGGGGCAGTCCGGGTGCGCGGCCCGGCCCTCCACCGGCGGGTGTGGCAGAGCTAAGCCCCAGGGTCGGCAGCAGCCCGGAGCGGGGCCGAGGAATGGGACGGTCTCGGGGCGGCACGGGCGCGCGCCCGGCCCTCAGCCGGCGGGTTCCGTGAAGCTAAGCCCCAGGGTCGGCAGCGGCCTGGAGCGGGGCCGAGGGCAGGGCCTGGCTAGGGGACCGACCGGGCGCACGGGTGGTCCTCAGTCCGCGGGTGCTGCGGATCTAAGCACCGGGGTCGACAGCGGCCCGGAGCGGGGCCGAGGGACGGTCCGGGTGTGGGGCGGCCTGGGTGCGCGGCCTGGCCCTCCGCCGGGGGGTGCCACGGAGCTAAGCCGCGGGGTCATTAGCGGCTAGGAACGGGGCCGAGGGCCGTGCCGGACGCGGCCAGCCCAGGTGCATGGACCGGCCTTCCGCTGACGGGTGCCACGGAGCTAAGCCCTGGTGTCAGCAGCCGCCTGGAGCGGGTCCAGGGCATGGCCGGTCATGGGGCGGCCCCGGCGCGCGGCTGTACAGGGCGCGGGGTGGCCCCTGTGCGAGGCCCGGCTCTCGACGCGCGGGTGCCGCGGAGCTAAGCCCCGGGCTCGGCAGCGGCCCGGAGTGGGTTTGAGGGCCGGGCCGGGCGCGGGGTGGTGCGAGCGTGTGGCCCGACCCTCGGCCCGCGGGTGCTGCAGAGCTATGCACTCGGGGTCGGCAACCGCCCGGAGAGGGGCCAGGGCCGGTCATGGCACTGGGCGGCCCTGGCGAGCGGCCCATCCCTCGGCCCGCGTGGGCCGCGGAGCTAAGCCACGGGGTCGGCAGCAGCCCGGAGCGGGGCCAATGGATGGGCCGGGCGCGGTGTGGCCAGGGCGCTCGGCCCGGCCCTCGAACCGTGGATGCCGCGGAGCTAAGCACCGGGGTCGGCAGCGGCCCAGAGCGGGTCCAGGGCCGGGTCGGGCGCTGGGAGGCCCCGGTGCGTGGCCAGGCCCTCCGCCGGCGGTTGCCGCGTAGCTAAGCCCTGGGGTCAGCAGCGGCCCAGAGCAGGGCCAGGGCCCGGCAGGGCACAGGGCGGTCCTGACGCTCGGCCCGTCCCTCGGCCCACGTGGGCCTCGGAGCTAAGCCCCAGGGTCGGCAGCGGCCCAGAGCGGGGCCAGGGCTGGGCCGGGCGCGGGGCGGCCCCAGAGCGCGGCCCGGCCCTCTGACCGTGTGGGCCGCAGAGCTAAGCCCCGCGGTCGGCAGCGGCCCGGAGCGGGGTCAGGGCCGGGCCGGGCGCGGGGCAGCCCGGGCGCACGGCCTGTTTCTCTGCCGGCAGGTGCCGCAGAGCTAAGCCCCGGGGTAGGCAGCGGCCCGGAGAGGGGCCAGGGCCGGGCCGGGCGCGGGGCGGCCCCGGAGTGTGGCCCGGACCTCGGCCCGCGTGGTCCTCAGAGCTAAGCCCCTGGGTCGGCAGCGGCCTAAAGCAGGGCCGAGGACCAGGCCGGGCACGGGGCAGCCCGGGCGCGCGGCCCTTCCTTCGGCCGGCGGGTCCCGCATAGCTAAGCCCTAGGGTCGGCTGCGGTCTGGAGCGCGGCCGAGTGTCGGTACGGGCGCGGGGTGGCCTGGACGCACGGCCCGGCCCTCGGCCCGTTGGTGCCGTGGAGCTAAGCCCTGGGGTCGGCAGCGGCCCGGAGTGGGGACGAGGGCCGGGCCGGGCGCCGTACGGCCCGGGTGCACTGCCCGGCACTCCGACGGCGGTTGCTCGCGGACCTAAGCCCCGGGGTCAGCAGGAGCCCGGAGCGTGTCCGAGGGCCGTGCCGGGCGAGGGGCGGCCTGGGCGCGCGGCCCGGCCCTCGACCCGTGGGTGCCACGGAGCTAAGCCCCGGGGTCGGCAGCGGCCCGGATCAGGCCGAGGAACGGGCCAGGTGCGGGGTGGCCCAGTCGCACAGCCCGGCCCTCGGCTGGCGGGTACCGCGGAGCTAAGCCCCGGGTCGGCAGCGGCCTGGAGCGGGACAGAGGGCGGGCCGGGCTCGGGTGCCGCAGAGGTAAGCTCGGGGGTCGGCAGCGGCCCGGAGCGCAGCGACGGGTCCCGACGGGAGCTGGGCGGCCCGGGAACGCGGCCCGGTACTCCGACGGCGGGTGCCGCGGTGCTAAGCCCTGGGGTCGGCAGCTGCCCAGAGCGGGGCCTAGGGCCGTGCCGGGCGCAATGCGGCCCGGGCGTGCGGCCCAGCCCTCCGCCGGGGGGTGCCGCGGAGCTACGCCCCGGGGTTGGCAGCGGCCTGGAGTGGGGCCGAGGGCCAGGCCGGGCGTGTGGAGGTGCGGGCGTGTGGCCCGACCCTCGGCACGCGGGTGCCACGGAGCTAAGCACTGGTGTCGGCAGCGGCCCGGAGCGGGGCCGGGGACCGTGACGGGAGCAGCCGTCCCGGGCGCGAGGACTGGCCCTCCGCCGGGGGGTGCCGCGGAGCTAAGCCCTGGTGTTGGCAGCGGCCCGGAGCGGGGCCGAGTGTCGGGCTGTGCGCAATGCGGCATGGGCGCTAGCCACAGCCCTCCGCCATGGGGTGCCATGGAGCTAAGACCCGGGGTCGGCAGCGGCCCGGAGCGGGGATGAGGGCCGTGGCGGGCGAGGCCGGCCCAGGCACGCGGACCGGCCCTCCGCCGACAGGTGCTGCGGAGTTAAGCCCCACAGTCGGTAGCGGCCCAGAGTGGGGCCAGGGCGGGGCTGGGTGTGGGGCGGCCCCGGCGCGCTGCCCCGCCCTCGGCCCCTGTGTGCCGCGGAGCTAAGCCCTGGGGTTGGCAGCGGCCAGGATCGGGGCCGAGGACCGGGCCGGGCGCTGGGAAGCCCGGGTTCGTGGCCAGGCCCTCCACAGGTGGGTGCCGCATAGCTAATCCCCGGGGTCAGCAGCGGCCTGGAACGGGGCCGAGGGCCAGGCCGGGCGCAGGGCGGCCCCGGCGTGCGGCCCAGACCTCGGCCCGCGTGGTCCTTGGAGCTAAGCCCCTGAGTCGGCAGCGGCCTGGAGCGGGGCCAGGACCAGGCCAGGCGCGGGGCGGCCTGGGCGCACGGCCAGGCCCTCCGTCAGCGGGTGCCGCAGGGCAAAGCCACTGGGTTGGCAGCGGCCCAGAACATGGACGAGGGCCGGGCCAGACGCGGGGCGGCCCAGGCGCGCGGTCCGGCCCTCGGCCCGCTGGTGACGTGGGCCGAAGTCCTGGGGACGGCAGCGGCCCAGAGCAGGGCTGAGGACCAGGCCGGGCCCGGGGCTGCCCGGGCGCGCGTCGCTTCCCTCTGCCGGCGCGTGCAGCGGAGCTAAACCCTGGGGTCGGCAGCGGTCTAGAGCGCGGCCGAGTGTTGGTACGGGCGTGGGGCGGCCTGGGCGCGTGGCCCGTACCTCGGCCCTTTGGTGCCACGGAGCTAAGCCCCGGGGGCGGCAGCGGCCCAGAATGCGGCCGATGGTGGGGACGGGAGCGGGGCGTCTCGGGTGTGCGTCCCGGTCCTCCGCCGGCAGGTGCGGTGGAGCTTAGCCCCGGGGTCGGCAGCGGCCTGGGGCAGGGCCGAGGGTGGGGCCAGGCGCGGGGTGGCCCGGTCGCGCAGCCAGGCCCTCCGCTGGCGGGTGCCACGGAGGTAAGACCCGTGGTTGGCAGCGGTCCAGGGAGGGGCCGAGGACTGGGTCGGGCATGGGTCGGCCAGGGCCCGAGGCCAGGCCGTCCGCCATAGGGTGCCGTGGGTCAAACCCCCTGGGTTGGCAGCGGTCCGGAGCGTGGCCGAGGGCCGGGCCGGGCACGGGGCGGCCCAGGTGTGCGGCCCAGCCCTTGGACCGCTGGTGTCGCGGAGCTAAGCCCCGGGGTCGGCAGCGGCCCACAGCGGGTCCGAGGACCGGGCCGGGCACGGTGCGGCCCGGGCGCATGGCCCGACCCTCGGCCCGCGTGTGCCACGGAGCCAAGCCCTGGGATCGGCAGTGGCCCGGAACACGGCCGAGGTTCGGGAAGGGTGCAGGGCGGCACGGGCCTGTGGCCCGGCCATCTGCCGGCGGGTGCTGCGGGGCTAAGCCCCGGGGTTGGCAGCGGCCCAGAGTGGGGCCTAGGGCCATGCCGGGAGCAGGGTGGCCCGGGCGAGTGGCCCAGCCCTCGGCCGGCGGGTGCCGCGGAGCTAAGCTCCTGGGTAGGCAGCGGCCTGGAGCGCGGCCGAGTGTCGGTACGGGCGCGGGGCGGCCAGGGTGCGCGGCCCGGCCATCGGCCCATTGCTGCCGCGGAGCTAAGCCCTGGGGTCGGCCGTGTCCCGGAGCGGGGCCGAGGGACGTGCCGGGCGCGGGGTGACCCGGGCGGGTGGCCCAGCCCTCGGCAAGCGGGTGCCGCGGAACTAAGCCCCGGCGTCGGCAGCGGCCCGGAGCGGGGCCGAGGGCCGGGCCGGGCGGGTGCGGCCCGAGCGCGGTCCCGTCCTCTGCCCACGGGTGCCGCGGTGCTAACCCCCGGGTTCGGCAGCGGCCCGGAGCGGGGCCGAGGACCGGGACATGCACGGTGTGGCCCGGGCTTGCAGCCCGGCCTTGGACCGCGGGTGCCGCGGAGCTAAACCCTGGGGTCGGCAGCGGTCTGGAGTGCGGCCGAATGTCGTTACGGTCATGGGGTGGCCCGGGCGCGCGGCCCGGCCCTCTGCCCATGTGGGCCGCGGAGCTAAGTCCCGGGATCCGCAGCGGCCCAGAGCGGGGCCGAGGGCCGGGTCGTGCGCGGGGCAGCCCGGGCGCGCGTCCCAGCCCTACGCCGGCGGGTGCCTCAGAGCTAAGCCCTGGGGTCGGCAGAGGCCCAGAGCGGGGCCTACGGCCGGGCAGTGCGCGGGGCGGCCCGGTCGCGTGGCCCAACCCTCGGCACCCGGGTGGTGCGGAGCTAAGCTCCGGGGTCGGCAGCGGCCCGGAGCAGGGCCAAGGGCCCGGCCGGGAGCATGGCGACCCGGTCTTGCAGCACGGCCCTCTGCCAGTGGGTACCACGGAGCTAAGCCCCGGGGTCGCCAGTGGCCTGTAGCGGGGCTGAGGGCCGGGCCGGTCCCGGGGCGGCACGGGAGCGCGGCCCGGCCCTCCGCTGGCGGGTGCCGTGGAGCTAAACCCCGGGGTCGGCAGCAGCCCGGAGCGGGGCCGAGGACCGGGACGGTCTCGGGGCGGCACGGGCGCGCAGCCCGGCCCTCCGCCGGCGGGTTCCGTGGAGCTAAGCCCCGGGGTCGGCAGCGGCCTGGAGCGGGTCTGAGGGCCGGGCCGGGCGCAGGGCGGCCTGGGCGCGCGGCCAGGCCCTCCGTCAGCAGGTGCCGCGGGGCAAAGCCACTGGGTTGGCAGTGGCCCAGAACATGAATGAGGGCCGGGCCAGACGCGGGACGGCCCAGGCAGGCGGCCTGGCCCTCACCCCGCTGGAGTCGCGGGCCTAAGTCGCGGGGTCGGCAGCGGCCCAGAGCGGGGCCAAGGACCAGTCCGGTCCCGGGGCTGCTTGGGTGCGCGGCGCTTCCCTCAGCCGGCGGGTGCAGTGGAGCTAAGCCCTGGGGTCGGCAGCGGTCTGGAGCATGGCCGCGTGTCGGTAAGTGCGTGGGGCAGCCTGGGCGCGCGGCCTGGCCCTCGGCCCGTTGGTGCCACGGAGCTAAGCCCCGGGGGCGGCAGCGGCCCAGAACAAGGCCAATGGTGGGGACGGGAGCGGGGCGTCTCGGGTGTGCGTCCCAGTTCTCCGCCGGCAGGTGCCACGGAGCTTAGCCCCGGGGTCGGCAGCGGCCTGGGGCGGGACCAAGGGCTGGGCCGGGCGCGGGGCAGCCCGGTCGCGCGGCCAGGCACTCCGCTGGCAGGTGCCGCGGAGCTAAGCCCCGGGGTCGGCAGCGGCCCAGGGCGGGGTCCGAGGGCTGGGTAGGGCGCGGGTCGGCCCGGTCGCACGGCCAGGCACTCCGCTGGCAGGTGCCACGGAGCTAAGCCCCGGGGGCGGCAGCGGCCCAGAACAAGGCCAATGGTGGGGACGGGAGCGGGGCGTCTCGAGTGTGCGTCCCAGTTCTCCGCCGGCAGGTGCCGCGGAGCTAAGCCCCGGGGTCGGCAGCCGCCCGGAGCGGGGATGAGGGCCGTTGCGGGCGAGGCTGGCCCAGGCACGCGGAACGGCCCTCCGCCGACAGGTGCCGCGGAGTTAAGCCCCGGGGACGGTAGCGGCTCAGAGCGGAGCCAGGGCGGGGCCGGGCGTGGGGCGACCCCGGCGCACAGCCCAGCCCTCGGCCCCTGTGTGCCGTGGAGCTAAGCCCCGGGGTTGGCAGCGGCCAGGATTGGGGCCGAGGGCCCGGGCCGGGTGCTGGGAAGCCCAGGTGCGTGGCCAGGCCCTCCGCAGGCGGGTGCCCAGTAGCTAATCCCCGGGGTCGGCAGCGGCCCGGAGCGGGGCCGAGGACCAGGCCGGGCGCGGTGCGGCCAGGGCGCGCGGCCCAGCCCTAGACCCGCGGGTGCCGCGGAGCTAGGCCCCGAGGTCAGCAGCGGCCCAGAACGGGGCCAGGGCCGGGCAAGGCGCTGGGAGGCCCGGGTGCGTGGTCAGGCCCTCCACCGGCGGGTGCTGCGTAGCTAAGCGCTGGGGTGGACAGCGGCCCGGAGCGGGGCCAGGGCCCGGCAGGGCACGGGGCGGTCCCGACGCGTGCCCCGACCCTCGGCCCACGTGGGCCTCCTCGGAGCTAAGCCCCGGGATCGGCAGCGGCCCGGAGCGTGGCCAGGGCCGGGCCGGGCGCGGGGCAGTCCCGCTGCGCGGCCCGGCCCTCGGCCCGTGTGGGTACCACGGAGCTAAGCCCCGGGGTCGCCAGTGGCCTGTAGCGGGGCTGAGGGCCGGGCCAGTCCCGGGGTGGCATGGGAGCACGGCCCGGCCCTCTGCCGGCGGGTGCCGTGGAGCTAAGCCCCGGGGTCGGCAGCAGCCCGGAGCGGGGCCGAGGACCGGGACGGTCTCGGGGTGGCACGGGCGCGCAGCCCGGCCCTCCGCCGGCGGGTTCTGTGGAGCTAAGCCCCGGGGTCGGCAGCAGCCTGGAGCGGGTCTGAGGGCCGGGCCGGGCGCAGGGCGGCCTGGGCGCGCGGCCAGGCCCTCCGTCAGCAGGTGCCGCAGGGCAAAGCCACTGGGTTGGCAGTGGCCCAGAACATGAATGAGGGCCGGGCCAGACGAGAGACAGCCCAGGCAGGCGGCCCGGCCCTCACCCCGCTGGTGTCACGGGCCTAAGTCGCGGGGTCGGCAGCGGCCCAGAGCGGGGCCGAGGACCAGTACGGTCCCGTGGCTGCTTGGGCGCGGCGCTTCCCTCAGCCGGCGGGTGCAGTGGAGCTAAGCCCTGGGGTCGGCAGCGGTCTGGAGCATGGCCGAGTGTCGGTAAGGGCGTGGGGCAGCCTGGGCGCGCGGCCCGGCCCTCGGCCCGTTGGTGCCACGGAGCTAAGCCCCGGGGGCGGCAGTGGCCCAGAACAAGGCCAATGGTGGGGACGGGAGCGGGGCGTCTCGGGTGTGCGTCCCAGTTCTCCGCCGGCAGGTGCCGCGGAGCTTAGCCCCGGTGTTGGCAGCGGCCCGGGTTGGGGCCGAGGGCCGGGCCGGGTGCGGGGCGGCCCGGGTGTGCGGCCCAGCCCTCGGTCCGCGGTTGTCGCAGAACTAAGCCCCGGGGTCGGCAGCGGCCCGGAGCGGGGCGGAGGGCCGGACCGGGCGTGGTGCAGCCTGGGCGTGCGGCCCGGCCCTCTGCCGGGGATTACCCGGAGGTAAGCCCCGGGGTTGCCAACGGCCCAGAGCTGGGCCGAGGGACGTTAATGGTGCGCGGCGGCCCAGGGCCGTGGCCCGACCCGCGGCCCGCTGGTGCCGCGGAGCTAAGCCCTGGGTTCGGCAGCTGCCCGGAGTGGGACTGAGGGCCGTGACGGGAGCGGCCGGCCCGGACACGCGGAAAAGCCCTCCGCCGGCGGGTGCCGCGGAGCTAAGCCCCGGGGTCGGCAGTGGCCCGGAGCAGGGCCAGGGCCGGGACTGGCGCGGTGTGGACCCGGCCCGCGGCTGGCCCTCGGGCGCGTGTGCTGCGGAGCTAATCCCCGGGGTCGGCATTGGCCCGGATCGTGGTTTAGGGCAGGGCCGGGCGCTGGGCGGCCTGGGGCGTGACCATGCCCTCCACCGGCGGGTGCCGTGAAGCTAAGCCCCGGGGTTGGCAGCGGCCCAGAATGCGGCCGATGGTCGGGACTGGAGTGGGGCGGCTCAGGTGCATGTCCCGGTCCTCCGCGGGCAGATGCCGTGGAGCTAAGCCCCGGGGTAGGCAGTGGACCGGAGCGAGGCCAAGGGCCGTGCCGGGCGCTGGGCAACCTGGGCGTGTGACCAGGCCCGCCGCTGGCGTGTGCTGCGGAGCTAATCCCCGGGGTCGGCATTGGCCCGGATCGTGGTTTAGGGCAGGGCCGGGCGCTGGGCGGCCTGGGGCGTGACCATGCCCTCCACCGGCGGGTGCCATGGAGCTAAGCCCCGGGGTTGGCAGCGGCCCAGAATGCGGCCGATGGTCGGGACTGGAGTGGGGCGGCTCAGGTGCATGTCCCGGTCCTCCGCGGGCAGATGCCGTGGAGCTAAGCCCGGGGTAGGCAGTGGACCGGAGCGAGGCCAAGGGCCGTGCCGGGCGCTGGGCAACCTGGGCGTGTGACCAGGCCCGCCGCTGGCGTGTGCCGCGGAGCTAAGACCCGGGGTCGGCAGCGGCACGGAGCTGGGCGGAGGGCCGGGCTGGGCGTTCGGCGGTCCGGGCACGTGGTCAGGCCCTCCGCCGGCGTGTGCCGAAGAGCTAAGCCCCGGGGTCGGCAGCGGCCCGGAGCGGGGCCGAAGGCCGGGCCGGGAACTGGACGGCCCAGGTGTGTGGCCAGGCCCTCCGCAGGCGTGTGCCGCGGAGCTAAGCCCCGGGGTCGGTAGCGGCTCAAAGTGGGGCCAGGCCCGGGCCGTGCGCTGGGCGGCCCTGGCGCGCGGCCCGGCCCTTGGCCCGCCTGGGCTGCGGAGCTAAGTCGCGGGGTCGGCAGTGTACCGGAGCCGGGCTGAGGGCCGGGCCATGCGCGGGACAGCCCAGGCGCGTGGCCCGGCCCTCCGCCGGGGGGTGCCGCAGAGCTAAGCCCCAGGTTCGGCAGCGGCCCAGAACGCGGCCAGGGTTCCCGACGGTATCGGGGCAGCCCGGGCACGTGGCCCGTTCCTCCGCCGGCGGGTGCCGCAGAACTAAGTCCTGGGGTTGGCAGTGTCCCGGAGCGCGGCCGAGTGTCGGGACAGTAGCATGGCGGCACGTGCGCGCGGCCTGGCCCTTGTCCCGCGGGTGCCACAGAGCTAAGCCCTGGGGTCAGCAGCGGCCCGGAGTGGGGCCGAGGGCCGAGCCGGGCGTGGGGCGGCCCGGGCGCGCGGCCCAGCCCTCCGCCGGCGGGTGCCGCGGAGCTAAGCCACAGGGTCCGCAGCGGCCCGAAGCAGGTCCGAAGGTTGGGATGGGAGCAGGGCGGCTCAGGTGCGCGGCCGACCCTCGGACGTCGGGTGCCGCGGGGCTAAGCCCTGGGGTCAGCAGCGGCCCAGAACGCGGCCGAGGGTCCCCACGGGATCGGGGCAACCCGGGCATGTGGCCCGGTACCCCGCCGGTGGGTGCCGCGGAGCTAAGCCCCAGGGTCGGCAGCGGCCCGGAGCGGGGCCGATGGCCGGGCCGGGCGAGGGGAAGGCCGGGCGCGCGGCCCGGTGCTCCACCGGCGGGTGCCGTGGAGCTAAGCCCCAGGGTCGGCAGCGGCCCGGAGCGGGGCCTAGGGCCGGTCCGGGCGCGGGGCCGTCCGGGCGCGCAGCCCGGCGCTCAGCCCGCTGGTGCCGCGGAGCTAAGCCCCGGAGTCGGCAGCGGCCCGGAGCGGGGCCGAGGGCCGTGGCGGGCGCAGCTGGCCCGGGCGTGCTTCCCAGCTCTCCGGCGACTGGTGCTGCGGAGCTAAGCCCCGGGGTCGGCTGCGGCCCAGAACGCGGCCGAGGGTTGGAATGGGACCGGGGCGGCTTGGGGGCGCAGTCCGACCCTCGGACCGCGGGTGCCGCAGAGCTAAGCCCCAGGGTCAGCAGCGGTCCGGGGCGGGGCCGAGGGCCAGGGCGAGCGCGGGGTGGCCCGGGCACGTTGACAGGCCCTCCGCCTGCGGGTGCCGCGGGGCTAAGCCCCGGGGTTGGCAGCGTCCCGGAGCGCGGCTGAAGGTCTCGACTGTGTTCGGGGCAACCCGGGAACGTGGCCCGGTCCTCCGCCGGTGGGTGCCGCGGAGCTAAGTCCCGGGTCAGTAGTGGCCCGGAGCGGGGCCGATGGCTGGGCCGTGCGCGGGGCAGCCCGGGCGCACGGCCCGGTCCTCCGCCCGCTAGTGCCGTGGAGCTATGCCCCGGGGTCGGCAGTGGTCTGTAGCACGGCCGAGTGTGCGTACGGGCACGAGGCGGCCCGGGCGTGCGGCCCGGGCATCAGTCCGTGGGTGTCTCAGAGCTAAGCCCCGGGGTCGGCAGCAGTCTGGAGCACGGCCGAGTATCGGTACGGGCACGGGGCGGCCTGGGCGCTCGGCCCGTGCCTCGGCCTGTTGGTGCCGCGGAGCTAATCCCCGGTGTCGGCAACGGCCCGGAGCAGGGTCGAGGGCCGGGCCGGGCGCGTGGCAGCCCGGGCGCGTAGCCCTGCCCTCCGCCGGCGGGTGCCGCAGAGCTAAGCCATGGGGTCGGCAGCTGCCCAGGGCGGGGCCGAGGGCCGGGCCGGGTGCGGGGCAGCCCTGGCGCGCGGGCAGGCCCTCCGAAGGCGGGTGCCGCAGAGCTAAGCCCCGCGGTCGGCAGCGGCCCGGAGCGGAGACGAAGGCTGGGCCGGGAGATGGACGGCCCAGGCACGTGGCCAGGCCTCCAGTGGCGGGTGCCGCAGAGCGAAGCTCCGGGTTCGGTAGCGGCCCGGAGCGGGGCCAGGTCAGCCTGGACGCGGGGTGGACCCAGCGCGCGGCCCGGCCCTCGGCCTGCCTGGGCTGCGGAGCTAAACTGCGGGGTCGGTAGCATCCCGGAATGGGGCCGAGGGCCGTGCCGGGCGCGGGGCGGCCCAGGCGCGCGGCCCAGCCCTCCGCCGGGGGGTGCCGCGGTGCTAAGCCCCAGGTTCGGCAGTGGCCCAGAACGTGGCCGAGGGTCCCGACGGGATCAGGGCAGCCCGGGCACATGGCCCGGTCCTCCGCCGGCGGGTGCCGCAGAACTAAGTCCTGGGGTTGGCAGCGTCCCGGAGCGCGGCCGAGTGTCAAGACGGTAGCGTGGCGGCCCGTGCGCGCGGCCTGGCCCTTGTCCCGTGGGTGCCATGGAGCTAAGCCCCGGGGTCGGCAGCGGCCCGGAGTGGGGCCGAGGGCGGAGCCGGGCGCGGGGCGGCCCTGGCGCACGGACCTGCCCTCCGCCGTGGGTTGCCGCGGAGCTAAGCCCCAGGGTCTGCAGTGGCCCGAAGCGGGGCCGAGGGTTGGGATGGGGGCGGGGCGGCTCACGCGCGCGGCCCGACCCTCGGACCTCGGGTGCCGCGGAGCTAAGCCCTTGGTTCCGCAGCGGCCCAGAACGCGGCCAAGGGTCCCAACGGGATCGGGACACCCCGGGCACATGGCCCTGTCCTCTGCCGGCTGGTGCCGCGGAGCTAAGCGCCAGGGTCGGCAGTGGCCCGGAGCGGTGCCGAGTGACGGGCTGGGCGCTGCGAGCCCCGGGTGCGTGGCCAGGCCTTCCACCGGTGGGTGCCGCGGAGCTAAGCCCCGGAGTCGGCAGTGGCCCGGAGCGGGGCCGATGGCCGGGCCGGGCGAGGGGCAGGCCGGGCGCACGGCCCGGTCCTCCACCAGCGGGTGCCGCGTAGCTAAGTCCCGGGCTCGGCAGCGGCCCGGAGCGGGGCCTAGGGCCGGTCCGGGCGCGGGGCGGTCCGGGCGCGCAACCCGGCCCTCAGCCCGCTGGTGCCATGGAGCTAAGCCCCGGATTCGGCAGCGGCCCGGAGCAGGGCCGAGGGCCGTGGTGGACACGGCCGGGCCGGGCATGCTTCCCGGCCCTCCGCCGACTGGTGCGCGGAGCTAAGCCCCGGGGTCGGCAGCAGCCCGTCGTGGGGCCGATGGCCGGGCCCGGCACGGGGCAACCCGGGCGCGCAGCCCGGTCCTCTGCCGGCGGGTGCCGTGGAGCTAAGTCCCGGGGTCGGAAGCGGCCCGGAGCGTGGCCGAGGGCCAGGCCGGGCGCGGGGCAGCTCGGGTGTGCGTCCCAGCCCTCCGCCAGTGGGTTCCGCAGAGCAAAGCCCCGGGGTCGGCAGCGGCTCAGAACGCGGCCGATGGTCGGGAAGGGAGGGGGGCGGCTCGGGTGCACGTCCCGGTCCTCCGCCGCCAGGTGCCGCGGAGCTAAGCCCAGGGGTTGTTAGCGGCCCGGGACAGGGAACAGGGCCGGGCCGGGTGTGGTGTGGCCCAGGCGCGCGGCCCAGCCCTCGGACCGCGGATGCCACAGAGCTAAGCCCCGGGGTCAGCAACAGCCCAGGGCGAGGCCGAGGGCCGGGCTGGTCTCAGGGCAGCCCTGGCGCGCGTTCAGGCCCTCCGCCGGTGAGTGCCGTGGAGTTAAGCCCTGGGGTCGTCAGTGGCCTGGGGCGGGGCCTAGGGCCGGGACAGGCGCAGTGCGGACCAGGCTCGCAGTCCGGCCCTAGGCCAAAGGGTGCCGCGGAGCTAAGCTCCAGGGTCAGCAGCGGCCCGGGGCGGGCCCGAGGGCCGGGCTGGGCGCGGGGCATCCCGGGCACGCGGCCAGGACATCCGCCGGCGGGTGCCGCGGGGCAAATCCCCTGTGTCGGCAGCAGACTGGAGCGTGGCCGAGGGCCGGGCCGGGCGCGTGGAGGATCAGGTGCGACGCCGGGCCCTCGGCCCACTGGTGTTGTGGGGATAAGCCCCGGGATCGGCAGTGGCCCGGAGCGAGGCCGAGGGCCGGGCCGGGCGCTGGGCGGTACAAGCGTGTGGCCAGGCCCTCCGCTGGCGTGTGCCGCAGAGCTAAGCCCCGTTGTCCATAGCGGCACGGAGCCGGTCCAAGGGCCGGGCCGGGCGTGCGGCAGCCCGGGCGCGTGGCCCGACCCTCGGCCCGCGGGTGTCGCGGAGCTAAGCCCCGGGGTTGGCAGCGGCCTGGAGCGGGGACATGGCCAGGAAGGGAGCGGCGCCCCCCGGCTCGCGGCCCGGCCCTCGGCCCGCGGATGCCGCGGAGCTACACCCTGGAATCGGCAGCCGCCCGAAGATGTGCCGCGGGCCCTGCCAGATGCGGTGCAGCACAGGCGCGCGGCCCGGCCCTCGGCCAGCGGGTGCCGCGGAGCTAAGCCCCGGGGTCGGCAGCGGCCCGGAGCGGGTCCAAGGACTGGGCTGGGTGCGGGGCAGCGCGGGCGCGTAACCCTACCATCGGCCCGCGGGTGCCGCGGAGCTAAGCCCCGGGGTTGGCAACGGCCCGGAGCTGGGCCGAGGGACGAGCCGGGCGTGGGGCAGCCCTGGCACGCGGCCCAGCCCTCCGCCAGCGGGTGCTGCAGAGCTAAGCCCCGGGGTTTGCTGCGGCCCAGAACGTGACCGACGGTCGGAATGGGAGCGGGGAGGCTCAGGGGCGCGGTCCGACCCTCGGACCGCGAGTGCCGCGGAGCAAAGCCCTGGTGTCAGCAGCGGTCCGGGGCGGGGCTGAGGGCCGGGGCGGGCGCGGTATGGCCCGGGCGCGTGGCCTGGCCCTCCGCCGGTGGGTGCCGCGGGGCTAAGCCCCGGGGTCGGCAGTGGCCCGGAGCGCGGCCGATGGTCCCGACTGTATCGGGGCAACCCGGGAACGTGGCCCGGTCCTCCGCCGTTGGGTGCCGCGGAGCTAACTCCCGGCGTCGGCAGTGGCCCGGAGAAGGGCCGATGGCCGGGCCTGGCACGGGGCAGCCGGGGCGCACGGCCCAGTCCTCCACCCACTGGTGCCTTGGAGCTATGCCCAGGGGTTGGCAGCCGTCTGAAGCGCGGCCGAGTGTCGGTACGGGCAAGGTGCAGCCCGGGCGCACGGCCCGGCCCTCCGCCGGGGATTACCCGGAGGTAAGCCCTGAAGTCGGAAGCGGCCCGGAGCTGGGCCGAGGGATGTGACGGGCGCGGGGCGGCTCGGGCGCATGGCCCGCCCGGCGGCTCGCTGGTGCCGCGGAGCTAAGCCCCGGGTTCGGCAGCTGCCCAGAGCGGGACTGAGGGCCGTGCCGGGAGCGGCCGGCCCGGGCACGTGGAAAGGCCCTCCGCCGGCGGGTGCCGCGGAGCAAAGCCCCGGGGTTGGCAGTGGCCCGGAGCGGGGCCAGGGCTGTGCCGGGCGCGGTGCGGCCCCACCCTCGGCCCGCGTGTGCCGCGGAGCTAAGACCCAGGGACGGCAGCAGCCCGGGTGCGTGTCCAGTCCCTCCGCCGTCGGGTGCCGCGAAGCTAAGCCCCGGGTTCGGCAGCGGCCTGGAGCGGGGACGAGGGCTGGGCCGGGCGTGGTGCAGCCCAGGCGCTCGGCCCGGGCCTCGGACCGCGGGTACCGCGGAGCTAAGCCCTGGGGTCGGCAGCGGCACAGAATGCGACCAATGGTCGGGACAGAAGCGAGGCGGCTCCGGTGCACGTCCTGGTCCTCCGCCCGCGAGTGCCGCGGAGCTAAGCCCCGGGTTAGGCAGTGGCCCGGAATGAGGCCAAGGGCCGGGACGGGCACTGGGCGGCCCGGGCGCGTGGCCAGGCCCTCCGCTGACGTGTGCCTCGGAGCTAAGCCCCGGGGTCAGCAGCGGCCCGGAGCGGGGCCGAGGGCCGGGACAGGTGTTGGGCGGCCCGGGCACGTGGCCAGGCTCTCCGCCGGCGGGTGCCGTGGAGCTAAGCCCCTTCGTCGGCAGCAGCCTGGAGCGGGGCCATGGCCAGGAATGGAGCAGGCACCCCGGCCCGCGGCCTGGCCCTCGGCACGCGGGTGCCGCGGAGCTACGCCCCGGAGTCAGCAGCCTCCCGGGGAGGTGCCGCAGGCCCGGCCGGCTGCAGTGCAACACAGGCGCGCGGCCCGGCCCTCGGCCGGCAGGTACCGCAGAGCTAAGCCCCGGGGTCGGCAGCGGCCCGGAGCATGGCCTAGGGCTGGGCTGGGCGCGGGTCGGCCCAGGCGCGTGGCCCAGCCCTCGGCCCGCTGGTGCCAAAGAGCTAAGCCCCGGGGTCGGCAGAAGCCCAGAGCGGGGCTGAGGGCTGGGCCGGGCGCGCGGCAGCCTGGGTGCGCGGCCCGACCCTCGGCCCGTGGTTGCCGTGGACCTAAGCCCCGGGGTCGGCAACGGCCCGGAGCTGGGCCGAGGGCCAAGCCGGGCGCGGGGCAGCCCTGGCGCGCGACCGAGCCCTCCGCCGGCGCGTGCCGCGGAGCTAAGCCTCGGGGTCGGTAGCGGCCCGGAGCGCGGCCGAGGGTCCCGACGTGAGAGGGGCAGCCCAGGTCCGTGTCCTGGTCCTCCGCCGGCGGGTGCCGCGGAGCTAAGCCCCGGGGTCGGTAGCGGCCCGGAGCAGGGCCGAGGGCTGGGCCAGTTGCGGTGCGGCCCGGGCGCACGGCCCGGCACTCGGCCCGCGTTGGCTTCGGAGCTAAGTCCCGGGGTCAGCAGAGGCCCGGGGCGGGGCCGAGGGCCAGGCCCAGCGCGGTATGGCCCAGGTGTGCGGCCCGCCCCTCGGCCCGCAGGTGCCGAGGAGCTAAGCCCCGGGGTCGGCTGCGGCCCGGAGCGGGGCCACGGGCCGGGCCGGGCGCTGGGCGGCCTGGGCCCGTGGCCAGGCACTCCGCTGGCAGGTGCTGCGGAGCTAAGCCCCGGTGTTGGCAGCGGCCCGGAGCGGGGCTGAGGGCCGAGACGGGCCCGAGGCAGCCCGGGCGCGCAGCCCAGCCCTCCGCCAGTGGATGTCTTAGAGCTAAGCCCCGGGTTGGCCAGCGGCCCAGAATGCGGCCAAGGGGCATGACGGGCGCGGCCAGCCCGGGCGCGAGGACTAGCACTCCGCTGGTGGGTGCCGCGGGGCTAAGCCCCAGTTCGGCAGCGGCCCGGAGTGGGGCCAGGGCCAGGCAGGGCGCGCGGCGGCCCTGGCGCGCAGCACAGCCCTTTGCCTGCGTATGCTGCGGAGCTAAGCCTCGGGTTCAGTCGCGGCCCGGAGCAGGGCCGAGGACCGGGCCGTGCGCGCTGCGGCCAGGGCACGCGGCCCGGTCCTATGCCGGCGGGTGCCCTGGAGTTTAGCCCCGGGGTCGGCAGCGGCCCAGAGCGGGGCCGAGGTCCGGGCCGGGCGCGGAGCAGCCCGGTCAATGGCCCGGTCATCCATCGGTGGGTGCCGCGAAGCTAAGCCCCAGGGTCAGCAGCGGCCCAGAGTGGGACCGAGGGCCGGGCCCGGCGCAGGGCGGCCGGGCGCATGGCCCGGACCAACGCCGACGTGTGCCGCGGAGCTAAGCCCGGGTGTCGGCAGCGGCCCGCAGCGCGGCCGAGGATTCCAACGGGAGCGGGGCATCCCGGGCGCGCAGCCCCATGTCTCGGCCCACTGGTGCTATGGAGCTAAGCCGCGGGGTCGGCAGTGCCCCGGAGCGGGGCCGAGGGCCGGGCCGGTCACCACCGGCCCTGGCAAGCGGACTGACCCTGATTCGGCGGGTGCCGCAGAGCTCAGCCCCGGGATCGGCAGCAACCCAGAGGGGTGCCGCGGGGCCCGGCCAGGTGCGGGGCAGCACAGGTGCGCAGAACGACCCTCGGCAGTCGTGAGCTGCGGAGCTAAGCCCCGGGGTCGGCAGAGGCTCGGAGCGGCGCCGAGGGCCAGGACGGGCGCCGGGCTGCCCGGGCGCGCGGCCCGACCCTCCGCCGCGGGTGCCGCATAGCTAAGCCCCGGGGTCGGCAGCGGTCTGGAACGGGGCCGAGGTCCATGACGGGCACGGACAGCCCGGGCCCGAAGACCGGCACTCCGCCGGTGGGTGCCGCGGAGCTAAGCCCCGGGTCAGCAGCGGTCTGGAACGGGGCCGAGGTCCATGACGGGTATGGACAGCCCGGGCCCGAGGACCGGCACTCCGCCGGTGGGTGCCGCGGAGCTAAGCCCCGGGTCGGCAGCGGCCCGGAGCGGGGCCAGGGCCGGGCAGGGCGCGCGGCGGCCCAGGCGCGCGGCTCGCCCCTTTGCCTGCGTGTGCCGCGGAGCTAAGCCTCGGGGTCGGCAGCGGCTCGGAGCGGGGCCGAGGGCCAGGACGGGCGCAGAGCAGCCCGGGCGCGCGCCCCAGTTCTCCATCGGCGGGTGCCGCGGAACTAAGTCCCGGGGTCGGCAACAGCCCGTTCACACAGCCCGGACCTCGGCCCACTGGTGCCCGCGGTGCTTAGCCCCCGTCAGCAGCGGCCCGGAGCACGGCCGAGTGTCAGGACGGGAGCCGGGCGGCCCGTGCGCGCAGCCCGGCCCTTTTCCCGTGGGTGCCGCGGAGCTAAGCCCCGGGGTCGGTAGAGGCCCGGAGCAGGGCCAGGGCCATGACTGGCGTGGGGCGGCCCCGGCGCGCGGCCCAGCCCTCTGGCCGAGTGGGCTGCGGAGCTAAGCCCCGGGGTGAGCTGTGGCCCGGGGCGGGGCCGAGGCCCGGGCCGGGCACAGTGCGGCCTGGGTACGCGGCCCGGCCCTCAGCCCGTGGGTGCTGCCGAGCTAAGCCCCGGGGCCTGTAGTGGCCCGGAGCGGGCCGAGGGTCGGGATGGTAGCGGGGTGGTCTCGGGCACATGGCCCTACCCACGGACCACGGGTGCTGCGGAGCTAAGCCCCGGGGTCGGCTGCGGCCCGGAGCGAGGCTGAGTGCCTGACCGGGAGCTGGGCGGCCCAGGCGCGTGGCCAGGCCCTCCGTTGGCATGTGCCGTGCAGCTAAGCCCCGGGGTTGGCAGCGGCACGGAGTGCGGCTGAGTGTTGGGACGGGAGCGGGCAGCCCGGGCCCGTGTCCCGGTCGTCCGCCGGCAGGTGCTGCGGAGCTATGCCCCGGGGTCGGCAGCGCCCCGGAGCAGGACCGAGGGCCGGGCAGGGCGCGGGGCAGCCTGGGCGTGCGGCACAGACCTCCGCTAGCGGGTGCCGCGGAGTTAAGTCCCGGGGTCGGCAGCGGCCCCGAGCGGGGCCGAGGGCCGGGACGGGCGCGGAGCAGCCAGGGCGCACGGCCCGGTCCTCCATCGGCGGGTGCTGCGGGTCTAAGTCCCGGGGTCAGCAGCAGCCCGGAGCGGGACCGAGGTCTGGTCTGGGAGCCGGGCGGCCCGTTCACACAGCCCGGACCTCGGCCCACTGGTGCCGCGGTTGTTTAGCCCCGGTCGGCAGCGGCCCGGAGCGCTGCAGAGTGTCAGGACGGGAGCGGGGCGGCCCTTGCGCGCGGCCCGGCCCTTTTCCCGCGGGTGCCGCGGAGCTAAGCCCTGGGGTCGGTAGCGGCCCGGTTCGAGGGTGAGGCCCGTGTCGGGCGTGGTGCGGCCCAGGTACGCGGCCCGGCCCTCGGCCCGCGGGTGCCGTGGAGCTAAGCCCCGGTGTCGGCAGCGGTCCGGAGCGTGGCCAAGGGCTGAGCCGGGCGTGGGCAGCACGGGTGCGCGGCCCAGCCCTCCGCCAACGGATGCCGCAGAGCTAAGCCCCGGGATCGCCAGCGGCCCAGAACGCGGCCGAGGGTCGGGAAGGTAGCGGGGCGGTCCTCGGGCGCGCAGCCCTACCCTTGGACCACGGGTGTTGCGGAGCTAAGCCCTGGGGTCAGCAGAAGCCTGGGGCGGGGCCGAGGGCTGGGGCAGGTGTGGGGCGGCCCAGGAGCGTGGCCCGGCCCTTGTCCCGCGGGTGCCACGGATCTAAGACCCGGGGTCGGCCGCGGCCCGGAGCAGGTCCGAGGGCCGGGTCGGGCGTGGGGCAGCGCAATCGCAGCCTGACCCTCGGCCCGCGGGTGCCGTGGAGCTAAGCCCAGGGGTCGGCAGCGGCCCGGAGCGGGATCGAGGGCCGTGACGGGCGGGGCCTTTCCAGGCGCGAGGACCGGTTCTCCGCCGGTGGGTCCCCGCGGAACTAAGCCCCAGGATCGGCAGCGGTCCGGAGCGGGCCCGAGGGTCCCGACGTGAGATGAGCAGCCCGGGTCCGTGTCCTGTTCCTCCGCCGGCAGGTGTCGCGGAGCTAAGCCCCGGGGTCGGCAGCTCCCCGGAGCGGGACCGAGGGCCGGTCCAGGCGCGTGGTGGCCTGGGTGCGCGGCCTGGACCTTCGCCAACGGGTGCCGTGGAGCTAAACCCGGGGGGTCAGCAGCTTCCCGGAGCAGGGCCAATGCCGGGCAGTGGGCGGGGCAGCCCGGGCCCGCGGCCCGGTCCTCCGCCGACGGGTGCCGCTGAGCTAAGCCCCGGGGGTCGGCAGCGAACCGCAGCGTGGCTGTGGGTCCCGACGTAAGCGGGGCGGCCTGGGCATGCGGCCTGGTTCTCCGCCGGCGGGTGCCGAGGAGCTAAGCCAAGGGTCGGCAGCGGCCAGGAGCTGGGCCAGGGCTGGTTGGGACGCGCGGCGACCCGGCGCGCGGCACGGCCCTTTGCCCCCTAGTGCCGCGTAGCTAAGTCCCAGGGTCGGCTGCGGCCCTGAGCGAGGCCGAGGGCTGGGCCGTGCGCGGGTGCGACCCGGGCACGCGGCACGGCCCTCGGACCTTGGGTGCCGCGGAGCTAAGCCCCGTGTTTGGCAGCGGCCCGGAGCAGGGCCAGGGCCGTGCAGGGTGCGGGGTGGAGCCAGCGCGTGGCCTGGCCCTCCCCCGGCGGGTGCCGCGGAGCTAAGCCCCAGGATCGGCAGCGGCCCGGAGCGGGAACGAGGGCCGGGCCCGGCGCAGGGCGGCCTGGGCGCACGGCCCCGACCTCCGCCTACGGGTGCCGAGGAGCTAAGCCCGGGTGTCGGCAGCGGCCCGCAGCACGGCCGAGTGTCCCGACGTGAGTGGGGCGTCCCTGGCGCGTGGCCCCATCTCTCGGCCCATGGGTGCCGTGGAGCTAAGCCACGGAGTCGGCAGCGCCCCGGAGCGGGGCCGAGGGCCGGGCCGTCGCCGTCGGCCCTGGCAAGCGGACTGAACCTCCTTCGGCAGGTTGCCGCGGAGCTAAGCCCCCGGGATCAGCAATGGCCCGGAGGGGTGCCACGGGGCCCGGCCGGGTGCGGGGCGGCACAGGCATGTGTCCCGGACCTCGGCAGGCGTGTGCCGCAGAGCTAAGCCCCGGGGTCAGCAGCGGCTCGGAGCGGGGCCGAGGGCCGTGACAGGCCCAGGGCTGTCCGGGCGCGTGGCCCGACCCTCCGCCACGGGTGCCGCATAGCTAAGCCCCGGGGTCGGCAGCGTCCCGGAGCGGGGCCGAGGGCCGTGACGTGTGCGGCCAGCCCAGGCGCGAGGACCAGCACTCCGCCGGTGGGTGCCGCGGAGCTAAGCACCGGGTCGGCAGCCGCCCGGAGCGGGGGCCGAAGGCCGGGCCGTGCACAGTGCGGCCGGGGTGCCTGGCCCGGCCCTCGGCCCGCGGGTGCCGCGTAGCTAAGCCCCGGGGTCGGCAGCGTCCCGGAGCGGGGCCAGGGCCGTGCAGGGCGCGCCGTGGCCCGGAGGCGCGGCCCGTCCCTCGGCCCGCGTGGTCCACGGAGCTAAGCCCCGGGGTCGGCAGCGGCCCGAAGCAAGGCCGAGGGCCGGGCCGGGCGCTGGGCGGCCTAGGCGCGTGGCTAGTCCCTGCGCTGGCATGTGCTGCAGAGGTAAGCCTCGGGGTTGGCAGCGGCCCGGAGGGGGGCCGAGGGCCGAGCCGTGCGCGGGACGGCTCGGGCGCGCGGCCCCATCCTCCGCCGGCGGGTGCCGCGGAGGTAAGCCCCGGGGTTGGGAGTGGCCGGGAGCGGGGCCGAGGGCCGGGCAAGTCGTGGGGCGTTCCGGGTGCGCGGCCCCATCTCTCGGCTCATGGGTGCCGTGGAAATAAATCGCGGATTCGGCAGCGCACCGGAGCGGGGGCCGAGGGCAAGGCCGGTCGCCGCCGGCCCTGGCACGTGGACTGACCCTCCGTCGGCGGGTACCGCAGAGCTAAGCCCCGGGTTCGTCAGCGACCCGGAGCGGGGCCATGGCCGGGTCGGGAGCGGGGACCCCCCCGGCTCGCGGCCAGGCCCTCGGCCCGCGGGTGCCGCGGAGCTAAGCCCCGGGGTCGGCAGCGGCCCGGAGCGGTGCCTCGGGGCCCGGCCGGCTGCGGGGCAGCACTGGCGCACGGCCCGGCCCTCGGCTGGTGTGTGCCGCGGAGCTAAGCCCCGAGGTCGACAGTGGCCCGGAGCCGGGCCGAGGGCTGCGACGGGCGCGGGTTGGCCTGGGCGTGCGGCCCAGTCCTCCGCCGTTGTGTGCTGCGGAGCTAAGCCCCAGGGTCAGCAGTGGCCCGGAGCATGGCCGAGGGACGGTCCGGGCGCGGGGCGGCCAAGGCGCATGGCCCGGCCCTCGGCCCGCTGGTGCCACGGAGGTAAGCCCCGGGGTCGGCAGCGGCCCGGAGTGGGGCCGAGGGCCCAGCCGGGCGTGGGGCAGCCGGGGCGCGCGGTCCAGTCCTCCCCCAGCGGGTGCCGCAGAGCTAAGCCATGGGGTCTGCAGCGGCCGGGAGCGGGGCCAAAGGCCGGGCCGGTCGCGGGACGGCCCAGGCGCGCGGCCCCGTCCTCCGCCGGTGTGTGCCGCGGAGTTAAGCCCCGTAGTCCGCAGCGGCCATGAGCGGGGCCGAGGACCGGACAATACATGCAGCGGCCCGGGCACGCGGCCCCATCTCTCAGACCGAGGGTGCCGCGGAGCTAAGCCCCGGGGTCCGCAGCGCCCAGGAGCGGGGCCGAGGGCAGGGACGGTCACGGCCAGCCCTGGCACACGGAATGACCCTCCGTTGGCGTGTACCGCAGAGCTAAGCCCCGGGTTTGTCCGCGGCCCAGAGCGGGGCCATGGCCGGGATGGTCGCGGGGCCCACCCGGCGCGCGGCTGGGCCCTCGGCCTGCGGGTGCCGCGGAGCTAAGCCCGTGTTCGGCAGTGGTCCGGAGCGTTACTTCGGGCCCGGACGGGTGTATGGCGGCACAGTCGCGCGGCTCGGCCCTTGGCCGGCAGGTGCCGCGGAGCTAAGTCCCGGGGTCAGCAGCGGCCCTAGGTGGGGCCGAGGTTCGGGCCGGGCACTGAGCGGCCCAGGCGCACGGTCCGGTCCTCCGCCGGCAGGTGCCCCGGGCTTAAGCCCCGGGGTCGGCGGCGGCCCTGAATGGGGCTGAGGGCCAGGTCGTGCGCAGGGTGGCCCGGGGTCGCGGCCTGGCCCTCCGCCGACGGGTGCCTCGGAGTTAAGCCCAAGGGTCGGCAGTGTCCCGGAGCGCGGCCGAGGGTCCCGACGCGAACGGGGCAGCCCGGGCCCGTGTCCCGGTCCTCCACCGGCGTGTGCTGCGGAGCTAATCCCCGGGTTCGGCAGCGCCCCGGAGCGGGACCGAGGGCCGGGCAGGGCGCGGGGCAGCCCGGGCGCACAGCCTGGATATCCGCCGATGGGTACCGCGGAGCTAAGCCCGTGGGTCGGCAGCTGCCCGGAGCAGGGACGAGGGCCGGGCAGTGCGCGGGGCAGCCCGGGCGCGCGGCCTGGTCCTCCATTGGCGGGTGCCGCGGAGCTAAGTCTTGGGGTCGGCAGCAGCCCGGAGCAGGGCCGAGGTCCGGTGCGGGAGCGGGATGGCCCGTTCGCACAGCCCGGACCTCGGCCCACTTGTTCTGCGGTGCTTAGCCCCGGTCGGCAGCGGCCCAGAGCGCGGCAGAGTGTCAGGACGGGAGCGGGGCGGCCCGTGCGCGCAGCCCGGCCCTTTTCCCGCGGGTGCCGCGGAGCTAAGCCCCGGGGTCGGCAGCGGCCCTGAGCGGGGCCGAGAGTCCGGCCTGGCACGGCGCGGCCCGGGCACACTGCCTGCCTCTACGCCAGCGGGTGCCGCGGAGCTATGCCCCGGGGTCAGCAGCGGCCCGGAGTGCGGCCGAGGGTTGGGACAGTAGCAGGGCAGCCCGGTCACGTGGCCCGGCCCTCGGCCCGCGGGTGCCGCGAAGCTAAGCACCGGTGTTGGCAGCGGTCCGGAGCCGATGGCTGTACCGGGCGCGGAGCAGCCCACGCGTGCGGCCCAGTCGTCTGCAAGCAGGTGACGCGGAGCTAAGCCTGGGGGTCGGCAGTGGCCCAGAGCGGGGCAGAGGGCCCGTCAGGGTACAGGGCGGCCCGGGCGCGCAGCCCACCCCTCCGCCGGCGGGTGCCATGGAGCTAAGCTCTGGGGTCGGCAGCGGCCCGGAGCGGGGACAAGGCCCGGGCCGGGTGCGGCTGGCCCGGTCGCGCGGACCATCCTTCCGCCAGCGGGTACCGCGGAGCTAAGCCCCGGGGTCGTTAGCGGCCCGGAGCGGGGCCGAAAGCCGGGCCGGGCGCGGTTCTGCCAGGGTGTGCCGCCCTGCCCTCCACCGGCGGCTGCCGCGGAGCTAAGCCCCGGGGTGCACAGCGGCACGGAGCATGGCCGAGGGCCGTACCGGGCGCGGGGAGGACCGGGCGCGCGACCTGGCCGTCGGGCGGTGGGGACCATGGAGCTAAGCCCCAGGATTGGCAGTGGCCCGGAGCGGTACCAAGGGCCGGGCCGGGAGCGGTCCGGCAAGGTCGCGCAGCCCGGCCCTCGGCCCACGATTGCCGCTGAACTATGCCCCGGGGTAGGCAGCGGCCCCGAGCGGGGCCGAGGGCCGGCAGTGCGCTGGGCGGCCCGGGTGCGTGGCCAGGCACTGCGCCGGAGGGTGCCGCGGAGCTAAGCCCTGGGGTCAGCAGCCACCTGGAGCAGGGCCGTGGGCCGGGACAGGAGCGGGGCGGCTCGGGCGCGCAGCCCTGTCCTCCACCGGCGGTTGCCGCGGAGTTAAGACCCGGGGTCGGCAGCGGCCCGGAACAGGGACGAGGGCCGGACAGGGCGGGGGGCAGACCCGGCGCGCGGCCCGACGCTCAGCCGTCGGTCGGCAGCTGCCCGGAACGGTGCCGAGGGCCGTGCCGGGCGCGGCCGGCCTGGGCGCGCATCCCGGTCCTCCACCGGCGGGTGCCGCGGAGCTAAGCCCCGTTGTCGCCAGCGGCCTGGAGCGCAGCCAGGACCGGGCACGGGGCGGCCCCGGTGCGTGGCTGGGCCAGGCGCGGGGCGGCCCCCATGTGCGGCCCGGCCATCGGCTCGCGTATGCCGCGGAGCTAAGCCCCGGGGTCGTCAGCTGCCCAGAGCAGGGCCGAGGGCCGGGCAGGGCGCGGTGCAGCCTGGGCGCGCGGCCCGGCCCTCGGCCAGCGGGTGCCGCTGGGATAAGCCCCTGGTTTGGCAGCGGCCCAGAACATGGCCGAGGGTCGGGACAGGAGAGGGGCGGCTCGGGCGCGCGGCCTGGCCTCTGCCGGCGGGTACCGCGGAGCTAAGCCCCGCAGTCGGCAGCGGCCCGGAGTGCGGCAGAGGGTCCCGACGGTAGCGGGGTGTCCGGGACACGTGGCCCGGTCCTCTGCCGGCAGGTGCCGCGGAGCTAAGCCCCGGGGTTGCCAGCGGCCCGGAGCAGGGACGAGGGCCGGTCAGGGAGCGGGCCAGACCGGGCGCCCGGCACCGTCCTGCGTCGGCAGGTGCTGCGGAGCTAAGCCCCGGCATCAGCAGAGGTCCGGGGTGGGGCCGAGGTCGGGGCCGGTCCTGGGGTGGCCCGGGCTCGCGTCCCAGCCCTCTGCCGGCGAGTGCCGCGGGGCTAAGCCCCGGGGTCGGCAGCGGCCCGGAGGTGGGTCGAGGGCCAGGCCGGGCGCGGTGCGGCCCTGGAGCGCGTCACGGACCTCGGCCCAAAGCTGCCACGGAGCTAAACCCCGGGGTCAGCAGCGGCCCAGAGCAGGGCCGAGGGCCTAGCCGGGCACGGGTCGGCACTGGCGCTCGTCCCGGCCCTCCGCCGTCCTGTGCCAAGGAGCTAAGCCCCGGGGTCAGCAGCTGCCCGGAGCGTGGCAGAGGGCCGGGACGGGCGCGGGGTGGCCTAGGCACGCGGCCCGGCCCTCGGCCCGCTGGTCTCGCGGATCTAAGCCCCGGGGTCGTCAGCGGCCCGGAACGAGGGCGAGGGTCGGGATGGGAGCAAGGCGGCTTGGGCGTGCGGCCCGATGCTCGGCCGGGGGTTGCCACGGAGCAAAGCCCCGGGGTCTGCAGCGGCCAAGAGCGGGGCCAGGGCCGGACCGGGCGTGTGGCGGCCCCGGCGCGACGCTCGGCCCTCGGCTCGCGTGTGCCGAAGAGCTAAGACCCTGGTTCGGCAGCAGCCGGGAGCGGGACCCAGGGCCAGGCAGGGCGCAGGGTGGCCCGGTCGTGAGGCCCGGCCCTCGGCCGGCGGCTGCCGTGGAGCTAAGCCCCAGGGTCGGCAGTGGCCCGAGCGGGGCCGAGGGCCGGGCCGGGCGCGGGGCAGCCCTGGCGCGCCGTCAGGCCCTCCGCCGACGGGTGCCACGGAGCTAAGCCCCGGGGTCGGAAGCGGCCCGGAGTGTGGCCGAGTGTACCGACAGGAGCACGGCGGCCCGAGCACATGGCCCGGTCCTCCGCAGAAGTGTGCCGCGGAGCTTAGCCCGGGGGTCAGCAGCGGCCCAGAGCGGGGCTGAGGGCCGGGCAGGCCGCCGGCTGGCCCAGGCGCGCGGCCTGCCCCTCATCCAGCAGGTGCCGCGGAGCTAAGCCCCGGGGTCGGCAGCGGTCTGGAGTGCGGCCGAGTGTCGGTACTGGAGCAGGGCCGGCCGGGCACGCGGTCCGGCCTTCGGCACACTGTTGCCACGGAGCTAAGCCCCGAGGTCGGCAGCGGCCCGGAGCAGGGCCGAGGGCCGGTCCGGGCGCGGGTTGGCCCGGGCACGCGGCCCGGCTTTCGTCCCAAGGGTGCCGCGGAGTTAAGCCCTGGGGTAGGCAGCGGACTGGAGAGTGGCCGAGTGTCGGTACGGGCACGGGGCGGCCCGGACGCGCGGCCGGGCCCTCGACCGGCGGGTGCCACGGAGCTTAGCCCCGGGGTCGGCAGCAGTCTGAAGAGCGGCCGAGTGTCGGTACGGGTAAGGGGCGGCCAGGCACGCGGCCCAGCCCTCGGCCCGCGGGTGCTGCAGAGCTGAGCCCCACGGTCAGCAGCTGCCCGGAGTTGGGCCGAAGGCCGTGCTGGGCGCGGCCGGCCCAGGCGCGCGTACCTGCCCTCCGCCGGCTGGCATCACGGAGCTAAGCACCAGGGTCGGCAACGGCCGAGCGGGGCCGAGGGCCGGGCAAGGCACTGGGCGGCCCGGGCGCGCGGCCCGGCCTTCGTACCGCAGGTGCTGCGGAGCTAAGCCCCGGAGTCGGAAGCAGCCTGGGGCGGGGAGCAGGGTCTGGCCGGG
Organism: Sorex fumeus; assembly: GCF_029834395.1. Classification (NCBI taxonomy): domain Eukaryota; kingdom Metazoa; phylum Chordata; class Mammalia; order Eulipotyphla; family Soricidae; genus Sorex; species Sorex fumeus. Next base: position 1,914,267 of record NW_026606224.1, on the reverse strand, counting down.
CGCGGTGCGGCCTGGACGCGCGTCCCAGCCCTCAGCCCGCGAGTGCCGCGGAATTAAGCACCGGCATCAGCAGCGGCCCGGTGCGGAGCCGAAGGCCGGGTCGGGCGCGGGGCGGCACGGGCGCGCGACCCGGCCCTCCGCTGGTGCGTGCCACGGGGCTAAGCCCTGGGTACGGCAGCGGCCCGGAGCGGGGCCGAGGGCCGGGACCGGACGCAGGGTGCCCCGGTCGCAAGGCCTGGCCCTCCGCCGACGGGTGCCGCAGAGCTAAGCCCCAGGGTCTGCACCGGACCAAAACGAGGCCGAGGATCGGGACGGGAGCGGGCTGGCTCGGGAGCGTGGCCCGACGCTCGGCCGGGGAGTGCCACAGAGCTAAGCCCCGGGGTCGGCAGCGGCCCAGAGCGCGGCCGAGGGTCCCGACGGGAGCGGGGCGGCAGGACAGGTGGCCAGGTGCTCCGCCGGCAGGTGCCGCGGAGCTAAGCCCCGGAGTAGGCAGCGGTCTGGAGAGCGGCCGCGTGTGTGTACGGGCAAGGGGCAGCCAGGGCACGAGTCCCGGCCTTCTGCACGCTGGTGCCACGGAGCTAAGCCCCGGGGTCGGCAGGGGCCCGGAGGGGGCCGAGGGCCGGGCCGGGCGAGGTGCGGCCCGGGCGCGCGTCCCAGCCCTCGGCCTGCTGGTGCCGCGGAACTAAGCCCCGGGGTCAGCAGCGGCCCAAAACGCGGCCGAGGGTCGGGATGGGAGCGGGGCGGCTCGGGTGCACTGCCCGACGCTCAGCCGGCGGTCGGCAGCTGCCCGGAACGGTGCCGAGTGCCGTGCCAGGTGCGGCCTGCCTGGGCACGCGTCCCGGTCCTCCAACAGTGGGTGCCGCGGAGCTAAGCCCCGTTGTCGCCAGCGGTCTGGAGCGGGGCCAGGACTGGAGCGGGCGCGGGACGGCCCCGGTGCGCGCCTGGGCCAGGCGCGGGGCGGCCCCCGCGCGCAGCCCGGCCCTTGTCTCGCGTATGCCGCGGAGCTAAGCCCCGGGGTCGTCAGCACCCCGGAGCGTGGCCGAGGGCCGGGCAGGTTGCTGGGCGGCCTGGGTGCGTGGCCAGGCACTGCGCCGGAGGGTGCCGCGGGGATAAGCCCCGGGGTCGGCAGCCACCCGGAGCTGGCCGAGGGCCGGGCAGTGCGCGGTGTGGCCCGGGCGTGTAGCTCGGTCCTCGGCCAGCGGGTGCGGCGGTGATAAGCCCCGGGTTCGGCAGCGGCACGGAACGGGGCCAAGGGCCGGGCCGGGCGCGGGGTGGCCTGGTCGCAAGGCCTGGCACTCTGCCAATGGGTTCCGCAAAGCTATGCCCCGGGGTCGGCAACGGCCCAGAACGTGGCCGAGGGTCGGGACGGGAGCGGGGCGGCTCGGGCGCGTGGGCCGTTCCTCCGCCAGCGGGTGCCGCCGAGCTAAGCCCCATTGTCACCAGAGGCCTAGAGCAGGGCCTGGACCGGGCCAGGCGCGGGGTGGCCCCGCCGTGCGGCCAGGCCAGGCGCGGGCGTCCCCGGCGCGGGGCACGGCCCTCGGCTCCCGTATGCCATGGAGCATAGCCCCGGGGTCGTCAGCGGCCCGGACCGGGGCCGTGGGCCGGGCCAGGCCCAGGGTGGCCCGAGCGTGCGGCCTGGACCTTGACCGGCGGGTGCTGCGGAGCTAAGCCCCGGGGTCGGAAGCGGTCTGGAGAGCGGCCTAGTGTCGGTACGGGCGCGGTGCGGCCCGGGCACGCGGCCCGGCCTTTGGCACGCGGGTTCCCCAGAGCTAAGCCCTGGGGTCGGAAGCGGCCCGGAGCGCGGCTGAGGGTACCTAAGCGAGCGGGGCGGTCCGGGCACGTGACATGGTCCTCCGGCGGAGTGTGCCGCGGAGCTAAGCCCCAGGGTCGACAGCGGCCCGGGGCGGGGCCGAGGGCCGGGCCAGGCGCTGGGTGGCCCGGGCGCGTGGCCTGGCCCTCGGCCGGCGGATGACGCGGAGCTAAGCCCCGGTGTCGGCAGCAGTCAGGAGAGCGGCCGAGTGTCAGTACGGGCGCGGGGCGGCCGGGGCACTCGGCCCGGCCTTTGGCAGGCGGGTGCCGTGGAGCTAAGCCCCGGCGTCAGCAGAGGTCCGGGGAGGGGCTGAGGGCGGGGCCGGGCCTGGGGCGGCCCGGGCTCGCGGCCCGGCCCTCCGTCTGCGAGTGCCGCGGGGCTAAGCCCCGGGGTCGGCAGTGGCCCGGAGTTGGGTCGAGGGCCGGGCTGAGCGCGGTGCGGCCCTGGAGCGCGTCCCAGACCTCGGCCTGCGGCTGCCACGGAGCTAAACCCCGGGGACAGCATCGACCCAGAGCGGTGCCAAGGGCCTAGCCGGGCACGGGTCGGCTCTGGCGCTCGGCCCGGCCCTCTGCCGTCCTGTGCTGAGGAGCTAAGCCCCGGGGTCGGCAGCGGCCCGGAGCATGGCCAAGGGCCGGGATGGGCGCGGGGTGGCCCAGGCGCGCGGCCCGGCCCTCGGCCCGCTGGTCTCGCGGAGCTAAGCCCCGGGGTTGTCAGCGTCCTGGACCGGGGCCGAGGACCGGGCCGGGAGTGGGGCCGCACGGGCACGCGCCCCGAACCTCGGTCCTAGGGGGCCGTGGAGCTAAGCCCCGGTGTCGGCAGCGGCCCAGAACGAGGGCGAGGGTCGGGACGGGAGCGAGGCGGCTCGGGCGTGCGGCACTACGCTCAGCCGGGGGTTGCCGGGGAGCTAAGCCCCGGGGTCGGCAGCGGCCGGGAGCGGGACCGAGGGCCGTGCCGGGCGCGGGGCCGCCCGGGTGCGCGGACCGGCCCTCAGCCAGCGGGTACCGTGGAGCTAAGCCCCGGGGTCGGCATCGGCCTGGGGCGGGGCCGAGGGCCGGGCCGGGCACAGTGCGGCCCAGGCGCGCGTCCCAGCCCTCGGCCCGGGGGTTGCCGGGGAGCTAAGTCCTGCGGTCGGCAGCAGCCAGGAGCGGGACCGAGGGCCGGGCCGAGCGCGGTGCGGCCCTGGAGCGCGTCCCAGACCTCGGCCCGCGGCTGCCACGGAGCTAAACCCCAGGGACAGCATCGGCCCAGAGCGGGGCCAAGGGCCTAGCCGGGCACGGGTCGGCTCTGGCGTTCGGCCTGGCCCTCCGCCGTCCTGTGCTGAGGAGTTAAGCCCCGGGGTCGGCAGCGGCCCGGAGCGTGGCCAAGGGCCGGGATGGGCGTGGGGCGGCCCAGGCGCGCAGCCTGGCCTTCCACCGGCGGGTGCCGTGGGGCTAAGCCCTGGGGTCGGCTGCGGTCCGGCGGTGGGCCCAGGGCCGGGCCAGGCGCGGTCCGGCCCGGGAGCGCGTCCCGGACCTCGGCCCGCGGCTGCCAGGGAGCTAAGCCCTGGAGTCAGCAGCGGCCCGGAGCAGGGCCGAGGGTCGGGACGGGAGCGGGGCGGCTCGGGCGCGCGGCCCGGTCCTTCGCTGGCAGGTGCCGCGGAGCTAAGCCCCGGGGTCGGCAGTGGCCCGGAGCGGGGCCGAGGGCCGGGCCGGGCGCGGGTTGACTCTGGCGCTTGGGCCAGCCCTCCCCCGTCCTGTGCCGAGGAGCTAAACCCCAGGGTCGGCAGCGGCCCGGAGCGTGGCCGAGGGCCAGGCTGGGCGCTGGGTGGCCCAGGTGTGCGATCCGGCCCTCGGCCCACTGGTATCATGGAGCTAAGCCCCGGGGTCGTCAGCGGCCCGGAGCAGGGCCGAGGGCCGGGCAGGGCGCAGGGTGGCCCGGTCGCGAGGCCCGGCCTTCAGCACGCTGGTTCCACGGAGCTAAGCCCCGGGGTCGGTAGCGGCATGGAGCAGGACGAGGGCCGGGCCAGTCGCGGGTCGGCCCGGGCACGCGGCCTTGCCTTCGTCCCGCGGGTGCCACGGAGCTAAGCACCGGAGTTGGAAGCAGCATGGGGCGGGGATGAGGGCCGGGCCGGGCACGGTGCAGCCCGGGCCCGCGTCCCAGCCCTCAGCCCACGGGTGCCACGGAATTAAGCCCCGCGGTCAGCAGCGGCCTGGTGCAAAGCCAAAGGCCGGGCCGGGCGCGGGTTGCCCTGGTCGCAAGGCCTGGCCATCCGCCGACGGGTGCCGCAGAGCTAAGCCCCGGGTTCTGCAGCGGCCCAAAACAAGGCCGAGGGTCGGGACAGGAGCGGCACTTCTCGGGCGCGTGGCCCGACGCTCGGCTGGGGTGTGCCACGGAGCTAAGCTCCGGGGTCGGCTGTGGCCCGGAGCGAGGCCGAGGGTCCCGACGGGAGCGGGGCGGCAGGACAGGTGGCCAGGTCCTCTGCTGGCAGGTGCAGGGGAGCTAAGCCCCGGGGTCGGCAGCGGCCGGGAGCGGGACCGAGGGCCGTGCCGGGCGCGGGGCTGCCCGGGCGCGCGGACCGGCCCTCAGCCAGCGGGTACCGTGGAGCTAAGCACCGGGATCGGCAGCGGCCTGGAGTGGTGCGAGGGCCGGGTCGGGCGTGGGGCAGCCCCAACGCACGGCCAGGCCCACGGCACACGTGTGCCGCGGAGCTAAGCCCCGGGGTAGGAAGCGGCCCGGAGCGAAGCCAAGGGTACCGACGGGAGCAGGTCGGCCCGTTATCGTAGCCCGAACCTCCACCGGAGTGTGCCGTGGAGCTAAGCCCCGGGGTCGACAGTGGTCTGGAGAGCGGCCAAGTGTCGGTAGGGGCGCAGGGTGGCCCGGGCGCGTGGCCTCGTCTTAGGCCCGTGGATGCCGCGGAGCTAAGCCCCGGGGTGGGCAGCGGCCTGGAGCGGGGCCGAGGGCCGGGCCGGGCGCGGGTTGGCCCAGGCACGCAGCCCGGCCTTCGTCCCGCGGGTGCCGCGGAGCTAAGTCCCAGGTTCGGCAGCGGTCTGGAGAGCGGTCGAGTGTCTATACGGGCAAGGGGCGGCCCGGGCACGCGGCCCCTCCTTCGTCCCACGGGTGCCGCGGAGCTAAGCCCCGGGGTCGGCATCGGCCTGGGGCGGGGCCGAGGGCCGGGCCGGGCGCGATGCGGCCCAGGCGCGTGTCCCGGCCCTCGGCCCGCGGTGCCGCGGAACTAAGCCCCAGGGTCAGCAGCGGCCCAATGCATGGCCGAAGGCCGGGCCGGGCTCGGGGCGGCCCAGGCGCGCGGCCCGGCCCTCCGCCGGCTGGTGCTGCGGGGCTAAGCCCTGGGGTCGGCTGCGGTCCGGAGGTGAGCCCAGGGTCGGGCCGGTCGCGGTGTGTCCCGGGAGCGCGGCCCGGACCTCGGCCCGCGGCTGCCGTGAAGCTAAGCCCCGCGGTCAGCAGTGGCCCAGAGCAGGGCCGAGGGCCCAGCCGCGCATGGGTCGGCACAGGCGCGCGGCCCGGCCCTCGGCCCGCTGGTGTCACGGAGCTAAGCCATGTGGTCTGCAGCAGCCCGGACTGGGGCCAAGGACCGGGCCGGGAGCGGGGAGGCCCGGTCGCGCCTCCCGACCCTCTGTCCGCGGGTGCCGCGGAGCTAAGCCCCGGGGTTGAAAGCGGCCCGGAGTGGGGCCAGGGCCGCGCAGGGCACAGGGCGGCCCGGGTGTGTGGCCAGGCCCTGCGCCGCAGGGTTCCGCGGAACTAAGCCCCGGGGTCGGCAGCCACCCGGAGTGGGACCGAAGGGCCGGGCCGGGCACAGTGCCGCCCAGGCGCGCGGCCCGTTCCTCGGCCAGCGGGTGCCGCGGGGATAACCCCGGGGTCTGCAGTGGCCAGGAACGTGGCTGAGGGTTGGGACGGGAGAGGGGCGGCTCGGGCGCGCGTCCCGGTCCTCCGCCGGCGGGTGCCGCGGAGCTAAGCCCCATTGTCGCCAGCGGCCTGGAGTGGAGCCAGGACCGGGCCGGGCGCTGGGCGGCCCCGGCGCGCGGCCGGGCCAGGTGCGGGGCGGCCCTGGCGCAGGGCCCAGCCCTCGGCTCCCGTATGCCGCGGAGCTAAGCCCCGGGGTCGTCAGCGGCCCGGAGCGGGGCCGTGGGCCGGGAAGAGTGCTGGGTGGCCCGGGTGCGTGGCCAGGCCCTGCGCCGGAGGGTGCCGTGGAGCTAAGCCCCGGGGTCGGCAGCGGCCCGGAGCGCGGCCGAGGGTCCCAACGCAAGCGGGGCGGCCGGGACACGTAGCCCGGTCCTCTGCCAGCAGGTGCCGCGGAGCTAAGTCACGTGGTCGGCAGCCGCCTGGAGTGGGCCGTGGTCCAGGCAGGGCGCGGGGTGGCCCGGTCGCAAGGCCCGGCCCTCGGCCGGCGGTTGCCGCGGATCTAAGTTCCGGGGTCGGCAGTGGCCCGTAGTGGGGCCAAGGGCCGGGAAGGGCGCGGGGCGGCCCAGGCGCGCGGCCTGGCACTCCGCCGACGGGTGCCGCGGAGCTAAGACCCGGGGTCGGAAGCGGCCTGGTGCACGGCCAAGGGTACCGACGGGAGCGCTGCGGCCTGGGCACATGGCCCGGTCCTCCACTGGAGTGTGCAGCGGAGCTAAGCCCCGGGGTCGGCAGCGACCCGGGGCGGGGCGGAGGGCCGGGCCGGACGCGGGGTGGCCCGAGCGTGCGGCCTGGCCCTCGGCCGGCGGGTGCTGCGGAGCTAAGCCACGGGGTCGGCAGCAGTCTGGAGAGCGGCGGAGTGTCGGTACAGGCGCGAGGCGGCCCGGGCACGCGGCCCGGCCTTCGGCAGGTGGGTGCCGCGGAGCTAAGACCTGGGGTCAGCAGAGGTCCGAGGCGGGGCCGAGGACGGGGCCGGGCCTGGGGCGGCCCGGGCGTGTGTCCCGGCCCTCCGCCGGCGAGTGCCGCAGGGCTAAGCCCTGGGGACGACAGCGGCCCGGAGGTGGGTCGAGGGCCGGGCCGGGCGCGGTGCGACCCTGGAGCGCGTCCCGGACCTCGGCCCGCGGCTTCCACGGAGCTAAACCCCGGGGTCAGCAGCGGCCCAGAGCGGGCCAGAGGGCCTAGCCGGGCACGGGTCTGCTCTGGCGCTCGGCCCGGCCCTCCGCCGTTCTGTGCCGAGGGGCTAAGCCCCGGGGTCGGCAGCGGCCCGGACCGGGGCCAAGGACTGGGCCAGGAGTGGGGCGGCCCGGGCACGCGCCCAGACCCTCGGTCCTAGGGGGCCGCGGAGCTAAGCCCCGGGGTTGGCAGCGGCCCGGAGAGGGGCCGAGGGTACCGATGGGAGCGGGGTTTCCCGGGCACGTGGCCTGGTCCTCCCCCGGCAGGTGCCGCGAAGCTAAGTCCCGGGGTTGGAAGCGGCCCAGAGCAGGGACGAGGGCCGGGCAGGGCGTGGGGCAGACCGGGCACACAGCACCGTCCCGCGCCAGCGGGTGCCGCGGAGCTAAGCCCCGGGGTCGGCAGCTGCCCGGAGCGGGCCGTGGGCCGGGCAGGGTGCAGGGCGGCCTAGTCTCGAGTCCCGTCCCTCGGCCGGCGGGTGCCGCGGAGCTAAGCCCCGGGGTAGGCAGTGGCACGGAGCAGGGCCGAGGGCTGGGCCGGGCGCTGTGCTGCCTCGGCGCGCGGCTCCGCCCTAGGCCGGCGGGTGCCGCGGAGCTAAGTCCCGGGTAAGGCAGCGGCCCGGAACGAGGCCGAGGGTCGGGACGGGAGCGGAGCCATTCGAGCGTGCGGCCCGACGCTCGGCATGGTGGTGCCGCAGAGCTAAGCCCTGCGATCAGCAGCGGCCCGGAGCGGTGCCGTGCGACTTGCCAGGCGAGGGGCAGCCCGGAGGCTCGGCCCTGTCCTCGGCCCGCGGATGCCACGGAGCTAAGCCCAGCGGTCTGCAGTTGCCCGGAGCAGTGCCGAGGGCCGTGCCGGGCGCGGCCGCCCTGGGCGCGCGTCCCGGTCCTCCGCCGGCGGGGGCCGCGGCGCTAAGTCCCGTTGTCGCCAGCAGCATGGAGCGGGGCCACGGCCGGGCCGGGCACGGGGCAGCACCGGCGCGCGGCCTGGCCAGGCGCGGGGCAGCCCTGGCACCCAGCCCGGCCTTCGACAGGCGGGTGACGCGGAGCTAAGTGCCGGGGTCAGCAGAGGTCCGGGGCGGGGCCGAGCGCGGGGCCGGGCCTGGGGCAGCCCAGGTGCGCGTCCCAGCCCTCCACCGGAAGTGCCACGGGGCTAAGCCCGGAGGTGGGCCGAGGGCCCGGCCGGGCGTGATGCAGCCCTGGAGCGCGTCCCGGCCCTCGGCCCGCGGCTGCCGTGGAGCGAAACCCCGGGGTCAGCAGCTGCCCAGAGCAGGGCCGAGGGCCTAGCCAGGCACGGGTCGGCTCTGGAGCTCGGCCCGGCCTTCCGCTGTCCTGTGCTGCGGAGCTAAGCCCCGGGGTCGGCAGCGGCACGGAGCGGGGCCGAGGGCCGGGCAGGGCGCTGGGCGGCCGGGGCGTGTGGCCAGGCCCTGCGTCGCAGGGATCCGCATAGCTAAGCCCCGGGGTCGGGAGCCACCCGGAGCGGGGCCGAGGTTCGGGCCGGGCGCGGTGAGGCCTGGGTGCGCGGCCCGGCCCTCGAACAGCGGGTGCCGCGGGGATAAGCCCCGGGTTCAGCAGCATCCCGGAGCGCGGCCGAGGGTACCGACGGGAGTGGGGCGGCCCGGGCACGTGGCCCGGTCCTCTGACAGAGTGTGCCGCGGAGCTAAGCCCGAGGGTCGACAGTGGCCCAGGGTGGGGCCGAAGGCCGGGCCGGGCGCATGCCGCGGAGCTTAGCCCCGGGGTCGGCAGCGGTCTGGAGAGCGGCCGAGTGTAGGTACGGGGGCGGGGAGGCCCGGGCACGCGACCCGGCCTTTGGCAGGCGGGTGCCGTGGAGCTTAGCCCCGGGGTCAGCAGAGGTCCGGGGCGGGGCCAAGCGCGGGGCCGGGCCTGTGGCGGCCCGGGCGCGCGTCCCGGTCCTCCGCCGGCGAATGCCGCAGGGCTAAGCCCGGAGGTGGGCCGAGGGCCGGGGCGGGAGCGGTGCGGCCCTGGAGCGCGTCCCGGCCCTCGGCCCCCGGCTGCCGCGGAGCTAAACCCTGGGGTCAGCAGCAGCCCAGAGCATGGCCGAGGGCCTAGCCGGGGACGGGTCGGCTCTGGCGCTCAGCCTGGCCCTCCGCCGTCCTGAAACGAGGAGCTAAGGCCTGGGGTCGACAGCGGCCTGGAGCGTGGCCGAGAGCCGGGCCAGGCGCAGGGTGGCCCAGGCAAGCGGCGCTGCCGTCGGTCCTAGGGGGCCGCGGAGCTAAGACCTGGAGTCGGCAGCGGCCCGGAGAGGGGCCGAGGGCCGGGCCGGGCACGGGGCAGCCCAATGCACGGCCCGGCCCTCTGCGGCGGTTTCCGCAGAGCTAAGCCCCAGGGTCGGCAGCGGCCCGGAATGAGGGTGAGGGTCGGGACGGGAGCGCGACGGCTCGGGCGTGCTGCCCGGCACTCGGCCAGGGGTTGCCGCGGAGCTAAGCCCCGGGGTCGGCAGCGGCCCGGAGTGGGGCCGATGGCTGTGCAAGGCGCGGTGCGGCCCGGGCGCGCGGACCAGCCCTCAGCCAGCGGGTGCCGCGGAGCTAAGCACCGGGGTCGGCAGTGGCCTGGAGTGGGGCCAGGGGCGGGCTGGGTGCGGGGCGGCCCCGACGCACGGCCAGGCCCTCGGCCCACATGTGCCGCGGAGCTAAGCCCCAGGGTTGGAAGCAGCCCGAAGCGCGGCTGAGGGTACCTACGGGAGCGGGGCGACCCGGGCACGTGGCCCGGTCCTCCGCCGGAGTGTTCTGTGGAGCTAAGCCACGGGGTCGGTAGTGGTCTGGAGAACGGCCGAGTGTCAGAACGGGCGCGGGTCGGCCCAGGCACACGGCCCGGCCCTCAGCCCGTGGTTGCCGCGGGGCTAAGCCCTGCGGTTGGCAGCTGCCCGGAGCTGGGCCGAAGGCCGTGCTGGGCGTGGCCGGCCCGGGCTAGCGGATTTGCCTTCCGCCGGCTGGCGCCGCGGAGCTAAGCCCCAGGGTCGGCAGCGGCCTGGAGCGGGGTCAAGGGCCGGGCCAGGCGCGGAGCGGCCCGGGCTCGCGGCCCGGCCCATCAGCAGACGGGTGCCGCGGAGCTAAGCCCCGGGGACGGAAGCGGCACCTTAGCATGCCGAGTGTACCGACGGGAGCGGGGCAGCCCGTGCACGTGGCCCGGTCCTCTGCCGGAGTGTGCCACGGAGCTTAGCCCGGGGGTCAGCAGTGGCTCGGGGCGGGGCCGAGGGTCAGGACGGGAGCGGAGCGGCTCGGGCGTGCGGCCCGACGCTCGGCAGGGTGGTGCCGCGGAGCTAAGCCCCGGGGTCAGCAGCGGCCCGGAGCGGGGACGAGGGACGTGCCAGGCGCGGGGCGGCCCGGGCGCTCGGCCCGGCCCTCGGCCCGCGGATGCCGCGGAGCTAAGCCCGGCAGTTGGCAGTTGCCCGGAGCGGTGCCGAGGGCCGTGCCGGGCGCGGCCGGCCTGGGCGCGCATCCCGGTCCTCCGCCGGCGGGTGCTGCGGAGCTAAGCCCCGTTGTCGCCAGCGGCATGGAGCGGGGCCAGAGCCGGGCCAGGCGCGGGGCTGCCCCGGCGCACGGCCCGGCACTCGGCTCGCGTGTGCCGCGGAGCTAAGCCCCGGGGTCGGCAGCGGCCCGGAGCTGGGCCGAGGGCCGGGCAGGGCGCTGGGCGGCCCTGGCGTGTGGCCAAGGCCTGCACTGCAGGGATCCGCGTAGCTAAGCCCCGCGGTCGGCAGCCACCCGGAGAGGGGCCGAGGTCCGGGCCGGGCGCGGTGCGGCCTGGGCTCGAGGCCCGGCCCTCGGACAGTGGGTGCCGCGGGGATAAGCCCTAGTTTCGGCAGCGGCCCAGAGAGGGGCCGAGGGCCGGGCCGGGCACGTGGTGGCCCGGTCGCAAGGGCTGGCCCTCCGCTGACGGGTGCCGCAGAGCTAAGCCCCGGGGTCAGCTGTGGCCCGGAGCGCGGCCAAGGGTCCCGACGGGAGTGGGGCGGCCGGGACATGTGGCCCGGTCCTCCACCAGCAGGTGCCGCGGAGCTAAGCCCCAGGGTCGGCAGCGGCTCGGCCAGGGACGAGGGCCGGGCAGGGCATGAGGCAGACCGGGCGTGCGGCACGGTACTCCGGCGGCGGGTGCTGCAGAGCTAAGCCCCGGGGTCGGTAGCCGCCCGGAGCGGGCCGAGGGCCGGCCCGGCTCCGGGCGGCCCGGGCGCGCGGCCCAGCCCTCTGCCGGCGTGTGCCGCGGAGATAAGCCCCAAGGTCGGTAGCGACCCGGAGCGGGGCCGAGGGCCGGGCACGGCGCGGTGTGACCCGGTCGCGAGGCCCGGCCCTTGGCCGGCGGGTGCCGCAGAGCTAAGCCCCGGGGTCGGCAGCGGCCCGTAGCGGGGCCAAGGGCCGGGCCGGTTGCGGGGCGGCACGGGCACGCGGCCCGGCCTTCGGCACGCGGCTGCCACGGAGCTAAGCCCCTGGGTCAGCAGTGGTCCGGAGCGGGGCCGAGGGCCGGGACGGAAGCGTGGCAGCTCGGGCACGCGGCCCATTCCTCCTACGGCAGGTGCTGCGGAGCTAAGCCCCGGGGTCGGCAGCGGCCCGGAGCGGGGCCGAAGGCCGTGACTTGCGTGGCGGGCCTGGGCGCGCGGACCTGCCCTCCACCGGCTGGCGCCGCTGAGTTAAGCCCCGGGGTGGGCAGCGGCCCGGAGCGGGGCCGAGGGCCTGGCCGGGCGGGGGTGGCCCAGGCGCGCGGCCAGGCCCTCCGGGGACGTGTGCCGCGGAGCTAAGCCCCGGGGTCGCAAGCGGCCCGGAGCGCGGCCGAGAGTACCGACGTGAGCGGGACGGCCCGGGCACGTGGCCCGGTCCTCCGCCGGAGTGGACCGCGGAGCTAAGCCCCGTGGTCGACAGTGGCCCAGGGCGGGGCCGAGGGCCGGGCAGGGTACGGGGTGGCCCGGGAGCGCGGCCCGGCCCTCGGCCCGCGGCTTCTGCGGAGCTAAACCCCCGGGTCAGCAGCAGACCAGAGCTGGGCCGAGGGCCTAGCCGGGCACGGGTTGGATCTGGCGCTCGGCCCGGCCCTCCGCCGTCCTGTGCCGAGGAGCTAAGCCCCAGGGTCGGCAGCGGCCCGGAGAGTGGCCGAGGGCCGGGCCGGGCGCGGGGTGGCCCAGGCACGCGGCCCGGCCCTCGGACCGCTGGTGTCGCAGAGCTAAGCCCTGGGGTCGGCAGCCACCCGGAGCAGGACGTGGGCCGGGCCGGGTGCAGGGCGGCCTGGGCATGTGGCCCAGCCCTCCACGGGCGCGTGCCATGGAGCTAAGCCCCGAGGTCGATAGCGGCCCGGAGCGGGGCCGTGGGCCGTGCAGGGCGCGGGGTGGCCCGGTCGCAAGGCCCGCCCCTCCGCCGGCGGGTGCTGCGGAGCTAATCCCCGGGGTCAGTAGCGGCCCAGAGCGCGACCAAGGGTCGGTTCGGGAGCGTGTCAGCCCTGGCGGGAGCCGCGGAGCTAAGCCCCGGGGTCTTCAGGGATCCGGAGCGGGGCCGAGGGCCGGGCCGGGCGCGGGAAGTATCAGGCACGGGGCCCGGCCCTCTGCCGGCAGGTGCCGCGGAGCTAAGCCCCGGGGTCGGCAGCGGCCCGGAGTGCGGCCAAGGGTCAGTACGGGCTTGGGGCAGCCTGGGCGCGTAGCCAGGCCCTCGGCCCGCTGGTGCCGCGTAGCTAAGCCCCGGATTCCACAGCGGCCCGGAGCGGGGCCGAGGACCGGGCGGGCGTGGGACGGCCTGGGCGCGCGGCCCGGCCCTCGTCCCACGGGTGCCATGGAGCTAAGCCTCTTGGTTGGCAGCGGCCCGGAGTGTGGCTGAGGGTCGCGACGGGAGTGGGGCGCCCTGGGCACGTGGCCCGGCCCTCGGCCCGCGGGTGCCGCGGAGCTAAGCCCCAGGGTGTGCAGCGGCCCGGAGCGGGTATCAGGGCTGGGCCAGGCGCGGGGCAGCCCGGGCTCGCGGCCCGGTCCTCCGCCGGTGGGTGCTGCAGAGCAAAGCACGGGGTCGGTAGCAACCCGGAACGGGGCCGAGGGACCGGCTGGGCACAGGGCGGCCCCGGGGCAAGGCCCACCCCTCTGCCGGCGGGTGCCGCGGAGCTAATCCCCGGGGTCGGCAGTGGCCCGGAGCGCGGCCGAGGGTCGGAACGGGAGCGGGTCGGCCATGGCGCGTGGCCCGGCCCTCGGCCCGTGGGTGCCGCGGAGCTAAGTCCCGGGGTCGTAAGGGGCCCGGAGCGGGGCCGAGGGCCAGGCCGGACGCGGGGAGGATCAGGCTCGCAGCCTGGCCCTCCGCTGGCAGGTGCCGCGGAGCTAAGACCCTGGGTCGCCAGCGGGCCAGAGAGCGGCCGAGGGTCGTTACGCGCGTGGCGGCCCAGAAGCATTGCCCTGCCCTCGGCACGCGGGTGCCGTGGAGCTTTGCCCCGGGGTCGGCAGAGGCCCGTAACGGAGCCAGGGCCGTGCCGGGTGCGGGGCGGCCACAGTGCGCGACCGGGCCGGGCGCAGGGCGGCCCCGGCCCGCGGCCCGGCCCTCGGCGCGCGTGTGCCGCGTAGCTAAGCCCGGGGCCGACAGTGGCCGTGAGTGGGGCCGAGGGCAGGGCCGGGCCCGGGGTGCCTGGGGCACGCGGACCAGCCCTCTGCCGGTGGATGCTGAGGAGCTAAGCTCCGGGGTCGGCAGAGGAGCGGGGTTGAGGGCCGGACCGATCGCGAGGCGGCCCTGGCGCGCGGCCTGGCCCTCGGCCTTCAGATGCCGTGGAGTTAAGCCCCAGAGTCGGCAGCAGCACGGAGCGCGGCCGAGAGTCGGTACGGGAGCGGGTCGGCCCTGGCGCGCGGCCCGGCACTCGGCCCGCGGGTGCCGCGGAGCTAAGATCCGGGGTCATCAGGGGCCTGGAGCAGGGCCGAGGGCTGGGCCGGTCGCTGGGCGGCCCAGGCGCGTGGCCAAGCCCTCCCCTGGCGGGTGCCGCGGAGCTAAGCCCCAGTGTCAAAGCGGCCCGGAAGGGGGCCGAGGGCCGGGCCGGGCGCAGGGCAGCCCGGGCGCTCGGCCCGTCCCTCTGCTGGCAGGTGCCGCGGAGCTAAGCCCCGGGGTCGGCAGCAGCCAGGGGCGGGGCCGAGGTCTGAGCCAGGGCGCCGTGTGGCCCGGGTGCGCGGCCCGGCCCTCGGCATGCGGTTGCTGTGGAGCTAAGCCCCGGGGTCAGCAGCGGCCCGGGGCAGGGACGAGGTCTGGACTGGGCCTGGGTCGGCCAGCACGTGAGGCCAGGCCCTCCGCCATCGGGTGCCACTGGTCAACGCCCCTGGGTTGGCCCTGGTCCGGAGCGTGGCCGAGGGCCGTGCCGGGCGCGGGGTGGCCCAGGCGCGCGGCCCGGCCCTCAGCCCGCTGGTGTCGCGGAGCTAAGCCCCGCAGTGAGCAGAAGCCCGGATCGGGGCCGATGACTTGGCGGGGGCGGGGTGGCCCGGTCGCACAGCCCGGCCCTCGACCGACGGGTACCACAGAGCTAAGCCCCGGGGTCGGCAGAGGCCCGGAGCGCGGCGAAGGGCGGGGCCAGGCGCGGGGAGGTTCAGGTGCGCGCCCTGGCCCTCCGCCGGCGGGTGCCGCGGAGCTAAGCCCCGGGGTCAGCAGCAGCCCGGAGTGCGGGCGAGGGTTGGTATGGGCGCGGGGCAGCCCGGACGCGTTGCCCTGACCTCGGCCCGCGGGTGCCGCTGAGCTAAGTCCCGGGTTCGGCAGCGGCCCGGAGCGGGGCCGCGGGCGGGCGGGGCGCAGGGCGGCCCGGGTGCGCGGCCCGGCCCTCAGCCCATGGATACCGAGGAGCTAAGTCCCGGGGTCGGAGGCGGCCCAGAGCAGGGCCGAGGGCCGGGCAGGGTGCGGGGCGGCCCTGACGTGCGGCCCGACCTCGGCCGGCAGGTGTCGTGGAGCTATGCCCCGCAGTCGGCAGCGGCCCAGATCTCGGCTGAGTGTCGGGACGAGAGCGGGGCACCCGGGCACGTGGCCCGGTCCTCGGAACACGGGTGCCGCGGAGATAAGCCCCGGTATCGGCAGCGGCCTGAAACGCGGCCGAGGGTCGCGACGGGAGCGGAGCGGTCCGGGCACGTGGCCCGGTCCTCGCCCCGGGGGTGCCGCGGAGCTAAGCCACGGGGTCGGCAGCAGCTCGGAGAGGGGCCGAGGGCCCGGCCGGGCACGGGGCGCCCCAGGCGTGTGGCCCGCCCCTCCGCCAGCGGGTGCCACGGAGATAAGCCCCCGGATCGGCAGCGGCCCGGAACGCGGCCGAGGGTCGCGACGGGAGCGGAGCCGTCCAGGCACGAGGCCCGGTCCTCGGCCCGGGGGTGCCGCGGAACTAAGCCATGGGGTCGGCAGCGGCCTGGAGCGGGGCCGAGGGCCCGGCCGGGCACGGGGAGGTTGAGACGCGCGGCCCGTCCCTCTGCCGGCGGGTGCCGCGGAGCTAAGCCCCGGGGTCAGCAGCAGCCCGGAGCTCGGCCGAGGGTCAGGCCGAGAGCGGGGCGGCCCGGGCACGTGGCCCGGCCCTCGGCCTGCGGGTGCTGCGGAGCTAAGCCCCGGGGTCGGCAGCAGCCCAGAGCGCGGAAGAAGGTCGCGAAAGAAGCAGTGCGGCCCGGGCACGTGGCACGGCCCTCGGCCCGGAGTGCCGCGATTCTAAGGCCTGGGGTCGTCAGCGGCCCGGAGCGGGGCCAAGGGCCGGGCCGGGCACGGGGCAGCCCGGGCGTGTGGCCCGATCCTCCGCATGCTGGTGCCGCGGAGCTAAGCCCCGGGTCGGCAGCGGCCCTGAGCGGGGCTGAGGGCCCGGCCGAGCATGGGGCGGCCCGGGCACACGGCCCGCCCCTCCACCGGCGGGGGCCACGGACCTAAGCCCCGGGGTCGGCAGCGGCGCGGAGTGGGGCTGAGGGCCGGGCTGGGCGCGTTGTTGCCCAGGCACGCGACCAGGACCTCCACAGGCGGGTGCCGCGGAGCTAAGTTCCGGAGTCGGTTGCGACCCAGAGCGGGGCAGAGGCCCGTGCCAGGAGCGGGCCGGCCCGGGCGCGCTGCCCAAGTCCTCCGGCGGCAGGTGCCGCGGAACTAAGCCGCTGGGTCGGCAGCGGCCTGGAGTGGGGCTGAGGGCCGGGCAGGGCGCGGGGCGGCAGGGGCGCGCAGCCCGGCCCTCGGCCACGGGTGTCGCAGAGCAAAGCCCTGAGGTCGGCAGCGGCTCGGAACATGGCTGAGGGTCAGGATGAGGGCGCGGGGCACCCCCGGCGCGCGGCCCGGTCCTCTGCCAGCAGGTGCCGCGGAGCTAAGCCCTGGGGTCGGCATAGGCTCTGAGCGGGGCCGCGGACCGGGCCGGGTGCGGGACGACCCGGCATGCGGCCCAGCCCTCGGCCGGCGGGTGCCGCGTAGCTAAGCCCCGGGGTATGCAGCAGCCTGGAGCGGGGCCGCGGGCCTGGCCGGGCGCGGGACGGCCCGGCACGCGGCCCAACCCTTGGCCGGCGGGTGCCGCGTAGCTAAGCCCCGGGGTCGGCAGCGGCCAGGATCGGGGCCAAGGGCCAGGCCGGGCGTGGGGCGGCCCGTGCACACGGCCCGGCCCTTGGCTGGGAGGTGCCGCGTAGCTAAGCCCTGGGGTCAGCAGTGGCCCGGAGCGGGGCCGAAGGCCGGGCTGGGTGCGGCCTGCCCTGGCGCGCGGACGGGCCCTCCGCCCACGGGTGCCGCGGATATAAGCCCTGAGTTCGGCCACGGCCTGGAGCGGGGCCAGGGCCGGGCCAAGCGCAGGGAGGCACCGGCACGCGGCCGTGCCTGGCGCTGGGCGGCCCCGGCACGAGGCCGTGTCTGGCGCGGGGCGGCCCCAGCACGCGGACGTGCCGGACGCGTGGTGGCCCCGCCACGCAGCCCGACCCTCGGCCCGCGCGTGCCTCGAAGCTAAGCCCCAGGTTCGGCAGCGGCCCGGAGCATGGCCAAGGGCCAGGCCTGGCGCGGGGCGGCCCAGGCGTTAGGCCGGGCCCTCCGCCGGCAGGTGCCATGGAGCTAAGCCCCGGGGTCGGCCGCGGCCCAGAGCGTGGTCTAGGGCTGGGCCGGGCGCGGATCGGCCGGGGTGCACGGCCCGGCCCTTAGCCCGCTTGTGCCGTGGAGCTAAGCCCTGGGGTCAGCAGCGGCCCGGAGCTGGGCCGAGGTCCAGGCCGGGTGTGGGGCGGCCCGGGCGCGCGTCCCAGTCCTCGGCCCGCGTGTGCTGTGGAGGTCATCCCCGGGTTCGGCAGCGGCCCGGATCGCTTCCGAGCGTCGGGAAGGGAGCGGGGCGGCCCGGGCACGTGGCCCGTCCCTCGGCCTGCGGGTGCCGTGGATGTAAGTCCCTGGGTCGGCAGCGACCCGGAGCGCAGCCGAGGGCCGGACCGGGAGCGGGGTAGCCCGCGCGTGCGGCACAGTCCTTCGGCGCCGGGTGACGCGTAGCTAAGCCCCGGGGTCGGCAGCGGCCCGGAGTGGGACCGAGGGCCAGGCCGGGGTTGGGGCAGCCCGGGGGCGTGGCCCGTACCTAGGACCCCGGGTGCCGCGGAGATAAGCCCCGGGGTCGGCACAGCACGGAGCGGAGCCAAGGGCCCGGCAGGGCACAGGGAGCCAGGGCGCGCGGACTGCCCCTCCGCCGACAGGTGCCACGGAGCTAATTCCCGTGGTTGGCAGCGGCCCGGAGCGGGGCTGAGGGCAGGGCAGGGTGCGGGGCGGCCTGGGGGCGTGACCGGCACTCGGACCGCGGGTGCCGCAGAGCTAAGCCCCCGGGTCGGCAGCGGCCCAGAGCGGGGCCGAGGGCCGGGCCGGCGCAGGGCGGCCCTGGAGCGCACCCGGTCCTCCGGCGGCGGGTGCTGCGCAGCTAAGCCCCGGGGTGGGCAACGACCAGGAGCGGTGCCGAGGACTGGGCAGGGTGCAAGGCGGCCTGGGCACATGTCCCGGCCCTCGGACCGCGGGTGCCGCAGAGCTAAGCCCCGGGGTCGGCAGCGGCCCGGAGCGCGGCCAAGTGTCGGGACTGGCGCGGGACGGCCCGGGCACGCGGCCAGGCCCTCTGACCGCTGGTGCCGCGGAGCTAAGACCCGTGGTCGGCAGCGGCCCGGAGCAGGGCCGAGGGCCGGGCCCGGCGTGGGGCGGCTCGGGCGCACGGTCCGCGCCTTGGCCATGAGGGCCGCGGAGCTAAGCCCCGGAGTTGGCAGTGGCCCGGAGCGGGACCAAGAGGCGGACCAGGCGCCGTGCTGCCCGGGCGCGCAGCCCGGCCATCGGCCCGCGGGTGCTGCTGAGCTATGACCCGGGGTCGCCAGCGGCCCGGAGCGGGGCCGAGGGCCAGGCCGGGCGTGGTGCGGCCAGGGCGCACTGCCCAGTCCTCCGGCGGAGGGTGCCGCGGGGTCGGCAGCGGCCCTGAGCTGGGTCGAGATCGAGGCCAGGCGCGGGTCGGCCGGGGTGCGCGGCCCGAACCTTGGCCCGCTGGTGCCGCGGAGCTAAGCCCCAGGATCGGCAGCGGCCTGGAGCGGGACCGAGGGTTGGGCCGGGCACGGGGCTCCCCTGGCGTGCGGCCCGGTCCTCGCCGGTGGTTGCCACAGAGCTAAGCCCCGGTGTCGGCAGCGGCCTGGAGCGGGGCCTAGGGCCAGGCCGGGGGCTGGGGGGCCTGGCCGTGCGGCCAGGCCCTCGGCCTGCGGGTGCCGCGGAGATAAGCCCCGGGGTCGGTAGCGGCCCCGAGCGGGGCCAAAGGCCGGGCAGGTTGCTGCCGACCCGGCAGCGCAGACCGGTCCTCCGCCAGCTGGTGCCGCGGAGCTAAGCCCCGGGGTCGGCCATGGCCCGGAGCGGGGCCAGGGCTGGGCCGGGCGCGGGGCGGCCCCGGCACGCCGCCGTGCCTGGCGCGGGATGGCCCCGGCACGTGACCATACCGGGCCCTTAGCGACCCCGGCATGCGGCCCGGCCCTCGGCCCGCACGTGCCTCGGTGCTAAACCCCGGGTTTATCAGCGGCCCGGAGCGGCGCCAAGGGCCAGGCTGGGGCAGGTCGGCCCAGGCGCACGGCCCAGGCCTCCGCTGGCAGGTACCATGGAGCTAAGCCCCGGGATCGGCAGCGGTCCGGAGCGGGGCCGAGGGCCGGACGGGGCGCGGGGCAGCCCGCGTGTGTGGCCCGGTCCTTCGCCGGTGGGTGACGCGGAGCTAAGCTCCGGGGTCGGCAGCGGCCCAGAGCGGGGCCGAGGACAAGTCCGGGTACGGGGCGGCCCAGGTGCGCGACCCTGCCCTCCGCCGGCGGTTGCCGCGTATCTAAGCCCCGGTGTCGGCAGCGGCCCGGAGCGGGGCCGAGGGCCAGGCCGGGGGTGGGGAGGCTGGGGCGCATGGCCCAGCCCTCGGCCCCCGGGTGCCGAGGAGATAAGCCCCGGGGTCGGCAGCGTCCCGGAGTGGGGCCAAGGGCCCGGCAGGGCACTGGCCGGCGGGGCGTGGGGCCTGCCACTCCGCTGGCGGGTGCCGCGGAGCTAAGCTCCGGTGTCGCCAGGTGCCCGGAGGGGGGCCGATGGCTGGGCAGGTCGCTGCCGACCCAGCCGCGCGAACCGTCCCTCCACCGGTGGGTGCCGCGTAGCTAAGCTCCGGGGTCGGCAGCGGCCCGGAGCGGGGCCGAGGGCTGGGCAGGGGGCATGGCAGCCTCGGCGCGTGGCCCGGCTCTCGGACCGCGGGTGCCGCAGAGCTAAGCCCCGGGGTCGGCAGCGGCCCGGAGCGCGGCCAAGGGTCGGGACGGGCGCGGGGCGGCACGGGCAGGCGGCCCGGCCCTCGGCCCGCGGGTGCCGCGTAGCTAAACCCCGGGGTCTGCAGCGGCCTGGATCGCTGCCAAGGGTCGGGACGGGAGCGTGGCGGACCGAGTTCGTGGCCCGTCCCTCGGCCCGCAGGTGACAAGGAGCTAAGCCCCAGAGTCGGCAGCGGCCCGGAGCGGGTCCGAAGGCCGGGCCGGGCGCAGCGGACATCAACGCGCAGTCCGGCCTTTCTCCGGCGGGTGCCGCGGAGCTAAGCTCCGGGTTCGGCCACGGCCCAGAGCGGGGCCAGGGCCGGGCCGGGCGCGGGGCGGCCCCGGCACGCAGCTGTGACGGGCCCGGGGCGGGCCCGGTACGCGGCCGTGTCGGGTCCCAGGTGGCCCCGGCATGCGGCCCGGCCCTCGGCCGACGCATGCCTCGGAGCTAAACCCCGGGTTCGGCAGCGGCCCGGAGCGGGGCCAAGGGGCATGTCAGGCGCGGGGCAGCCCAGGCGTGCGGCCCTGCCGTCCGCTCGCAGTTACCATGGAGCTAAGCCCCGGGGTTGGCAGCGGCCCGTAGCGGGGCCGAGGGCCAGGCCGGGTGCGGGGCGGCCCTTGCACGAGGCCCGACCCTTGGCCTGGGGGATGCCGTCGGGCTAAACCCTGGGGTCGGCCGCGGCCCGGAGAGGGGCCGAGCGCTGAGCCGGGTGCGGGGCAGCCCTGGCGCGCGGCCCGGCCCTCGGCCCGTGGGTGCGGCGGAGCTACGCCCCGGGTTCGACAGCGGCCCAGAGCATGGTCGAGGTCCAAGCCGGGCGCAGGTCGGCCGGGGTGCGCGGCCCAGCCCTAGGCCCGCTGGTGCCGCAGAGCTAAGCCCCGGGGTCGCCAGTGGCCTGGAACGGGGCTGAGGGTTGGGCTGGGCGCGGGGCTCCCTGGGTGCGCGACTCGGTCCTCCGCCAGCGGTTGCCGCGGAGCTAAGCCCCGGGGATGGCAGCGGCCCGGATCGGGGCCGAGGGCCAGGCCGGGGGCGTTGCAGCCCGGGCACGTGGCAGGGGCCTTGGCCCGCGGGTGACGCGGAGGTAAGTCCCGGGGTCGGCAGCGGTCCGGAGTGGGGCCGAGGGCTGGACCGGGCGCGGGGCAGCCTGCACGTGCGACCGGGACCTCCGCCGGCGGGTGACGAGGAGCTAAGCCCCAGGGTCGGCAGCGGTCCGGAGGTGGCCCAAGGGTTGGGCCGGGCGCGGGGCGACCCAGGCGCGCAACCCGGCCCTCGGTCCGCGCGTGCCGTGGAGCTAAGCCCCGGGGTCGGCAGCGGCCCAGATCGCTTCCGAGGGTAGGGAAGGGAGCCGGGCTGCCCGGGCACGTGGCCCGGCCCTCAGCCAGCGGGTGCCGTGGATGTAAATCCCGGGGTCGGCAGCGAACCAGAGCGCGGCTGAGGGTCGCGAAGGTAGCAGGCCAGCCCGGGCACGTGGAACGGCCCTCGGCCCACAGGTGCCGCGGTGCTAAGCACCGGGGACGGCAGCGGTCCGGAGCGGGGCCAATGGCCAGACCAGTCGCGGGGCCCGGTCCTTTGCCGGTGGGTGAAGCGGAGCTAAGCCCCGGGGTCGGCAGCGGCCAAGAGAGGGCCGAGGACAAGTCCGGGTATGGGGCGGACCGGGCGCGTGGCCCTGCCCTCTGCCGGCGGTTGCCGCGTAGCTAAACCCCGGTGTCGGCGGCGGACCGGAGCGGGGCCGAGGGTCAAGCCAGGGATGAGGCGGCCCGGGCGCGCGGTTAGGCCCTCGGCCCTCGGGTGCCGCTGAGCTAAGCCCCGGGGTCGGCAGCGGCCCAGAGCGGGACCAAGGGCTGGGCCGGGAGCGGTGCTGCCCGGGCACTCAGCCCGGCCCTCGGTCCGTGGGTGCCGCCTGAGCTAAGCCCCGGGATCGGCAGCGGCGCGGAGCGGGGCCGAGGGGCAGGCCGGGGGCGGGGCAGCCTGGGCGCGCGGTCAGGCCCTCGGCCCACGGGTGCCGCGGAGCTAAGCCCCGGGGACGGCAGCGGCCCTCATTGCTTCAGAGGGTCGGGCAGGGAGCGGGGCGGCCCGGGCACGTGGCCCGGCCCTCGGCCCACGAGTGCCGCGGATGTAAGTCCCGGGGTCGGCAGCGGCGTGGATCACTGCCGAGGGTCGGGAAGGGAGCGGGGCAGACCGAGTTCGTAGCCCGGCCCTCAGACCGCAGGTGCCATGGAGCTTAGCCCCGGGTTCGGCCATGGCACGGAGCGGGGACAGGACTGGGCCGGGCGCGGGGCGGCCCCAAAACGCAGCCGTGACGGGCCCGGGTCGGCCCCAGTACGCGGCCGTGCCAGGCCCGGGGCGGCCCCGTCACGCCCTCGGCCCACGCGTGCCTTGGAGCTAAACCCCGGGTTCGGCAGCGGCCCGTAGCTGGGCCAAGGGCCAGGCCGGGCGCAGGACGGTCCAGGCGCGTGGTCCGGCCCTCCACTGGCAGGTACCATGGAGCTAAGCCCCAGGGTCGGCAGCGGCCCGTAGCGGGGCCGAGGGCCAGGCCGGGCGCAGGGCGGCCCGTGCACGCGGCCCGGCCCTTGCCCGGGGGGTGCCGTGACGCTAAACCCCGGGGTCGGCCGTGGCCCGGAGCGGGGCCAAGCTCCGGGCGAGGCGTGGCGCGGCCCTGGCGCGTGGCCCGGCACTCGCCCCGCGGATGCGGCGGTGCTAAGCACCGGGAATGTCAGCGGCATGTAGCAGGGCCGAGGGCCGGACGGGGTGCGGGACAGCCCTCGCGTGCGGCCTGCCCCTCCGCCGGCGGGTGCCGCGGAGCTAAGCCCCGGTGTCGCCAGGTGCCTGGAGCGGGACCGATGGCCAGGCAGGTCGCTGCCGACCCGGCCGCGCGAACCATCCCTCTGCCGGTGGGTGCTGCGGAGCTAAGCCCCGGGTCGGCAGTGGCCCGGAGCGGGGCTGAGGTCCGGGCCGGGCGCAGAGCTACAAAGGCGCACGACCCGGCCCTCGGCTGGCGGGTGCCACAGAGCTAAGCCCCGGGGTCAGCAGCAGCCCAGAGCGGGGCCGAGGGCCGGGCCAGGAGCGAGGCTGTCCGGGCGCGCGGCCCGGTCCTCCACCGGCGGGTGACGCGAGGCTAAGTCCCTCGGTCAGAATCGGCCCGGAGCGGGGCCGACAGCCATGCCGGTCGCAGGGCTGCCGGGGCGTGCGACCCAGCCCTCCGCAGGCGGGTGCCGCGGAGCTAAGCCCTGGGGTCGGCAGCAGCCCAGAGGGGGGCGGAGAGCGGACGGGGCGCGGGGCAGCCCGTGCGCGCAGCCCGGCCCTCCACTGGGTGGTGCCGCGGAGCTAAGCCCCGGTGTTGGCAGCGACCAGGATCTCGGCCGAGGGTTGGGACGGCGCACGGCGGTGCGGGCGCAGAGCCAGGCCCTCGGCTTGCAGGTGTCGCGGAGCTAAGCCCCGTGGTTGGCAGTGGCCCTGAGCGTGGCCGAGGGTCGGGACGGTAGCGGGGCGGTCCAGGCGAGCAGTCCGGCCCTCCCCTGGTGGGTGCCGCGGAGTTAAGCCCCGGGGTCGGCAGCTGCCCGGAGTGGGGACGAGAGCCGGTCCTTGCGCAAGGGGGCCCGGGCGCGTGGCCTGTCCCTCGGCAGGCGGGTGCCGCGGAGGTAAGCCCCAGTGTCCGCAGTGGCCTGGAGCGGGGCCGAGTGTCGATCCGGGCTCGGGGCGGCCCGGGCGAGCGGCCTTGCTCTCGGCCGGCGGGTGCCGCGGAGTTAAGCCCCGGGGTTGGCAGCGGCCCGGAGTGGGGCCAAGGGCCGGCCCGGCGCAGGTGGCCAGGGTGTGCGGCCCGGCCCTCCAGCGGCGTGTGCCTCGGAGCTAAGCCCCGTGGTCGACAGCGGCCTGGAGCAGGGCTGAGGGCCGGGCTGGATGCGGGGTGCTCCGGGCGCGCGGCCTGGTCCTCGGCCCGCGGGTGCCGCGAAGCTAAGCCCCGTGGTGGGCAGTGGCCCTGAGCAGGGCTGAGGGCAGGGCCGGGCGCGGGGAAGCCCGTGCGTGTGGCCCGGCCCTCCTTCACCTTATGCCGCGGAGCTAAGCCCCGGGTTCGGCAGCGGCCGGGAGCGGTGCCGAGGGCCAGCCGGGCATGGGCAGCCAGGGCGCGCGGCTAGGCCCTCCGGTGGCGGGTGCCACGGAGCTAAGCTGCGGGGTGGGCAGCAGCCCGGAGCGGGGCCGAGGTTCGGGCCGAGCGCTTGGTGGCCCGGGCCCGCGGTACGGCCCTCCACTGGGGGGTGCCGCAGAGCTAAGCCCCAGGGTCGGCAGCGACCCGGAGCGGGGCCGAGGTCCGGGCCAGGCGTGGGGCAGCCCTGGTGCGAGGCCATGCCCTCGACCCGCGAGTGCTGCGGAGCTAACGCCCGGGGGTCGACAGCGTCCCGGAGCGGGGCCGAGGGCCGGGATGGGCGCGTGGCGGCCCGGGCGCATGGCACGGCCTCCGCCAGCAGGTGCCGCGGACCTAAGCCCCGGGGTTGGCAGAGGACTGGAGTGGGTCCGAGGGCGGTGCCTGGCGAGTGGCGGCCCAGGCGCACGGCACGGCCTCTGCCAGCGGGTGCCGCAGAGCTAAGCCCAGGGGTCAGCAGCGGCCCAGAGCGGGGCCAAGGACCGAGCCGGGCATTGTGCGGCCCGGGCGCGCGGCCCGGACCTCGGACCGCGGGTGCTGCGGAGCTAAGCCCCGGGATAGGCAGCGGCCCAGAACGCGGCCGAGGGTCGGGAGGGGAGCAGGGTGGCACGGGCGCGCTGCCCGACCCTCGGACCACGGGTACCGCAGAGCTAAGCCTCGGGGTCAGCAGCGGCCCGGGGTGGGGCCGAGGGCCGAGGCGGATGTGGGGCGGGCCGGGCGCGCGGCCCGGCCTTGCACCAGCTGGTACCGCGGTGCTAAGCCCCGGGGTCGGCAACGGCCCGGAGCGCGGCCTAGGGTCCCGACGGGATCTGGGCAGCCCGGACACGTGGCCCGGTCCTCCGCCGGCGGATGCCGCGGAGCTAAGCACCAGGGTCAGCAGCGGCCCGGAGCATGGCCGAGGGCTGGGCCGGGTGCGGGGTGGCCCAGGCGTGCGGCCCGGCCTTCGGCCCACTGGTGCCGCGGAGCTAATCCCCGGGGTCGGCAGCGGCCCGGAGTAGGGCCGAGGGCCGGGCCGGGCATGGGGCGGCCCAGGCGCGCGGCCAGACCCTCGGCCCGTGGTTGCCGTGGAGCTAAGCCCCAGGGTCGGCAGCGGCCCGTAGCGGGGCCGAGGGCCAGGCCGGGCGCGGGGCGGCCCTTGCACGAGGCCCGACCCTTGGCCTGGGGGATGCCGTCGGGCTAAACCCCGGGGTCGGCCGCGGCCCGGAGAGGGGCCGAGCGCTGAGCCGGGTGCGGGGCAGCCCTGGCGCGCGGCCCGGCCCTCGGCCCGTGGGTGTGGCGGAGCTACGCCCCGGGTTCGGCAGCTGCCCAGAGCATGGTCGAGGTCCCAGCCGGGCACGGGTCGGCCGGGGTGCGCGGCCCAGCCCTAGGCCCGCTGGTGCCGCAGAGCTAAGCCCCGGGGTCGCCAGCGGCCTGGAGCGGGGCCGAGGGTTGGGCTGGGCGCGGGGCTCCCTGGGCGCGCGACTCGGTCCTCCGCCAGCGGTTGCCGCGGAGCTAAGACCCGAGGACGGCAGCGGCCCGGATCGGGGCCGAGGGCCAGGCCGGGGGCGGTGCAGCCCGGGCACGTGGCAGGGGCCTTGGCCCGCGGGTGACGCGGAGGTAAGTCCCGGGGTCGGCAGCGGTCCGGAGTGGGGCCGAGGGCTGGACCAGGCGCGGGGCAGCCTGCGCGTGCGGCCGGGACCTCTGCCGGTGGGTGACGCGGAGCTAAGCCCCGGGGTCGGCAGCGGTCCGGAGGTGGCCCAAGGGTTGGGCCGGGCGCGGGGTGACCCAGGGGCGCAACCCGGCCCTCGGTCCGCGCGTGCCGTGGAGCTAAGCCCCGGGGTCGGCAGCGGCCCAGATCGCTTCCGAGGGTAGGGAAGGGAGCCGGGCTGCCCGGGCACGTGGCCCGGCCCTCAGCCAGCGGGTGCCGTGGATGTAAATTCCGGGGTCGGCAGCGAACCGGAGCGCGCATGAGGGTCGCGAAGGTAGCAGGCCGGCCCGGGCACGTGGAACGGCCCTCAGCCCACAGGTGCCGCGGTGCTAAGCACCGGGGTCGGCAGCGGTCCGGAGCGGGGCCAATGTCCAGACCAGTCGCGGGTCCCGGTCCTTTGCCGGTGGGTGACGCGGAGCTAAGCCCCGGGGTCGGCAGCGGCCTAGAGAGGGCCGAGGACAAGTCCGGGTACGGGGCAGACTGGGCGCGTGGCCCTGCCCTCTGCCGGCGGTTGCCGCGTAGCTAAACCCCGGTGTCGGCAGCGGACCGGAGCGGGGCCGAGGGTCAGGCCAGGGATGGGGCGGCCCGGGCGCGCGGTCAGGCCCTCGCCCTCGGGTGCTGCTGAGCTAAGCCCCGGGGTCGGCAGCGGCCCAGAGCGGGACCAAGGGTCGGGCCCGGAGCGGTGCTGCCCTGGCGCCCAGCCCGGCCCTCAGCCCGCGGGTGATGCCTGAGCTAAGCCCCGGGATCGGCAGCGGCGCGGAGCGGGGCCGAGGGTCGGGAAGGGAGCGGGGCAGACCGAGTTCGTAGCCCGGCACTCGGACCGCAGGTGCCATGGAACTTAGCCCCGGGTTCGGCCATGGCACGGAGCGGGGACAGGACCAGGCCGGGCACGGGGCGGCCCCGAAACGCGGCCGTGACGGGCCCGGGTCGGCCCCAGTACGCGGCCGTGCCAGGCCCGGGGCGGCCCCGTCACGCGGCCCGGCCCTCGGCCCACGCGTGCCTTGGAGCTAAACTCCGGGTTCTGCAGCGTTCCGTAGCTGGGCCAAGGGCCAGGCTGGGCGCGGGTCGGTCCAGGCGCGTGGCCCGACCCTCCACTGGCAGGTACCATGGGGCTAAGCCCCGGGGTCGGCAGTGGCCCGTAGCGGGGCCGAGGGTCAGGCCGGGCGCAGGGCGGCCCTTGCACGCGGCCCGACCCTTGGCCGGGGGTGCCGCGACGCTAAACCCCAGGGTCGGCCGCGGCCCGGAGCGAGGCCAAGCTCCGGGCGAGACGTGGGGCGGCCCTGGCGCGCGGCCCGGCACTCGCCCTGCGGATGCGGCGGTGCTAAGCACCGGGAATGTCAGCGGAATGTAGCAGGGCCGAGGGCCGATCGGGGCGCGGGACAGCCCTCGCGTGCGGCCTGCTCCTCCGCCGGCGGGTGCCGCGAAGCTAAGCCCCGGTGTCGCCAGGTGCCTGGAGCGGGACCGATGGCCAGGCAGGTCGCTGCCGACCCGGCCGCGCGAACCATCCTTCCGCCGGTGGGTGCTGCGGAGCTAAGCCCCGGGTCGGCAGTGGCCCGGAGCGGGGCTGAGGTCCGGGCCGGGCGCAGAGCTACAAAGGCGCACGACCCGGCCCTCGGCCGGCGGGTGCCACAGAGCTAAGCCCCGGGGTCAGCAGCAGCCCAGAGCGGGGCCGAGGGCCGGGCCAGGAGCAAGGTTGTCCGGGCGCGCGGCCCGGTCCTCCACCGGCGGGTGACGTGAGGCTAAGTCCCTTGGTCAGAATCGGCCCGGAGCGGGGCCGACAGCCATGCCGGTCGCAGGGCTGCCGGGGCATGCGACCCAGCCCTCCGCAGGCGGGTGCCGCGGAGCTAAGCCCCGGGGTCGGCAGCAGCCCAGAGGGGGGCCGAGGGCGGACGGGGCGCGGGGCAGTCCATGCGCGCAGCCCGGCCCTCCACTGGGTGGTGCCGCGGAGCTAAGCCCCGGTGTTGGCAGCAACCAGGATCTCGACCGAGGGGTGGGACGGCGCACGGCGGTGCGGGCGCGGAGCCAGGCCCTAGGCTTGCAGGTGTCGCGGAGCTAAGACCCGTGGTCGGCAGTGGCCCTGAGCAGGGCTGAGGGCCGGGCCGGGCGCGGGGCAGCCCGGGCGTGTGGCCCGACCCTCCTTCATCTTATGCCGCGGAGCTAAGCCCCGGGTTCGGCAGCGGCCGGGATCGGTGCCGAGGGCCAGCCGGGCATGGGCAGCCAGGGCGCGCGGCTAGGCCCTCCGGCGGCAGGTGCCACGGAGCTAAGCTGCGGGGTAGGCAGCGTCCCGGAGCGGGGCCGAGGTTCGGGCCGAGCGCTTGGTGGACCAGGCCCGCGTACGGCCCTTCACTGGGGGGTGCCGCAGAGCTAAGCCCCAGGGTCGGCAGCGACCCGGAGCGGGGCCGAGGTCCGGGCCAGGCGCGGGGCAGCCCTGGTGCGAGGCCATGCCCTCGACCCGCGAGTACTGCTGAGCTAACGCCCGGGGGTCGACAGCATCCCGGAGCGGGGCCGAGGGCCGGGATGGGCGCGTGGCAGCCCGGGCGCACGGCACGGCCTCCGCCAGCGGGTGCCGCGGACCTAAGCCCCGGGGTTGGCAGCGGACTGGAGTGGGTCCAAGGGCGGTGCCGGGCGCGTGGCGGCCCAGGCGTGCGGCACAGCCTCTGCCAGCGGGTGCCGCGGAGCTAAGCCCAGGGGTCAGCAGCGGCCCAGAGCGGGGCCGAGGACCGAGCCGGGCATTGTGCGGCCCGGGCGCGCGGCCCGGACCTCGGACCGCGGGTGCTGCGGAGCTAAGCCTCGGGGTCAGCAGCGGCCCGGGGTGGGGCCGAGGGCCGAGGCGGATGTGGGGCGGCCTGGGCGCGCGGCCCGGCCTTGCGCCAGCGGGTACCGCGGTGCTAAGCCCCGGGGTTGGCAGCGGCCCGAAGCGCGGCCTAGGGTCCCGACGGGATCTGGGCAGCCCGGACACGTGGCCCGGTCCTCCGCCGGCAGGTGCCGCGGAGCTAAGCACCTGGGTCAGCAGTGGCCCGGAGCATGGCCGAGGGCTGGGCCGGGTGCGGGGTGGCCCAGGCGCGCGGCCTGGCCTTCGGCCCACTGGTGCCGCAGAGCTAATCCCCGGGGTCGGCAGCGGCCCGGAGCTGGGCCGAGGGCCGGGCACGGGGCGGCCCAGGCGCGCGGCCAGACCCTCGGCCCATGGTTGCCGTGGAGCTAAGCCCCAGGGTCGGCAGCGGCCCAGAAATCGGCCGAGGGTCGGGAGGGGAGCGGGGCGGCTCGGGCGGGCGGCGCAACCCTCGGACCGCAGTGCCGCGGAGCTAAGCCTTGGGGTCAGCAGCAACCCGAGGCAGGGACGAGGGCTGAGGCGGACGCGGGGCGGCCCGGGCGCAGGTCCCGGCCCTACGCTAGTGGGTACCGCGGGGCTAAGCCCCAGGGTCGGCAGCGTCCCGGAGCGAGGCCGAGGGCTGGGTGCTGGGCGGCCCGGGCGCGTGGACAGGCCCTCCGCTGGCGGGTGCCGCAGAGCTAAGTCCTGGTGTCGGCAGCGGCCCGGAACGCAGCCGATGGTCGGGACGGGAGCAGGGCGGCTTGGGTGCGTGTCCCTGTCCTTCACCGGCGGGTGCTGCAGAGCTAAGCCCCGGGGTCGGCAGCGGCCCGGGGCGTGGTCGAGGGCCGGGCCCGGCGTGGTGTGGCCCAGACGCGCGGCCCGGCCCTCGGACCACGGGTGCCGCAGAGCTAAGCCTCTGGGTCAGCAGCGGCCCGGAGCGGGGCCGAGAGTCCCGACGGCATCGGGGTAGCCCGTGCACATGGCCCGGTCCTCCGCCGGCGGGTTCCACGGAGCTAAGCCACGGAGACGGCAGCGGTCGGGAGCGGGGCCGATGGCTGGGCCGGGCGTGCAGCCGCCCGGGCACGCGGCCCGTCCCTCCGCCTGGGGTTGCCACTGAGCTAAGCCCCGGTGTTGGCAGCGGCCCAGAGCGGGGCCGAGGCCTGGCCGGGCGCGGGTCAGCCTGGGCGCTCGGCTCGGCCCTCGCCGGCGGGTGCCGCAGAGCTAAGCCCGGGGTCGGCAGTGGCCCAGAACGCGGCCGATGGTCGGGAAGGAAGCGGGACGGCTGGGGTGCACGTCCCGGTCCTCCGCCGGCGGGTGGCGCAGAGCTAATCCCCGGGGTCAGCAGCGGCCCGGAGCAGGGCCAAGGGACGAGCTAGGCGCGGGGCGGCAAGGGCGCGCGGCCTGGCCCTTGGCCCGCATATGCTGCGGAGCTAAGCCCTGGGGTCGGCAGTGGCCCGGAGCGGGGCCAGGGCCGGGACTGGCACGGGGCGGTCCCGGCGCGCGACCCGGTGCTCGGTAGGCGTGTGCTGCAGAGCTAAGCCCCGGGGTCGGCAGCGGCCCAGAACGCGGCCGAGGGTCCCGACTGGATCGGGGCAGCCCGGGCACGTGGCCAGGTCCTCCGCCGGCGGGTGCGGCGGAGCTAAGCCCCGGTGTCGGCAGCGTCCCAGAGCGGGGCCGATGGCCGGGCCGGGCGCGGGGCAGCCCTGTCGCGCGGCCCCGCCCTCTGCCGGGTGTTGCTGCTGAGCTAAGCCCCGGTGTCAGCAGCGGCCCGGAGTGGGGCCGAGGGCCGTGCCGGGCGTGGTGCAGCCCGGGCGCGTGGCTCGGCCCTCCACCGGCGGGTGCCGCAGAGCTAAGCCTGGGGTCGGCAGCGGCCCAGAACGCGGCCGAGGATCCCGACGGGATCGGGGCTGCGCGGGCACGTGGCCTGGAACTCCACCGTTGTGTGCCACGGGGCTATGCTCTGGGGTCAGCAGCGGCTCAGAACGCGGCCGAGGGTCCCGACGGGATCGGGGCAGCCCGGGCACGTGGCCCTGTTCTTCGCCGTCAGGTGCCGCGGAGCTAAGCCCCGTTGTCGGCAGCAGCCCGGAGCGGGGCCAATGGCCGTGCATGGCGCGGGGCAACCAGGGCCCGCAGCCCGGTCCTCCGCCGGCGGGTGCCGCGGAGATAAGTCCCTGGGTCTGCAGCAGCCCGGAGCGGGTCTGAGGGCCGGTCCCAGCGCGGGGCGGCCCGGGCTCGCGGCTCCGCCCTCCGCCGGTGGGTGCCGCAGAGCTAAGCCCAGGGGTCGGCAGCGGCCCGGACCGGGGCCGAGGGCCGGGTCAGGCGTGGGGCGGCGCAGGCATGCGGCCCGACCCTCGGCCCGCGGGTGCCGCCGAGCTAAGACCCAGGGTAGTCAGCGGCCCAGAACGCGGCCGAGGGTCCCGACGGGATCGGGGCAGCCCAGGCACGTGGCCCTGTTCTCCGCCGGAGGGTGCTGCGGAGCTAAGCCCCGGGGTCGGCAGCGGCCCAGAACGCGGCCGAGGGTCCTGACGGGATTGGGGCAACCCAGGCACGTGGCCCTATTCTCCGTCGGCGGATGCCGCAGAGCTAAGCAACGGGGTCGGCAGAGGCCAGGAGCTGGGCCAATGGCCGTGCAGGGCGCGGGGCAGACCGGGCCCGCGGCCCAGTTCTCCCCTGGCGGGTGCCACAGAGCTAAGTCCCGGGGTTGGCAGCAACCCGGAACGGGGCCGAGGGCCGGTCACAGCGCGGGGTGTCCCGTGCGCGCGGCTCAGCCCTCCGCCGGCAGGTGCCGAAGAGCTAAGCCCCGGGGTCAGCAGCGGCCTGGAGTGGGGCCGAGGGACGTGCCGTGCCCGGGGAGGCCCGAGCGCGCGGACCGGCCCTCCGCAGGCGGGTGCCGCGGAGCTAAGCCCCGGGGTTGGCAGTGGCCCGAAGAGGGGCAGAGGGTCGGGACAGGAGCAGGGCGGCTGGGGCGCCCGGCCCGACCCTCGGACCGCGGGTGCCACGGGGCTAAGCCCTGGGGTCCGCAGCGGCCCAGAACGCTGCCGAGGGTCCCGACGGGATCGGGCAGCCTGGGCACGTGGCCTGGTCCTCCGCCGGCAGGTGCCGCGGTGCTAAGCCCCAGGGTCGGCAGTGGCCCAGAACGCGGCCGAGGGTCCCGAAGGGATCTGGGCTGCCTGGGCACGTGGCCCGTCCCTCCCTAGTTGTGTGCCGCGGGGTCAAGCCCTGGGGTCAGCAGCGGCCCAGAACGCGGCCGAGGGTCCCGACGGGAACGGGGCAGCCCGGGCCCGTGGCCCGGTCCTCCGTCGGCGGGTGCCTCGAGCTAAGCCCCGGGGTCGGCAGCGGCCCAGAGCGGGGCCGAGGGTCGGGACGGGAGCGTGGCGGCTCGGGCGCACGGTCTGACCCTCGGACCGCGGGTGGCACGGGGCTAAGCTCTGGGGTCCCCAGCGGCCCAGAATGCGGCCGAGGGTACCGACAGGATTGGGGCAGCCCAGGCACGTGGCCCGGTCCTCCGCCGGCGGGTGCCGCAGAGCTAAGCCCCGGGGTCAGCAGTGGCCCGGAGTGGGGCCGATGGCCGGGCCGGGCGAGAGGCAGCCCGGCCGCGCGGCCCTGTCCTCCACCAGCGGGTGCCGCGGAGCTAAGTCCCTGGGTCGGCAGTGGCCCGGAGCGGGGCCGAGGGCCGTTCCGGGCGCGGGGCGGTCCGGGCGCGCAGCCCGGCCCTCAACCCGCTGGTGCCGTGGAGCTAAGCCCTGGGGTCCGCAGGAGCCCAGAACGCAGCCGAGGGTACCGACAGAATTGGGGCAGCTCGGGCAAATGTACCGTTCCTCTGCCGGCGGGTGCCGCGGACCTATGCCCCGGGTTCGGCAGCGGCCCGGAACGCAGCCGATGGTCGGGACGTAAGCGTGGCAGCTCGGGTGCACGTCCCGGTCCTCCGCCGGTGGGTGCCGCAGAGCTAAGCCCCGGTGTCGGCAGCGGCCCGGAGCGGTGCCACAGTCCCAGCCAGGTGCGGTGCAGCACAGGCGCGCGGCCCCGGCCCTGGGCCGGCTGGTGCAGCGAAGCTAATCCCCGGGGTCAGCAGCCGCCCGGTGCAGGGCCGATGGCCAGGCCGGGCGAGGGGCAGCCCGGGCGCGCGGCCCGATCCTCCACCGGCGGGTCCCGCGGAGCTAAGTCCCTGGGTCGGCAGCGGCCCATAGCGGGGACGAGGGTCGGGACGGGAGCGGGGTGGCTCGGGTGCCCGGCCCGACCCTCAGACCGCGGGTGCTGAGGGGCTACACCCTTGGGTCCGCAGCAGCCCAGAACGCGGCCGAGGTTACCGACAGGATTGGGGCAGCTCGGGCACATGTACCATTCCTCCGCTGGCGGGTGCCGCGGAGCTAAGCCCCGGGTTCGGCAGCAGCCCGGAAAGTGGCCGATGGTCGGAACGTAAGCGGGGCGGCTCGGTTGCACGTCCCGGTCCTCCGCCGGTGGGTGCCGCAGAGCTAAGACCCGGTGTCAGCAGCGGCCCGGAGCGGGGCCGAGTGCTGGACCAGGCGTGGGTCGGCCCGGGCGCGCGGCCCGGCCCTCCGCCATTGTGTGCCGCGGAGCAAAGCCCCGGGGTCGGCAGCGGCCAGGAGCGGGGCCGAGGGCCGGGCAAGTTGTGGGGCATCCGGGGTGCACGGCCCCTTCTCTTGGCCCGCGGGTGCCGTGGAGCTAAGCCGCGGGGTTGGCAGTGCCCAGGAGGGGGCCGAGGGCCGGGCCGGTCGCGGCCGGCCCTGCCACGCGGACTGACCCTCTTTTGGTGGGTACCGCAGAGCTAAGCCCTGGGTTTGGCAACGGCCCGGAGCGGGCCATGGCTGGGACGGGAGCGGGACGCCCTGCGGCTCGCGGCCTGGCCCTCGGCCTGTGAGTGCCGCAGAGCTAAGCCCGAGGTCGGCAGCGGTCTGGAGCGCGGCCGAGTGTCGGTACGGGCGCGGGCCGGCCCGGGCGCGCGGCCCGGCCCTTGTCCTGTTGGTGCCGCGAAGCTAAGCCCCGGGATCGGCAGTGGCCCAGAACGTGGCCGAGGGTCGGGACGGGAGCGGGGCTGCTCGGGCGCGTGGCCCGGTCCTCCGCTGGCAGATGCCGCGGAGCTAAGCCCCAGGTCTCGGCAGTGGCCGGTAGCAGGGCCGAGGGCCCGGCCGGGCAAGGGGCGGCCCTGGCGCGCAGCACAGCACTCGGCCTGTGTGAGCCGCGGAGCTAAGTCCCGGGGTCGACAGCGGCCCCTAGCAGGGCCGAGGGCCGGGCAGGGCGCGGGGCGGCCTGGGCGCGTGGCCCAGCCCTCTGCCGGGGGGTGCCGCGGAGACCCAGAGCGGTGCCGCGGTCCCGGCTGGGTGTGGTGCAGCACAGGCGCGCGGCCTGGCCCTAGGCCGGCGGGTGCAGCGGAGCTAATCCACGGGGTCGGCAGCCTCCCGGAGTGGGGCCGATGGACGGGCCGCGCGAGGGGCAGCCTGGGCGCGCGGCCCGGTCCTCCGCCGACGGGTGCCGCAGAGCTAAGCCTGGGGGTCGGCAGCGGCCGTAGCGGGGCCGAGGGTCGGGACGGGAGCGGGGCGACTCGGGTGCCCGGCCCGAACCTCAGACCGTGGGTGCCGAGGGGCTACGCCCTTGGGTCCGCAGCAGCCCAGAACACGGCCGAGTTTACCAACAGGATTGGGGCAGCTCGGGCACATGTACCGTTCCTCACCCGGTGGGTGCCGCAGAGCTAAGCCCCGGTGTTGGCAGCGGCCCGGAGCGGTGCCGCGGTCCCGGCAGGGTGCGGTGCGGCACAGGCGCGCGGCCCAGTCCTCGGCCGGCGGGTGCCGAGGAGCTAATCCCCGGGGTCGGCAGCCGCCTGGAGTGGGACCGAGTGCTGGACCAGGCGCGGTTCGGCCCGGGTGCGCGGCCCGGCCCTCCACCGTTGTGTGCCGCGGAGCAAAGCCCTGGGGTCTGGAGAGGCCCAGAACGCGGCCGAGGGTCCCGACGGGATCGGGGCAGCCCAGGCACGTGGCCCGGAACTCCACCGTTGTGTGCCGCGGGGCTATGCCCTGGGGTCGGCAGTGGCTCAGAACGCAGCCGAGGGTCCCGATGGGATCGGGGCAGCCCGGGCACGTGGCCCTGTTCTTCGCCGGCAGGTGCCGCGGAGATAAGCCCCGTTGTCGGCAGCGGCCCGGAGCGGGGCCAATGGCCGTGCAGGGCGCGGGGCAGCCCGGGCCCGCGGCCCGGTCCTCTGCCGGCGGGAGCCGCGGAGCTAAGTCCATGGGTCAGCAGCAGCCCGGAGCGGGGCCGAGGGCCGGTCCCAGTGCGGGCCGGCCCGGGCGCACGGCTCAGTCCTCAGCCGGCGGGTGCCGCAGAGCTAAGCCCCGGGGTCGGCAGCGGCCCGGACCGGGGCGGAGGGCCGGGTCGGGCGCAGGGCGGCGCAGGCATGCGGCCCGACCCTCGGCCCGCAGGTGCCGCCGAGCTAAGACCCGGGGTAGTCAGCGGTCCAGAACGCGGCCGAGGGTCCCGACGGGATCAGGGCAGCCCAGGCACGTGGCCCTGCTCTCCGTCGGCGGGTGCTGCGGAGCTAAGCCCCAGGGTCGGCAGCGGCCCAGAACGCGGCCAAGGGTCCTGACGGGATCGGGGCAGCCCAGGCACGTGGCCCTATTCTCCGACGGCGGGTGCCGCAGAGCTAAGCCATGGGGTCGGCAGAGGCCAGGAGTGGGGCGAATGGCCGTGCAGTGCAAGGGGCAGCCCGGGCCCGCGGCCCAGTTCTCCACCGGCGGGTGCCGCAGAGCTAAGTCCCGGGGTCGGCAGCAGCCCGGAACGGGGCCGAGGGCCGGTCACAGCGCGGGGTGTCCCTTGCGCGCGGCTAGCCCTCCGCCGGCGGGTGCTGCAGAGCTAAGCCCCGGGGTCAGCAGCGGCCTGGAGTGGGGTCGAGGGACATGCCGTGCACGGGGCGGCCTGGGCGCGGACCGGCCCTCCGCAGGCGGGTGCCGCGGAGCTAAGCCCCGGGGTTGGCAGTGGCCCGAAGAGGGGCAGAGGGTCGGGATGGGAGCGGGGCGGCTGGGGCGCCCGGCCCGACCCTCGGACCGCGGGTGCCGCGGGGCTAAGCCCTGGGGTCCGCAGCGGCCCAGAACGCTGCCGAGGGTCCCGACGGGATCGGGCAGCCCGGGCACGTGGCCCGGTCCTCCGCTGGCAGGTGCCGCGGAGCTAAGCCCCGAGGTCGGCAGTGGCCCAGAACACGGCCGAGGGTCTCGAAGGGATCTGGCCTGCCTGGGCACGTGGCCCGTCCCTCCCTTGTTGTGTGCTGCGGGGCTAAGCCCTGGGGTCAGCAGCGGCCCAGAACGCGGCCGAGGGTCCCGACGGGATCGGGGCAGCCCGGGCACGTGGCCCGGTCCTCCGTCGGCGGGTGCCTTGAGCTAAGCCCTGGGGTCGGCAGCGGCCCCGCACGCAGCCGATGGTCAGGACGGGAGCGGGGCGGCTCGGGTGCACGTCCCTGTCCTCCGCCAGCGGGTGCAACGGAGCTAACTCCCGGGGTCGGCAGCGTCACAGGGCGGGGCCGAGGGCCGGGCCGGGCGTGGTGTGGCCCGGAAGCGCAGCCCTGCCCTCGGACCGTGGGTGACTCGGAGCTAAGCCCCGGTGTCGGCAGCGGCCCGCGGCAGGCCGAGGGCCCAGCCGGGCGCTGTGGGGCCCGTGCTCGCGACCCGGCCCTCAGCCAGCGGGTGCCGCGGAGCTAAGCCACGGAGTCAGCAAATGCCCGGGGCGGGGCCGTGGGCCGGGCAGGGCGCGAGGCGGCCCAGGCGCGCGCCCAGGCCATCCGACTGCGGGTGCCGTGGGTCAAAGCCCCTGGGTCGGTAGCGGCCCAGAGCATGGCGAGGGCCGGGCCAGGCGCTGGGAGGCCCAGGCACGCGGCCCCGCACTCAGCCCGCTGGTGACGCGGAGCTAAGCCCCGGGGTCAGCAACGGCCCGGGAGCGAGGTCAGGCACTCCGCTGGCGGGTGCTGTGGAGCTAAGTCCCAGGATCAGCAGCAGCCCAGGGCGGGGCCGAGGGCCGGGCCGGACGCAGTGCGGCCCAGCGCTTGGTCCGGCCCTCGGCCCGCGGGTGCCGCGGAACTAAGCCCTGCGGTCCGCAGCGGCCCGGAGCGGGGCCGAAGGCCGGGCCGGGCACTGGACGGCCCGGGCGCGTGGCCAGGCCCTCCGCTGGCGGGTGCCGCGGAGCTAGTCCCCGGGATCGGTAGCGGCCTGGAGTGGGGCCAAGGGCCGGGCTGGTCGCGGGGAAGCCTGGGCACCATGCCCGGCCGTCCGCCGGCGGGTACCTCTTGCTAAGTCCTGGGGTTGGCAGCGTCCCGAGCGAGGCCGAGTGTCGTGACGGGAGCGTGGTGGCCCATGCGCGCAGCCCGGCCCTTGTCCCGCGGGTGCCACGGAGCTAAGCCCCGGGATCGGCAGCGGCCCGGAGCGGGTCCGAGGGCCGGTTGGGCGCGGGGTGGCCCGGGCGCGCGGCCCACCACTCCGCCAGGGGGTGCCGCGGAGCTAAGCCCCGGGGTTAGCAGCGGCCCGAAGAGGGGCCGAGGGACGGGACGGGAGCGGGGCGGCTCGGGCGTCCGGCCCGACCCTCGGACCGCGGGTGCTGCGGGGCTAAGCCCTGT
The DNA here is from genome assembly GCF_029834395.1 of Sorex fumeus. Classification (NCBI taxonomy): domain Eukaryota; kingdom Metazoa; phylum Chordata; class Mammalia; order Eulipotyphla; family Soricidae; genus Sorex; species Sorex fumeus. The sequence continues at coordinate 1,877,481 of NW_026606224.1, read as the reverse complement.
GGTCCGCAGCGGCCCAGAATGCTGCCTAGGGTCCCGACGGGATCGGGCAGCCCGGGCACATGGCCCGGTCCTCCGCCGGCGGGTGCCGCGGAGCTAAGCCAAGTGGTCGGCAGCGGCCCTCAGGGGGGCCGATGGCAGGGCCGGGCGAGGGGCAGCCCGGGTGCGCGGCCCGGTCCTCCAGCGGCGAGTGCCATGGAGCTAATTCCCGGAGTTGACAGCGGCCCGGAGAGGGGACGAATGCCGGTCCGGGCACGGGGTGGTCCGGGCGCGCAGCCTGGCCCTCAGCCCGCTGGTGCCGCGGAGCTAAGCCCCGGAGTCGGCTGCGGGCCGGAGCGGGGCCGAGGGCAGTGGCGGGCACGGCCGGCCCTGGTGTGCCTCCCGGGCCTCCGCTGACGGGTGCCGCAGAGCTAAGCCCCGGGGTCGGCAGCGGCCCGAAGCGGGGCCAGGGCCGGGCCGGGCACGGGGTGGCCCCAGGGCGCGGCACAGCCCTCGACCCGCGTGAGCCGCGGAGCTAAGCCCCGGGGTTTGCAGCGGCCCGGAGCTGGGCCGAGTGCCAGGTCGGGCGCTGGGAGGCCCGGGCGCGTGGACAGGCCTTCCACCAGCGGGTGCCGCGGAGCTAAGCCCCGGGGTCGGCAGCGGCCCGGAGAGGGGCCGAAGTCCGGGACGGGCGCTGAACGGCCCGGGCGCGTGGCCAGGCCCTCCGCCGGCGGGTGCCGCCGAGCTAAGTCCCGGGGTCGGCAGCAGCCCGGAGCGGGGCCGAGGGCCGGGCCGGGCTCGCGGCGGCCTGGGTGCGCTGCCCAGCCATCCGCCGGCGGGTGCCGCGGAGCTAAGCCCTGGGTTCTGCAGCGGCTTGGAGCGGGGCTGTGGGCCGTGTCGGGCCCTGGGCGACGCAGGCGCATGGGCCGACCCTCGGACCGCGGGTGCCGATGAGCTAAGACCCGGGGTCGGCCGTGTCCCGGATCGGGGCTGGTGTCATTGATGGGCGCGGCCGGCCCGTGTGCGAGGACCGTCCTTCCGCCAGTGGGTGCCGCGGAGCTAAGCCCTGGTCGGCAGCGGCCCGGAGCGGGGCCAGGGCCTGGAGGGGCGCACAGCGGTCCCGGCACGGGGCACAGCCCTCAGCACGGTTATGCCGCGGACCTAAGTTCTGGGGTCTGCAGCAGCACGGAGTGGGGCCGAGGGCCGGGCCAGGCGCAGGGCGGCCCGGGCGCGAGGCCCGACCCTCGGCCTGCGGGTTCCGCGGAGCTAAGCCCCGGGGTCGGCAGCAGCCGGAAGAGGGGCAGAGGGTTGGGACTGCGGCGGGGCGTCTGGGGCGCCCGGCCCGGCCCGACCCTCGGACCGCGGGTGCCGCGGGGCTAAGCCCTGGGGTCCGCAGCGGCCCAGAACGCGGCCGAGGGTCCCGACAGGATCGGGCAGTCCGGGCACGTGGCCCGGTCCTCCGCCGGCGGGTGCCGCGGAGCTAAGCCCCGGGGTCGGCAGCGGCCCAGAACGCGGCCGAGGGTCCCGAAGGGATCTGGGCTGCCTGGGCACGTGGCCCGTCCCTCCGTAGTTGTGTGCCGCGGGGCTAAGCCCTGGGGTAAGCAGCGGCCCAGAACGCGGCCGAGGGTCCCGACGAGATCGGGGCAGCCCGGGCACGTGGTCCGGTCCTCCGCCGGCAGGTGCCTCGAGCTAAGCCCCGGGGTCGGCAGCGGCCCAGAACGCGGCCGATGGTCGGGAAGGGAGCGGGGCGGCTCGGGTGCACCTCCCTGTCCTCCGCCGGCGGGTGCGGCGCAGCTAACTCCCGGGGTCGGCAGCGTCACGGGGCGGGGCCGAGGGCTGGGACTGGCGCGGAGCGGCCTGGGCGCACGGTCCGGCCCTCAGCCCGTGGGTGCCGCGGAGCTAAGCCCCGCGGTCCGCAGCACCCCGGAGCGGGGCCGAAGGCCGGGCCGGGCACTGGATGGCCCGGGCGCGTGGCCAGGCCCTCCGCTGGCGGGTGCCGCGGAGCTAAGCCCTGGGGTCGGTGCGGCCCGGAGTGGGGCCAAGGGCCGGGCTGGTTGCGGGGCAGCCCGGGCGCCATGCCCGGCCGTCCGCCGGCGGGTGCCTCTTGCTAAGTCCTGGGGTTGGCAGCGTCCCGGAGCGAATGCGTCGGGACCCTCGGCCGCATTCTGGGCCGCTGCGGACCCCAGGGCTTAGCCCCGCGGCACCCGCGGTCCGAGGGTCGGGCCGGGCCGGGCGCCCCAGACGCCCCGAGTGTCGTGACGGGAGCGTGGCGGCCCATGCGTGCAGCCAGGCCCTTGCCCCGCGGGTGTCACGGAGCTAAGCCCCGGGGTCGGCAGCGGCCCGGAGCGGGGCCGAGGGCCGGGTTGGGCGCGGGGTGGCCCGGGTGCGCGGCGCAGCACTCCGCCAGGGGGTGCCGCGGAGCTAAGCCCCGGGGTTGGCAGCGGCCCGAAGAGGGGCCGAGGGTCGGGACGGGAGTGGGGCGGCTCGGGCGTCCGGCCCGACCCTCGGACCACGGGTGCTGCGGGGCTAAGCCCTAGGGTCCGCAGCGGCCCAGAACGCTGCCTAGGGTCCCGACGGGATCGGGCAGCCCGGGCACATGGCCCGGTCCTCCGCCGGGGGTGCCGTGAAGCTAAGCCAAGGGGTCGGCGGCAGCCCTTAGCGGGGCCGATGGCAGGGCCGGAAGAGGGGCAGCCCGGGCGCGCGGCCCGGTCCTCCAGCGGCGAGTGCCGAGTAGCTAATTCCCGGAGTCGACAGCGGCCCGGAGAGGGGACGAATGCCGGTCCGGGCGCGGGGCGGTCCGGGCGCGCAGGCCGGCCCTCAGCCCGCTGGTGCCGCGGAGCTAAGCCCCGGAGTCGGCTGCGGGCCGGAGCGGGGCCGAGGGCAGTGGCGGGCGCGGCCGGCCCTGGTGTGCCTCCCGGGTCTCCGCTGACGGGTGCCGCGGAGCTAAGCCCCGGGGTCGGCAGCGGCCCGGAGCGGGGCCAGGGCCGGGCCGGGCACGGGGTGGCCCCGGCGCGCGGCACAGCCCTCGACCGCGTGAGCCGCGGAGCTAAGCCCCGGGGTTTGCAGCGGCCCGGAGCTGGGCCGAGTGCCAGGTCGGGCGCTGGGAGGCCCGAGCGCGTGGACAGGCCTTCCACCAGCGGGTGCTGCGGAGCTAAGCCCCGGGGTCGGCAGCGGCCCGGAGCGGGGCCGAAGTCCGGGCCGGGCACTGAACAGCCCGGGCGCGTGGCCAGGCCCTCCGCCGGCGGGTGCCGCCGAGCTAAGTCCCGGGGTCGGCAGCAGCCCTAATCGGTGCCGAGGGCCGGGCCGGGCTAGCGGCGGCCTGGGTGCACTGCCCAGCCATCCGCCGGCGGGTGCTGCGGAGCTAAGCCCTGGGATCTGCAGTGGCTTAGAGCGGGGCCGAGTGCCGTGTCGGGCCCGGGGTGAGGCAGGCGCATGGGCCGACCCTCGGACCGCGGGTGCCGATGAGCTAAGACACGGGGTCGGCCGCGTCCTGGATCGGGGCTGAGGGCATTGATGGGCGCGGCTGCCCCGTGTGCGAGGACCGGCCTTCCGCCAGTGGGTGCCGCGGAGCTAAGCCCTGGGTCGGCAGCAGCCCGGAGCGGGGCCAGGGCCTGGAGGGGCGCACGGCGTTCCCGGCACGCGGCACAGCCCTCGGCACGCGTATGCCGTGGAGCTAAGTTCCGAGGTCGGCAGCGGCCGGAGTGGGGCCGAGGGCCGGGCCAGGCACAGGGCAGCCCGGGCGCGCGGCCCGACCCTCGGCCTGCGGGTGCCACGGAGCTAAGCGCCCGGGTCGGCAGCGGCCCGAAGAGGGGCAGAGGGTCGGGACGGCAGCGGGGCGTCTGGGGCGCCCGGCCCGACCCTCGGACCGCGGGTGCCGCAGGGCTAAGCCCTGGGGTCTGCAGCGGCCCAGAACGCGGCCGAGGGTCCCGACGGGATCAGGGCAGGCCGGGCACGTGGCCCGGTCCACCGCCGGCGGGTGCCTCGAGCTAAGCCCCGGGGTCGGCAGCGGCCCAGAATGCGGCCGATGGTCGGGACGGGAGCTGGGCGGCTCGGTTGCACATCCCTGTCCTCCGCCGGCGGGTGCAGCGGAGCTATCTCCCGGGGTCGGCAGCGTCACGGGACGGGGCCGAGGGCCGGGCCGGGCGTGGTGTGGCCCGGAAGCGCAGCCCTGCCCTTGGACCGCGGGTGACGTGGAGCTAAGCCCCGGTGTCGGCAGCGGCCCACGGCAGGCCGAGGGCCCAGCCGGGCGCTGTGTGGCCCGGGCTCGCGACCCGGCCCTCAGCCCGCGGGTGCCGCGGAGCTAAGCCATGGGGTCAGCAACTGTCCGGGGCGGGGCCGAGGGCCGGGCAGTGCGCGAGGCGGCCCAGGCGCGCTCCCAGGCCATCCGACGGTGGGTGCCGTGGGTCAAAGACCCTGGGTCGGTAGCGGCCCAGAGCATGGCGAGGGCCGGGCCGGGCGCAGGGAGGCCCAGGCACGCGGCCCCGCCCTCGGCCCGCTGCTGACGCGGAGCTAAGCCCCGGGGTCAGCAGCGGCCCGGGAGCGAGGCCAGGCACTCTGCCGGCGGGTGCCACGGAGCTAAGCCCCGGGATCGGCAGCAGCCCAGGGCGGGGCCGAGTGCCGGGCCGGGAGCGGTGCGGCCCGGGCGCTTGGTCCGGCCCTCGGCCCGCGCGTGCCACGGAGCTAAGCCCCGGGATCGGCAGCAGCCCAGGGCGGGGCCGAGTGCCGGGCCGGGAGCGGTGCGGCCCGGGCGCTTGGTCCGGCCCTCGGCCCGCGCGTGCCACGGAGCTAAGCCCCGCGGTCCGCAGCGGCCCGGAGCGGGTCCGAAGGCCGGGCCGGGCACTGGACGGCCCGGGCGCGTGGCCAGGCCCTCCACTGGCGGGTGCTGCGGAGCTAAGCCCCGGGGTCGGTAGCGGCCCGGAGCAGGGCCAGGCACGGGCCGAGCGCAGGGCGGCCTCGGCGCACAGCCCGGCCCTCGGCCCGCATTGGTCGCGGAGCTAAGCCCCAGGGTCGGCAGCAGCCCGGAGCGGGGCCGAGGGCCGGGCAGGTCGCGGGGCAGCCCGGGCGCCATGCCCGGCCGTCCACCGGCGGGTGCCTCTTGCTAAGTCCTGGGGTTGGCAGCGTCTCGGAGCGCGGCCGAGTGTCGTGACGGGAGCGTGGGGGCCCATGAGCGCAGCCTGGCCCTTGTCCCGCGGGTTCCACGGAGCTAAGCCCCGGGGTCGGCAGCGGCCCGGAGCGGGGCCGAGGGCCAGCTTGGGCGCGGGGTGGCCCGGGCGCGCGGCCCAGCCCTCTGCCAGGGGGTGCCGCGGAGCTAAGCCCCGGGTTGGCAGCGGTCCAAAGAGGGGCCGAAGGTCGGGACGCGAGCGGGGCGGCTCGGGCGCCCGGCACGACCCTCGGACCACGGGTGCTGCGGGGCTAAGCCCTGGGGGTTCGCAACGGCCCAGAACGCTTCCTAGGGTCCCGACAGGATCGTGCAGCCTGGGCACGTGGCCCAGTCCTCCGCCGGCGGGTGCCACGGATCTAAGCCAAGGGGTCGGTAGCGGCCCTTAGCGGGGCTGATGGAAGGGCCGGGCGAGGGGCAGACCGGGCGCGCGGCCCGGTCCTCCACCGGCGAGTGCCGCGGAGCTAATTCCCGGAGTCGACAGCGGCCCGGAGAGTGGCTGATTGCCGGTCCGGGAGCGGGGCGGTCCGGGCGCGCAGCCCGGCCCTCAGCCCGCTGGTGCCGCTTAGCTAAGCCCCAGGGTCGGCAGCGGCCCAGAGCGGGGCCAGGGCCGGGCCGGGCACGGGGTGGCCCCGGAGCGCGGCACAGCCCTCGACCCGCGTGAGCCGCGGAGCTAAGCCCCGGGGTTGGCAGCGGCCCGAAGCGGGGCCGAGGGCCGGACCGGGAGCGGTGCGGCCCGGGCCCATGGCATGCCCCTCCGCTGGAGGTGCCGCGGAGCTAAGCCCCGGCGTTGGCAGTGGCCCTGAGCGGGGCCGAGGGACTTGCCGGGCATGGGGCGTACCGGGCGCGCGGCCCGGCCCTCTGCCCGTGGGTATCGCGGAGTTAAGTCCCAGGGTCGGCAGCCGCCGGGAGCGGGGCCGAGGGCCAGGCAAGGCGCGGGGCGGCCCGGGAGCCAGGCCCCGTCTCTCGGCCCGCAGGTGCCGTGGAGCTAAGCCGCGGGGTCGGCAGAGCCCCGGAGCGGAGCCGAGGGCCGGGCCGGTCGTGGCCGGCCCTGGCACGCGGACTGACCCTCCATCGGTGGGTACCGCAGAGCTAAGCCCGGGGTTCAGCAGCGGCCCGGAGCTGGGCCATGGCCGGAACGGGAGCGGGGCCCCCCCGGCTCGCCGCCTGGCCCTCGGCCTGCGGGTGCCGCGGAGCTAAGCCCCGGGTTCGGCAACAGCCCAGAGCGGTGCCGCAGGCCCGGCGTGGTGCGGGGTGGGACAGGTGCGCGGCCCGGCCCTCGGCTGGTGTGTGCCGCGGATCTAAGCCCCGGGGTCAGCAGCGGCCAGGAGCAGGGCCGAGGGATGGGACGGGCGCGGGTCGGCCCGGGCGCGCGGACCGTCCCTCCTCCATTGTGTGCTGTGGAGCTTAGCCCCGGGGAGGGAAGCGGCCCGGAGCGGGACTGAGGGCCGTGCCGGGCGCGGCCGGCCCCGGCGGCCGGACCGGCCATCCGCGAGCATGTGCCGTGGGGCTAAGCCCCGGGGTCCGCAGCGGCCCGGAGCGATGCCGCGGGCCCGGCCGAGTGTGGGGCGGCACTTGCGCGTGGCCTGGCCCTTGGCCGGCGGTTGCCACGGAGATAAGCCCCGGGTTCGGCACCGGCCCGGAGCGGGGCCAAGGACGGGCCGGGCACAGGGCGGCTCTGGCGCGCGGCACAGCCCTCGGCCCGCATGTGCTGCGGAGCAAAGCCCCGGGATCGGCAGCGGCCAGAAGCGGGGCCGAGGGCAGGGATGGGCGCGGTGCGGCCCGGATTTGCGGCCCGGCCCTCCGCCGAGGGGTGCCGCGGAGTTAAGCCCCGGGGTAGGCAGCGGTCTGGAGCGGGGCCGAGGGATGTGCTGGGCGCGGGATGGCCCGGGCGCGCGGCCCGGCCCTCAGCTGGCGTGTGCCGCGAATCTAAGCCCTGGGGTCGGCAGCAGCCCAGAGCAGGGCCGAGGACCGGGCCGGGCGCTAGTCGGCCTGGGCGCGCGGCCCTTCCTTCCACCATTGTGTGCCGTGGAGCTAAGCCCCGGGGTCGGCAGCGGCCTGGACTGTGGCCGAGGGCCGGGCCGGGAGCGGGGCGGCACAGGCGCGCGGCCCGGCCTTCCACAGGGGGTGCGCGGAGCTATGCCCCGGGGTCGGCAGCAGCCCGGAGCCGGACTGAGGACCGTGCCGGGCGCGGCCGGTCCGGGCGCGAGGACCGGCCCTCCACCAGCGGGTGCCGCGTAGCTAAGCGCCTGGGTCAGCAGTGACCCGGAGTGGGGCAAGGGCCGGGCTGGGCGCGGGGCGGCCCGGACGCACGGCCCGTCCCTCGTCCCGTGTGTGCCGCGGAGCTAAGCCCCGGGGTCGGCCGCGGCCCGATGCGAGGCCGAGATCCGTGCCGGGCGCTGGGAGACCCAGGTGCGTGGCCAGGCACTCCACCGGCGGGTGCCGCGGAGCTTAGCCCCGGGGTCGGCAGCAGCCTGGAGCAGGGCCGAGGGCCGTGCCGGGCGCAGTGCGGCCCGGGCGCACGGCACGGCCCTCCGCCGGGGGTGCCGCAGAGCTAAGCCCCGGCATCGGCAGCGGCCCTGAGCGGGGCCGATGGACGTGACCGGCGTTGCGCGGCCCGGGCGCACGGCCCGGCCCTCGGCCCGCGGGTAGCGCGGAGCTAAGCCCCGGGGTCAGCATCGGCTCGGAGCGTGGCCGAGGGCTGGGCCGGGCGTGGGGTGGCCCGGGCGCGTGGCCCGGCCCTCCGCCGGCGGGTACCGCAGAGCTAAGCCCCGGGGTCTGCAGCGGCCCAGAACGCTGCCGAGGGTCGTAACGGGAGCCGGGCTGCTCCTGTGTGCGGCCCCGTCCTTCGCCGGCGGGTGCCGCGGAGCTAAACCCCAGGGTCGGCAGCGGCCGGGAACGAGGCCGAGGTCCGGGCAAGGCGCGGTACGGCCTGGGCGCGCAGCCCCATCTCTCGGCCCGCTGGTGCCATGGAGCTAAGCCCCGGGGTCCACAGCGGTCTGGTGCACGGCCGAGTGTTGGTACGGGCGCGGGGTGTCCAGGGCGCACGGCCCGGCCCTCGGCCTGTTGGTACCGTGAAGCTAAGCCCCGGGGTCGGCAGCGGCCTGGAGCAGGGCCAAGGGTCAGGCCGGGCATGGTGCGGCCCGGCCCTCCGCCGGGAGTTGACGCGGAACTAAGCCCTGGGGTCAGCAGCTGCCCGGAGCGGGACCGAGGGCAGGACCGGGCGCTGGGCGGCCTGGACGCGTGGACCGGCCGTCCGCCGGCAGGTGCCGCGGAGCTATGCCCCGGGATCCGCAGCGGCCCTAAGCCGGGCCGAGGTTAGGGACGGGCGCGGTGCGGCATGGTCGCATGGCCCGGCCCTCTGCCGAGGGGTGCCGCGGAGCTAAGCACTGGGGTCAGCAGCGGCCCGGAGCAGAGCCGAGGGCCGGGCCAGGTGCGGTGTGGCCCGGGCGCGCGGCCCGGCCCTCCGCCGGGGGTTGCCGCGGTACTAAGCCCCGGGGTCGGGCCAGGAGCAGGGCGGCCCGGGCGAGCGGCTCGACCCTGGGCCCACAGGTGCCGCGGAGCTAAGCCCCGGGGTCGGCAGCGGCCCGGAGTGGGGCCGATGGCCGAGCCGGGCGTGGCGCAGCCCTGGCGCAAGACCCAGCCCTCTGCCAGCGGGTGCCTCAGAGCTAAGCCCCGGGGACTGCAGCGGCCCAGAATGCGGCCGAGTGTCTGGACGGGAGCGGGGCGGCTCGGGGGCGCGGTCTGACCCTCGGACCTTGGGTGCCACAGAGCTCAGTCCCGGGGTCGGCAGCGGGCCGAAGCGGGGTGAGTGCCAAACCGTTTGCGCGGCGTCCAGGGCGCACAGCATGGCCTTCCACCGACGGGTGCCACGGAGCTAAGCTCCGGGTCGGCAGCGGCCCGGAGCGCGGCCGAATGTCCCGACGGTATCGGGGCAGCCCGGGCACCTGGCACGGCACTCCGTTGGTGGGTGGCGCAGAGCTAAGCCCCGGGGTCGGCAGTGGCCCGGAGCGGGCCCGAGGGCTGGGCCGGCCACGGGGAAGCCAGGGCACGCGGCCCGGCACTCCGCCGGCGGGTGCCGCAGAGCTAAGCCCCGGGGTCGGGAGTGGCCCGGAGCAGGGCCAAGTGCCAGACCATGTGCAGGGCGGCCAGGGCGCGCGGCATGCCCCTCCGCCGGCGGGTGCCGCAGAGCTAAGTCCCGGGGTCAGCAGCGGCCCGGAGCGGGGCCAAGTGCCAGACCGTGTGCGGAGCAACCTGGGCACGTGTCCCAGTCCTCCATCGGCGGGTTCCGCGGAGCTAAGCCCCGGGGTCGGCAGCGGCCCTGAGGGTGGCCGATGGCCGGGCCGGGCTTGGGGCCGCCCGGGCGCACCGCCCGGTGGTCTGCTGGCGTTTGCCACGGAGCTCAGCCCCGGGGTCAGGAGCGGCCTGGAGCGGGGCCAAGTGCCAGACCGTGTGCGGGGCGGCCAGGGCGCGCGGCATGGCCCTCCGCCGACGGGTGCCGCGGACCTAAAACCCGGGATCGGCAGCGGCCCTGAGCATGGCCGAGGGTCCCGACGGTATCAGGGCAGCCTGGGCACCTGGCCCGTCCCTCCACCGGCAGGTGGCGTGGAGCTCAGCCCCGGGGTCGGCAGTGGCCCAGAGCGGGGCCAAGTGCCAGACCGTGTGCGGGGCGGCCAGGGCGCGCGGTTTGGCCCTCCACCGACGGGTGCCGCGTACCTAAAACCCGGGATCGGCAGCGGCCTGGAGCACAGCCGAGGGTCCCGACGGTATCAGGCAGCCCGAGCACCTGGCCCGTCCCTCCGCCGGCGGGTGGCGCGGATCTCAGCCCCGGGGTCGACAGTGGCCCGGAGCGTGGCTAGGGCCGGGCCAGGCGCGGGGCGCCCCAGTGCGCGGCCCATCCCTTGACCCGCGTGTGCTGCGTAGCTAAGCCCGGGGGTCGGCAGCGGCCCGGAGCGGGTCCGAGGGTCAGGTTGGGCGCTGGGCAGCCCCGGGCGCGTGGACAGGACCTCTGCCGGCGGGTGCCGCGGAGCTAAGCCCCGGGGTCGGTAGTGGGCCGGTGCGGGGCAAGGGCCGGCCCGGGCACGGGGCTGCCCAGACGCGTGGCCCGGTCCTCGGCCCGCGTGTGCAGTGGAGCTAAGCCCCGGGGACGGCATCGGCCCAGAATGCGGCCGAGTGTCTGGACGGGAGCGGGGCGGCTCGGGGGCGAGGTCCGACCCTCGGACTGCAGGTGCCGTAGAACTCAGCCTAGTGGTCGGCAGCGGCCCGGAGCGGGGTGAGTGCCAGACCGTTTGGGGGGCGGTCAGGGCGCGCGGCATGGCCCTCCGCTGAAGGGGGCCGCAGAGCTAAGCCCCGGGATCGGCAGCGGCCCGGAGCGCGGCCGAGCGTCCCGAGGGTATTGGGGCAGCCCGGGCACCTAGCACGGCCCTCTGCCGGCGGGTGGCGCTGAGCTAAGCCCCAGGGTCGGCAGTGGCCCGGAGCGGGGCCGAGGGCTGGGCCAGGTGCAGGGAAGCCAGGGCGCGCAGCCCGGCACTCCGCCGGCTGCCGCAGAGCTAAGTCCTGGGGTCAGCAGTGGCCCGGAATGCAGCTGATGGTTGGGACTGGAGCGGGGCGGCTCGGGTGCGCATCCCGGTCCTCCACTGGCGGGAGCTGCGGAGCTAAGCCTCAGGGTCTGCAGCGGCCCGGAGCAGGGCCGAGGGCTGGGCCGGGCGCGGTTCGGCCCGGGCGCGCGGCCTGGCCTTTGGACCGCGTGTGCCGTGGAGCTAAGCCCCAGGGTCAGCAGCGTCCCGGAGCGGGGCCGAGGGTCCCGACAGTATCGGGTCAGCCCGGGCACGTGGCCCGTTCCTCCACCGGCGGGTTCCACGGAGCTAAGCCCCGGGGTCGGGAGCGGCCTGGAGCGGGGCCAAGTGCCAGACCGTGTGCGGGGCGGCCAGGGCGCACGGCATGGCCCTCCGCCGACGGGTGCTGCGGAGCTAAGACCTGGGATCGGCAGCGGCCCGGAGCACGGCCGAGGGTCCCGACGGTATCAGGGCAGCCCGGGCACCTGGCCCGTCCCTCTGCCGGCGGGTGGCGCGGAGCTAAACCCCGGGGTCGGCAGTGGCCCGGAGCATGGCCAGGGCCGGGCCTGGCGCGGGGCGTCCCCGGCGCGTGGCCCGTCCCTTGACCCGCGTGTGCCGCAGAGCTAAGCCCCGGGGTCGGCAGCGGCCTGGAGCGGGTCCGAGGGTCGGGTTGGGCGCTGGGCAGCCCGGGCGCGTGGACAGGACCTCTGCCGGCGGGTGCCGCGGAGCTAAGCCCCGGGGTCGGTAGTGGGCCGCTGCGGGGCAAGGGCCGGCCCAGGAACAGGGCTGCCCAGACGTGCGGCCCGGCACTCGGCCCGCGTGTGCCGCAGAGCTGAGCCCCGGGGTCGCCAGCGGCCCGGAGCGGGGTGAGTGCCAGACCGTTTGCGGGGCGGTCAGGGCACGCGGTATGGCCCCCTGCCGACGGTTGCCGCGGAGCTATGCCCCGGGATCGGCAGCGGCCCGGAGTGCGGCCAAGGGTCCCGACGGTATGGGGCAGCCCGGGCACCTGGCAGGGCCCTCCGCCGGCGGGTGGCGCGGAGCTAAGCCACGGGGTCGACAGTGGCCCGGAGTGGGGCCAAGGGCTGGGCCAGGCGCGGGGCAGCAAGGGCGCTGGCGCGGCACTCTGTCGGTGGGTGCCGCAGAGCTAAGTCCTGGGGTCGGCAGCGGCCCGAAGCGGGGCCGAGGGTCGGGATGGGAGCGGGGCAGCTCAGGCGCGTGGCGGGCCCTCAGCCCGCTGGTGCCGCGGAGCTAAGCCCCGGGGTCGTCAGCGACCCGAAGCGGGGCCGAGGGTCAGGATAGGATTGGGGCAGCTCGGACGCATGGACGGGCCCTCAGCCCGCTGGTGCCATGGAGCTAAACCCCGGGGTTGGCAGCGGCCCAGAGCAGGGCCCAGGGCCGTGGTGGGCGCGGCCGGCCCGGGCGCGCGTCCTGGCCTTCGGCCGACGGGTTCCGCAGAACTAAGCCCCAGGGTCGACAGCGGCCCGGAGCGCGGCCGAGGGTCCCGACGGTATGGGGCAGCCCGGGCACCTGGCACGGCCCTCCGCCGGTGGGTGGTGTGGAGCTAAGCCCCGGGGTCGACAGTTGCCCGAGCGGGGCCAAGGGCTGGGCCAGGTGCGGGGCAGCCAGTGCGCGCGGCCCGGGACTCTGCCGATGGGTGCCGCAGAGCTAAGTCCTGGGGTCGGCAGCTGCCCGGAACGCGGCAGACGATTGGGACTGTAGCGGGGCGGCTCGGGTGCGCATCCCGCTCCTCCACCGGCAGGAGCTGCGGAGCGAAGCCCCAGGGTGGGCAGCGGCCCGGGGCAGGGCCGAGAGCTGGGCCGGACGCGGTTCGGCCCGGGTGCGTGGCCTGGCCCTCGGACCGCGGGTGCCGTGGAGCTAAGCCCCAGGGTCAGCAGCGTACCGGAGCGGGACCGAGGGTCCCGACAGTATCGGGTCAGCCCGGGCACGTGGCCCGTTCCTCCACCGGCGGGTTCCGCGGAGCCAGGCCCCGGGGTCGGCAGCGGTCCGGAGCACGGCCGAGGGCCGGGCCGGGCGAGGGTCAGCCCGGGCGCGCGGCCCGGCCCTCTGACGTTGTGTGCCGCGGAGCTATGCCCCGGGGTTGGCAGCGGCCCGAAGCGCGGCTGAGGACCGGGCCTGGCCCGGGGCGGCCCAGATGCGTGGCCCGGCCCTCAGCCCCCTGGTGCCGCAGAGCTAAGCCCCGGGCTCGGCAGCGGCCCGGAACGGGGCCGATTGTCGGGACCGGAGTGTGGCAGCCCGTGCGCACGGCCCAGCCCTTTTCCCGCGGGTGCCACGGAGCAAAGACCCGGGGTGTGCATCGGCCCAGAGCGAGGCCGAGTGCCGGGGCAGGCGTTGGGCGGCCCGGGTGCTCGCCCAGCCCTCCCCAGGGCGGTGCCGCGGAGCTAAGCCCCGGGGTTGGCAGCAACCCGAAGCAAGGCAGAGGGTCGGGCAGGGAGCGGGGCCGCCCCGGCACGCGGCACAGCTCTCGGCCCGCGTGTGCCGCGGAGCTAAGCCCCGGGGTCGGCAGTGGCCCGGATTGGGGCCGATGGCCGGACAGGGCGTGGTGCGGCCCGGGCTCGTGGCCCGGCCCTTGGCCCGCGGGTGCCGCGTAGCTAAGCCCCGGGGCTGGCAGCGGCCCGGAGAAAGGCCGAGGGCCGGGCTGGGCGCTGGGCGGCCCGGGCGCGTGGCCAGGCCCTCTGATGGCGGTTGCTGCGGAGCTAAGCCCCGGTGTCGGCAGCGGCCCGGAGCGGGGCCGAGGGCCGGGCCGGCCGTGGTGTGGCCCGGGCGCGCAGCCTGGCCCGCGGACCGCGGGTGCCGCATAGCTAAGCCCCTGCGTCAGCAGCGGCCCAGAGCGTGGCCGAGTGTTGTGACGGGAGCAGGGCTGCCCGTGCGCGCTGCCCGGCCCTTTCCCGTGGGTGCCACGGAGCTAAGCTACGGGGTGGGCAGCAGCCAGGAGAGGGGCCGAGGGCCGGGCCGGGCGCGGGGTGGCCCGGGCGCGCTGCCCAGTCCTCTGCCGGGGGGTGCCGTGGAGCTAAGCCCTGGGGTAGGCAGCGGCCCGAAGCTGGGCTGAGGGTCGGGATGGGAGCATGGCAGCTCGGGCACGTGGCGGGCCCTCAGCCCGCTGGTGCCGCGGAGCTAAGCCCCGGGGTCGTCAGCGACCCGAAGCGGGGCTGAGGATCAGGATGGAATCGATCGGTGCAGTTCGGGCGCGTGGACGGGCCCTCAGCCCGCTTGTGCCGTGGAGCTAAGCCCCGGGGTCGGCAGCGGCCCAGAGCAGGGCCGAGGGCCGTGGTGGGCGCGGCCGACCAGGGCGCGAGGACCCGCCTTCCGCCGGTGGGTGCCACGGAGCTAAGCCCCGGGTCGTCAGTGGCCCGGAGCGGGGCCGAGTGTCGTCAGGGCGCGGTGCGGCCTGGGCACGTGACCTGGCCCTCAGCTCGCGGGTGCCACGTAGCTAAGCCCCGGTGTCGGCAGCGGCCCGGAGCGGGGCCGAGGGCCGGGCCGTGCGCGGGGCAGCCCGGGTGCGCGTCCCTGCCCTCCGCCGGCGGGAGACGCAGAGCTAAGCCCCGGGGTCGGCAGCGGCCCAGAACGCGGCCGATGGCCGGGACGGGAGCGGGGCGGCTCGGTTGCACGTACCGGTCCTCCGCCGGCGGGTGCCGCGGAGCTAAGCCCCGGGGTTGGCATCGGCCCGAGGCGGGGACGAGGGCCGGGCAGGGCGTGGTATTGCCTGGGCGCGCGGCTCGGCCCTCGGACCGCGGGTGCCGCGGAGTTAAGCCCCGTAGTCGGCAGCGGCCCGGGGCGAGGCCGAGGGCCGGGCTGGTCGCGGCGCGGGCTTGGTGTGCTGCCAGGCCCTCCGCCGGCGGGCGCCGCGGAATTAAGCCCTGGGGTCGGCAGCAGCCCGGGGCGGGACCGCGGGTCGGAATGGGAGCAGGGCGGCTCGGGGGCGCAGTCCGACCCTCGGACCGCAGGTGCCGCGGGGCTAAGCCCCGGGGTCAGCAGCGGTCTGGGGCGGGGCCGAGGTTGAGGGCGGGAGCGGGGTGGCCCGGGCATGTGGCCCGGTCCTCCGCCGGTGGGTGCTGCGGAGCTAAGTCACGGGGTTGGCTGCGGCCAGGAACGGGGCCGATGGCCGGTCCGGGCGTGGGGCTGCCCGGGCGCGTGGCTTGGACCTCAGCCCCGGGGTAGGCAGTGGCCCGGAGTGAGGCCGAAGGCCGGGCCGGCGCTTGCGGCCCGGGCGCATGGCCAGGCCCTCTGCTGGCGTGTGCCACGGAGCTAAGCCCCGGGGTCGGCAGCGGCCCGGAGCGGGGCCGAGGGCCGGGCCGGGCGTTGGGCGGCCAGGGCGCGCGGTATGGCCCTCTGCCGACGGTTACCGCTGAGCTAAGCCCCGGGATCGGCAGTGGCCCGGAGCGCGGCCGAGGGTCCCGACGGTATGGGGCAGCCCGGGCACCTGGCACGGCTCTCCGCCGGCAGGTGGCGCGGACCTAAGCCACGGGGTCGACAGTGGCCTGGAGTGGGGCCAGGGGCTGGGCTAGGCGCGGGGCAGCCAGTGTGCTGGCCCGGCACTCTGCCAGCAGGTGCCGCAGAGCTAAGTCCTGGGGTCGGCAGCGGCCTGAAGCGGGGCCGAGGTTCGGGATGGGAGCGGGGCAGCTCAGGCGCGTGGCGGGCCCTCTGCCCGCTGGTGCCGCGGAGCTAAGCCCCGGGGTCGTCAGCAACCCGAAGCGGGGCCGAGGGTCAGGATGGGATCGGGGCAGCTCGGACGCATGGACGGGCCCTCAGCCCGCTGGTGCCGTGGAGCTAAGCCCCGGGGTTGGCAGCGGCCCAGAGCAGGGCCGAGGGCCGTGGTGGGCGCGGCCGGCCCGGGCGCGCGTCCCGGCCTTCGGCCGACGGGTTCCGCAGAGCTAAGCCCCGGGGTGGGCAGCGGCCCGGAGCGCGGCCGAGGGTCCCGACGGTATGGGGCAGCCCGGGCACCTGGCACGGCCCTCCGCCGGCTGGTGGCGTGGAGCTAAGCCCCGGGGTCGACAGTGGCCCGGAGCGGGGCCAAGGGCTGGGCCAGGTGCGGGGCAGCCAGTGCGCGCGGCCCGGCACTCTGCCGGCGGGTGCCGCAGAGCTAAGTCCTGGGGTCGGCAGCGACCCGGAATGCGGCAGACGGTTGGGACTGTAGCGGGGCGGCTCGGGTGCGCATCCCGTTCCTCCACCGGCAGGAGCTGTGGAGCTAAGCCCCAGGGTCGGCAGCGGCCAGGGGCAGGGCCGAGGGCTGGGCCGGATGCGGTTCGGCCCGGGTGTGTGGCCCGGCCCTCGGACCGCGGGTGCCGTGGAGCTAAGCCCCAGGGTCAGCAGCGTACCGGAGCGGGACCGAGGGTCCCGACAGTATCGGGTCAGCCCGGGCACGTGGCCCGTTCCTCCACCGGCGGGTTCCGCGGAGCCAGGCCCCGGGGTCGGCAGCGGTCCGGAGCACGGCCGAGGGCCGGGCCGGGCGCGGGTCAGCCCGGGCGCACGGCCCGGCCCTCCGACGTTGTGTGCCGCGGAGCTATGCCCCGGGGTCGGCAGCGGCCCGAAGCGCGGCTGAGGACCGGGCCTGGCCCTGGGCGGCCCAGATGCGCGGCCCGGCCCTCAGCCCCTTGGTGCCGCAGAGCTAAGCCCCAGGCTCAGCAGTGGCCCGGAACGGAGCCGATTGTCGGGACCGGAGCGTGGCAGCCTGTGCGCGCGGCCCAGCCCTTTTCCCGCGGGTGCCACGGAGCAAAGACCCGGGGTGTGCATCGGCCCAGAGCGGGGCCGAGGGCCGGGCCGGGCGTTGGGCGGCCCGGGTGCTCGCCCAGCCCTCCCCAGGGCGGTGCCACGGAGCTAAGCCTCGGGGTTGGCAGCAGCCCGAAGCGGGGCAGAGGGTCGGGCAGGGAGCGGGGCCGCCCCGGCACGCGGCACAGCTCTCGGCCCGTGTGTGCCGCGGAGCTAAGCCCCGGGATCGGCAGTGGCCCGGATTGGGGCCGATGGCCGGACAGGGCGTGGTGCGGCCCAGGCTCGTGGCCCTGCCCTTGGACCGCGGGTGCCGCGTAGCTAAGCCCCGGGGCTGGCAGAGGCCCGGAGAAAGGCCGAGGGCCGGGCCGGGCGCTGGGCGGCCCGGGCGCGTGGCCAGGCCCTGTGAAGGCGGTTGCCGAGGAGCTAAGCCCCGGTGTCGGCAGTGGCCTGGAGCGGGGCCAAGGGCTGGGCCGGGCGTGGTGTGGCCCGGGCGCGCAGTCGGGCCCTCGGACCGTGGGTGCTGCGTAGCTAAGCCCCTGGTCAGCAGCGGCCCGGAGCCCGGCCCTTTCCCGCGGGTGCCACGGAGCTAAGCTACGGGGTGGGCAGCGGCCAGGAGTGGGGCCGAGGGCCGGGCCGGGCGCGGGGCGGCCCGGGCAGGCTGCCCAGTCCTCTGCCGGGGGGTGCCGCCGAGCTAAGCCCTGGGGTTGGCAGCGGCCCGAAGCGGGGCCGAGGGTCGGGATGGGAGCGGGGCAGCTCGGGCGCGTGGCGGGCCCTCAGCCCGCTGGTGCCGCGGAGCTAAGACCCGGGATCGTTAGCCACCCGAAGCGGGGCCGAGGGTCAGGATGGGATCGATCTGGGCAACTCCGGCGCATGGACGGGCCCTCAGCCCGCTTGTGCCGTGGAGCTAAGCCCCGGGGTCGGCAGCGGCCCAGAGCAGGGCCGAGTGCCATGGTGAGCGCGGCCGACCAGGGCGCGAGGACCGGCCTTCCGCCAGTGGGTGCCACGGAGCTAAGCCCCGGGTCGTCAGCAGCCCGGAGCGGGGCCGAGTGTTGTCAGGGCGCGGTGCGGCCTGACGGCATGCGGCCCGGCCCTCAGCTCGCGGGTGCCACGTAGCTAAGCCCCGGGTTCGGCAGCGCCCGGAGCGGGGCCGAGGGTCCCGACGGTATCGGGGCAGCCCGGGCACGTGACCAAGTCCTCGGCCGGTGGTTGTCAGGGAGCTAAGCTCCGGGATCGGCAGCAGCCCCTGAGTTGGGCCGATGGCTGGGCCGGGCACGTGGCAGGCCGGGTGCGCGGCCCGGCACTCCGCCGGCGGGTGCCGCAGAGCTAAGCCCCAGGGTCGACATCTGCCAAGAACGTGGCTGATGGTCAGGACGGGAGCTTGGCGGCTGGGGTGCATGTCGTAGTCCTCCGCCGGCGGGTGTCGCGGAGCTAAGCCGCGGGGTCGGCAGCTGCCCAGGGAGGGGCCGAGGGCCGGGCCGGGCGCGGGCCGGCCCTGGCGCGCGGCCAGGCTCTTCGCCGGTGGGTGCCGCGGAGCTAAGCCACGGGGTCGGCAGCGGCCCAGAGCAGGGCCGAGGGCCATACCTGGCGTGTGGTGGCGCTGGCACGCGGCCCCACCCTTGGCCCTCGGGTGCAGCGGCCCAGAGCAGGGCCGAGGGCCATGCCTGGCATGTGGTGGCGCTGGCACGCGGCCCCACCCTTGGCCCTCGGGTGCCGCGGAACTAAGCCCCACGGTCGGCAACGGCCCGGCACGGGGCCGAAGGCCGGGACGGGAGCTGGACGGCGCAGGCGCGTGGCCAGGCCCTCCACCGGCGGGTGTCACAGAGCTAAGCCCCGGGTTTGGCAGCGGCCCAGAACGCGGCCGAGGGTCGGAATGGGAGCGGGGCAGCTCGGTGGCGCGGTCCGACCCTCGGACTGCGGGTTGCGGCGGAGCTAAGCCCCGGGGTCCAGGGCTGGGTCGAGGGCTGGGCTGGCGCGGGGTGGGCCGGGCGCGTGGCCCGGAGCGCGGCCGAGGGTCCCAACTGTATTGGGGCAACCCAGGCACGTGGCCCGGTCCTCCGCCGGCGGGTGCCGTGGAGTTAAGTCCCGGGGTCGGCAGCGGCCCGGACCGGGGCCGACGGCCGGTCCAGACGTGGGGCTGCCCGGGCACGTGGCCTGGCCCTCAGCGCCCTGGTGCCCCCGAGCTAAGTCCCGGGGTCGGCAGCGGCCAGGAGCGAGGCCGAGTGTCGGGACGGGAGCAGGGCGGCCAGTGCGCGCGGCCCGGCCCTTGTCCCGCAGGTGACACGGAGCTAAGCCCCGGGGTGGGCAGCGGCCCGGAGTGGGGTCGAGGGCCAGGCCAGGCGCAGGGCGGCCCGGGCGCGCGGCCAAGCCCTCCGCCAGGGGGTGCCGCGGAACTAAGCCCCGGAGTCGGCAGTGTCCCGAAGCGGGGCCGAGTATCGGGACGGGAGCGGGGCGGCTTGGGCGCGTGGCCGGCCCTCCACCAGCTGGTGCCGCGGAGCTATGCCCCAGGGTCAGCAGCGGTCTGGAGAGCGGCCGAGTGTCGGTACGGGCGCGGTGCGGCCCTGGCGCACCATCCGGCCCTCCGCCGGGGGTTTCCCGGAGCTAAGCCCCGGGGTCCGCAGCGGCCCGGAGCGGGGCCGAGGGACGTGACGGGTGCGGGGCGGCCCGGGCGCGTGGCCTGGCCCGTGGCCCACTGGTGCCGCAGAGTTAAGCCCCCGGTTGGGCAGCTGCCCGGATCGGGACTGAGGGTCGTGCCGGGAGCGGCCGGCTTGGGCACGCGGAAAGGCCCTCCGCTGGCGGGTGCCGTGGAGCTAAGTCCCGGGGTCGGCAGTGGCCCGGAGCGGTGCGGCCCCGGCATGCGGCCCGGCCCTCGGCCCGCTTGTACCGCGGAGCTAAGCCCTGAGGTCGGCAGCGGCCCGGAGCGTGGTTTAGGGCCGGGCCGGGCGCTGGGCGGCATGGGCTCGTGGCCAGGCCCTGCGCCGGCGGGTGCCGCGGAGCTAAGCCACGGGGTCGGCAGCAGCCCAGAATGCGGCCGATGTTCGGGACGGGAGCGGGGCGGCTCGGGAGCACGTCCCGGTCCTCCACCGGCGGGTGCCGGGAGCTAATCCCCGGGATAGGCAGTGGCCCGGACCGAGGCCGAGGGCCGGCCGAGCGCTGGGTGGCCCGGGCGCATGGCCAGGCCCTCCACTGGCATGAGCCGCAGATCTAAGCCCCGGGGTTGGCAGCAGCCCAGAGCAGGGACCAGGGCCGAGCCAGGCGCGGGGCAGCCCGGGCGCGCGGCCCGGCCCTCCACCGGCGGGTGCCACGGAGCTAAGTCCCGGGGTCGGCGGCGGCCCGGAGTGGGGCCGAGGGCCGTGCCGGGCGCAAGGTGGCCCGGGCGCGCGGCCCGGCCCTTGGCCTGTGGGTGCCGCGGAGCTAAGACCCGTGGTCGGCAGCTGCCCGGAGCGGAGCCGAGGGCCGTGGCGGGCGCGGCTAGCCCGGTCGCGTGTCCTGGCCCTCTGCCGACGGGTGCGGCGGAGCTAAGCCCCAGGGTCGGTAAGGGCCCAGAGCGGGGCTAGGCTCAGGCAGGGTGCGGGGCTGCCCCGGCGCGCGGCCCGGACCTCGGGCCGCCTGCGCCTCGGAGCTAAGCGCCGGGGTAGGCAGCGGCCCAGAGCGGGGCCGAAGGCCGGGCCGGGTGCTGGATGGCAGGGGCGCGTGGCCATGCCCTCCGCTGGCGGGTGCCGCGGAGCTAAGCCCAGGTGTCGGCAGCGGCCCGGAGCGGGGCCAAGGGCCAGGCAGGGCGCGGGGTGGCCCAGCCGCGTGGCCCAGCACTCCGCCGGGGGGTGCCGTGGAGCTAAGCCCCAGGGTCGGGAGCAGCCCAGAACGTGGTCGATGGTCCCAGCGGGATCGGGGCAGGCCGGGCACGTGGCCCGGTCCTCCGCCGGCGGGTGCTGCAGAACTAAGTCCTGGGGTTGGCAGCGTCCCGGAGCGCGGCCGAGTGTCGGGACGGTAGCGTGGCGGCCCGTGCGCGCGGCCTGGCCCTTGTCCCGTGGGTGCCACGGAGCTAAGCCCCGGGGTCGGCAGCGGCCCGGAGTGGGTCCGAGGGCCGGGCCGGGCGCAGCGCGGCCCGGGCGCGCGGGCCAGCCCTCCGCCGAGGGGTGCTGTGGAGCTAAGCCCCAGGGTCCACAGCGGCTCGAAGCGGGGCCAAGGGTCGGGATGGGAGTGGGGCATCTTGGGCGTGCGGCCCGACCCTCGGACCTCGGGTGCGCGGGGCTAAGCCCTGGGGTCCGCAGTGGCCCAGAAGGTGGCTGAGGGTCCCGACGTGATCGGGGCAGCCGGGGCACGTGGCCCGGTCCTCCGCTGGCGGGTGCCGCGGACCTAAGCCCCGAGGTCGGCAGCGGCCCGGAGCGGGGCCGATGGCCGGGCCGGGCGAGGGGCAGCCCGAGCGCACGTCCCGGTCCTCCCCCAGCGGGTGCTGCGGATCTAAGCCCTGGGGTCGGCAGCAGCCCGGAGCGGTGCCGAGTGCCGTGCTGGGGGCTGGGAGGCCCGGGCGCGTGGCGAGGCCTTCCGCCGGCGGGTGCCTCGGAGCTAAGTCCCGGGGTCGGCAGCGGCCCGGAGCGGGGCCGATGGCTGGGCCGGGCGAGGGGCAGCCCGGGCGCGCGGCCCGGTCCTCCACCGGCGGGTGCCGCGGAGCTAAGTCTCGGAGTCGGCAGTGGCCCGGAGCGGGGCCTAGGGCCGGGCTTGGCGCTGGAAGGCCCGGGCGCATGGCCAGTCCTTCCGCCGGTGGGTGCCGCAGAGCTAAGCCACGGCGTCGGCATCCGCCCAGAAGGGGACCAGGGCCGGGCCGGGCACGGGGCGGCCCCGGTGCGTGGCACAGCCCTCGGCCCGCGTGAGCCGAGGAGCTAAGCCCTGGATTGACAGCGGCCCAGAGCGGGGCCGAGTGCCGGGCTGGGCGCTGGGAGGCCCGGGCAGGTGGCCAGGCCTTCCGCTGGCGGGTGCCGCGGAGCTAAGCCCCGGCGTCGGCAGCGGCCCGGAGTGGGGCCGAAGGCCCGGCCGTGTGCTGGACGGCCCTGGCACGTGGCCAGGCCCTCCGCCGGTGTGTGCCACAGAGCTAAGCCCGGGGGGCGGCAGCGGCACAGGGCGGGGCCGAGGGCCAGGCCGGTTGCGGTGTGGCCGGGGTGCGCGACCCGGCCCTCGGCCCGCGGGTGCCGCGGAGCTAAGCCCCAGGGTCGGTAGCGGCCCAGAGCGGGGCTAGGCTCGGGCCGGGCGCGGGGCTCCCCTGGCGTGCGGCCCGGCCCTCGGGCCGCCTGCGCCTCAGAGCTACGCGCCGGGGTAGGTAGCGGCCCAGAGCGGGGCCGAAGGCCGGGCCGGGTGCTGGATGGCCCGGATGCGTGGCCATGCCCTCCGCTGGCGGGTGCCGCGGAGCTAAGCCATGGTTTCGGCGGGGCCCGGAGCGGGGCCTAGGGCCGGGCTTGGCGCTGGGAGGCCCGGGCACGTGGCGAGGCCCTCCGCCAGTGGGTGCCACGGAGCTAAGCCACGGCGTCGGCAGCCGCCCGCAGTGGGGCCAGGGCCGGGCACGGGGCGGCCCCAGTGCACGGCACAGCCCTCGGCCCGCCTGAGCCGCGGAGCTAAGCCCTGGGTTGGCAGCGGCCCGGAGCGGGGCCGAGTGCCGGACTGGGCGCTGGGAGGCCCGGGCAGGTGGCCAGGCCTTCCGCCGGCGGGTGCCGCGGAGCTAAGCCTTGGCGTCGGCAGCGGCCAGGAGAGGGGCAGAAGGCCCAGCCGTGCGCTGGAAGGCCCTGGCGCATGGCCAGGCCCTCCGCCGGCGTGTGCCATGGAGCTAAGCCCCGGGGTCGGCAGCGGCCCGGAGCGGCGCCGAGGGCCAGGCCGGGTGTGGTGCGGCCCGGGTGCGCGGCCCGGCCCTCGGCCCGCGGGTGCCGCGGAGCTAAGCCCCAGGGTCGGTAGCGGCCCAGAGCGGGGCTAGGCTCAGGCCGGGCGCGGGGCTGCCCAGGCGCACGGCCCGGCCCTCGGGCCGCCTTCGCCTCGGAGCTAAGCGCCGGGGTAGGCAGCGGCTCAGAGCAGGGCCGATGGCCGGGCCGGGTGCTGGATGCCCCGGGCGCGTTGCCATGCCCTCCTTTGGCGTGAGCCGCGCAGCTAAGCCCTGGGTAGGCAGCGGCCCGGAGCGGGGCCGAGTGCCGCGCTGGGCACTGGGAGGCCGGGGCGCGTGGCCAGGCCTTCCACCGGTGGGTGCCACGGAGCTAAGCCACGGCGTCGGCAGCCGCCCGGAGCGGGGCCAGGGCCGGGCCGGGCACGGGGCGGCCCCAGTGCACGGCACAGCCCTCGGCCCGCGTGAGCCGCGGAGCTAAGCCCTGGGTTGGCAGCAGCCCAGATCGGGGCCAAGTGCCAGGCTGGGCGCTGGGAGGCCCAGGCAGTTGGCCAGGCCTTCCGCCGGCGGGTGCCGTGGAGCTAAGCCACGGCGTCGGCAGCAGCCCGGAGAGGGGCCGAAGGCCCGGCCGTGCGCTGGATGGCCTAGGCGCATGGCCAGGCCCTCCACCGGCGTGTGCCACGGAGCTAAGCCCCGGGGTCGGCAGCGGCCCGGAGCAGGGCTGAGGGCCAGGCCGGGTGTGGTGCGGCCCGGGTGCGCGGCCCGGCCCTCGGCCCGCGGGTGCCGTGGAGCTAAGGCCCAGGGTCGGTAGCGGCCCAGAGCGGGGCTAGGCTCGTGCAGGGCGCGGGGCTGCCCCTGCACGCGACCCGGCCCTCGGGCCGCCTGCGCCTTGGAGCTAAGCGCCGGGGTAAGCAGCGGCCCAGAGCGGGGCCGAAGGCCGGGCCGGGTGCTGGATGGCCCGGGCGCGTGGCATGCCCTCCTCTGGCGGGTTCCGCAGAGCTAAGCCCTGGTGTCAGCAGCGGCCCGGAGTGGGACCAAGGGCCAGGCAGGGCGCGGGGCGGCCCAGGCATGCGGCCCAGCACTCCGCCGGAGGGTGCCGTGGAGCTAAGCCCCAGGGTCGGGAGTGGCCCAGAACGCTGCCGAGGGTCCCGATGGAATCGGGGCAGCCCGGGCACGTGGCCCAGTCCTCCGCTGGCGGGTGCTGCAGAACTAAGTCCTGGCGTTGGCAGCGTCCCGGACCGCGGCCGAGTGTTGGGACGGTAGCGTGGCGGCCCGTGCGCACGGCCTGGCCCTTGTCCCGTGGGTGCCACGGAGCTAATCCCCGGGGTCGGCAGCGGCTGGAGCGGGGCCAAAGGCCCGGAGTGGGTCCGAGGGTCGGGATGGGAGCGGGGCGTCTTGGTTGTGCGGCCCGACCCTCGGACCTCGGGTGCCGCGGGGCTACGCCCTGGGGTCCGCAGTGGCCCAGAACGCGGCTGAGGGTCCCGACGGAATCGGGGCAGCCCGGGCACGTGGCCAGGCCTTCCGCCGGTGGGTGCCGCAGAGCTAAGCCATCGCGTCAGCAGCAGCCCGCAGCGGGGCCAGGGCTGGGCCGTGCGTGGGGCGGCCCCAGTGCGCGGCCCAGCCCTCAGCCCGCGTGAGCCGCAGAACTAAGCCCTGCGCTGGCAGCGGCCCAGAGCGGGGCCGAGTGCCTTGCTGGGCGCTGGGAGGCCCGGGCGTGTGGCCAGGCCTTCCAGCGGCGGGTGCCGCGGAGCTAAGCCCCGGTGTCGGCAGCGGCTGGAGCGGGGCCGAAGGCCCGGCCGTGTGCTGGACGGCCCCGGGTGCGTGGCCAGGCCCTCCGCCGGCGTGTGCCACAAAGCTAAGCCCCGGGGTCGGCAGCGGCCCGGGGCGGGGCAGAGGGCCGGGCCAGGCTCGGTGCGGCCCGGGAGCTCGGCCCGGCCCTCGGACCGCTGGTGGCGCGGAGCTAAGCCCCGGGGTCAGCAGCGGCCCGGGTCTGGGCCGAGGGCCGGGCCGGGCACGTGGCGGCCCGGGCGCGCGGCCGCCCCATACGACGGCGGGTGGCGCGGGGCAAAGCCCCTGGGTTGGCAGCGGCCCAGAGCGTGGCAATGGCCGGGCAGGGCACGGGGAGGCCCAGGCACGCGGCCCCTCCTTCGGCCCGCTGGTGACGCGGAGCTAAGCCCCAGGGTCAGCAATGGCCCGGGCGCGAGGCCAGGCCCTCCGCCGGCGGGTGCCGCGGAGCTAAGCCCCGGGGTCGACAGCGGCCCGGAGCGGGGCCGACGGCCGGGCCAGACTTGGAGCAGCCCAGGTGCGCGGTCAGGGCCACTGCCTCCGCCGGCGGGTGCAAAACTAAGCCCCGGGGTCGGCAGCGGCCGGGAAAGCGCCCGAGGGTCGGGAAGGGAGCGGGGCAGCTCAGGCGCCCGGCCTGGCCCTCCGCTGGCGGATGCCACGGGGCTAAGCCCCGGGGACGGCAGCTGCCGAGTGTCTGTACGGGCGCGGGGCGGCCCGGGCTCACGGCCCGGCCCTCGGCCCGCAGGTACCGCGGGCTAAGACCCTGGGTTGGCAGTGGTCTGGGGCGTGGACGAGTGTCGGTACTGGCGCGGGGCGGTGCGGCCCGGCCTGTTGGTGCCGCGAAGCTAATCCCCGGTGTCGGTGCGCGGCCCCGGCCCTCCGCCGGCGATTGCCACGGAGCTAATCCCCGGGGTCAGCAGCGGCCCAGACCGGGGCCGAGGGACATGACGGCCCTAGGACGTCCCGGGCACGCGGCCCGGCCCGCGGCCCACTGGTGCCGCGGAACTAAGCCCCAGGGGTCATCAGCAGTCTGGAGCGGGACCGAGGGCCGTGCCAGGAGCGGCTGACCCGGGCGCGTGGACTGGCCCTCAGCCAGCGGGTGCCGCGGAGCTAAGCCCTGGGTTCGGCTGCGGCCCGGAGCGTGACCAGGGCCGAGAGCTAAGCCCCGGGGTTGGCAGCGGCCCAGACCGGGGCCGAGGGACGTGACGGCCCCAGGACATCCTGGGCGCGCGGCCCAGCCCGCGGACCGCTGGTGCCGCAGAACTAAACCCCGGGCGTCATCAGCGGTCTGGAGCGGGCCCGAGGGCCGTGCCAGGTGCGGCCGACCAGGGCGCGTGGACCGGCCCTCAGCCAGCGGGTGCCGCTGCGGCCCAGAGCGTGACCAGGGCCGGGAGCTAAGCCCCGCGGTCGGCAGCGGCCCAAAGGGGGGCCCAGGGCAGGGACGGGCGCGGTGTGGCCCGGGCGCGTTGCCCGGCCCTCCGCTGGGAGGTGCCCTGGAGCTAAGCCCCGGGGTCGGCAGCGGCCCGGAGTGGTGCCGAGGTATGTGCTGGGCGCTGGGTGGCCCGGGAGCGCGGCCCGATCTGCGGCCCACTGATGCTGCGGAACTAAGCCCCGGGAGATGGCAGCAGTCTGGAGCGGGACCGAGGGCAGTGCCGGGTGCGGCCGGCCCGGGCACGCGGACCGGCCCTCAGCCAGCGGGTGCCGTGGAGCTAAGCAACTTGGTTCGGCTTCGGCCCAGAGCGTGACCAGGGGCGGGAGCTAAGCCCCGGGGTCGGTAGCGGCCCGGAGCGGGGCCGAGGGCCGGGTTGGGCGCTGGGCAGCCCGGGCGCGTGAACAGGCCCTCCACCGGCGAGCACCGCGGAGCTAAGCCCCGGGGTCGGAAGCGGCCCGAATTGGAGCTGAGGGCCGGGCCGGGCACGGTGCTGCTGGGGCGCGCGACCCGGCCCTCCGCCGGGGGGTGCCGCGGAGCTAAGCCCTGGCGTCGTCAGTGGCCTGGAGCCGGGCCGAGGGCCGGGTCGGCGCGGGGCAGCCCAGGCGCGTGTCCCGGCCCTCTGCTGGTGGGTGCTGCAGAGCTAAACCCCGGGGTCGGCAGCAGCCCAGATTGCGGTCGAGGGTCCGGATGGGAGCGGGGATGCTCGGGCGCGCGTCCCGGTCCTCAGCCGGCGGGTGCCGCAGAGCTAAACCCAAGGGTCAGCAGCGGCCCGAAGCGGGGCCGAGGGCCGGGCCGGGCGCGGGGCAGCCCAGGCGCGCGGCCAAGCCCTCCGCCGGCCTGTGCTGCAGAGCTAAGCCCAGGGGTCGGCAGCGGCCCAGAACGCGGCCGAGGGTCGAGACGGGAGCAGGGCGGCTCGGGCGCGCGACCCGACCCTCGGACCGCGAGTGCCACAGAGCTAAGCCCCGGGTTAAGCACCGGGCCGGGGCGGGGCTGAAGGCCGGGGCGGACGCGGGGCTGCCAGGGCGTGCGGCCCGGCCTGCCGCTGGCGGGTACCGCAGGGCTAAGCCCCGGGGTCGGCAGCGGCCCGGAGCGCGGCCTAGGGTCACTACGGTATCGGGGCTGCCCGGGCACGTGGCCCGGTCCTCCGCCGGCGGGTGCCGCGGAGCTAAGCCCCGGGGTCGGCATCGGCCCGGAGCGGGGCCGATGGCCAGGCCGGGCGCGGGGCAGGCCAGGCGCGTGGCCCGGTACTCCGCCGGCGGGTGCCACGGAGCTAAGTCCCGGGGTTCACAGTGGCCCGGAACGCGGCCGAGGGCCATGCCGGGCGCGGGGCGGCTCGGGCGCTTAGAACGGTCCTCCGCCAACGGGTGCCACGGAGCTAAGCCCTTTTGTCGGCAGCGGCCCGGATCTGGGCCGAGGGCAGAGCCGGCCACGGTGCGGCCAGGGCGCGCGGCCCGGCCCTCGGCCCGCGGGTGCCGCGGAGCTAAGTCCCGGGGTTGGCAGCGGCCCAGAGCATGGACGAGGGCAGAGACGGCCACGGTGCGGCCAGGGCGAGCGGTCCGGCCCTCTGCCACCAGGTGCCGCGGAGTTAAGCCATGGGTTCAGCAGCGGCCTGGAGCGTGGCCAGGGCCGGGATGGGAGAGGGTCGGCCGCGGCGCGCGGCCCGGCCATGGGCCCTCGTGTGCCGCGGAGCTAAGCACCGGGGTCGGTAGCGGCCCGGAGTGGGGCCGAGGGATGTGTCGGGCGAGGGGCGGCCCGAGCACGTGGCCCGGCCCTCGACCAGCGGGTCCCGCGGAGCTAAGCCCCGGGGGGGGCAGCTGCCCGGAGCGGGACTGAGGGCCGTGCCGGGCACGGCCGGCCCGGGCACACGGACCGGCCCTTCACCGGCGGGTGCCGCGGAGCTAAGCCCCAGGGTCGGCAGTGGTCCGGAGCGGGGCCAGGGCCGGGCCGGGCACAGGACGACCCCGGCGCGGCCCGGCCCTCTGCCCGCGTGTTCCGAGGAGCTAAGCCTCGGGGTCGGCAGCAGCCCGGAGCGGGGCGAAGGGCCGGGCCAGGCGCAGGGCGGTCCGGGCGCGCGGCCGAGCCCTCCGCCGGGGGGTGCCATGGAGCTAAGCCCCGGGGTCGTCTGCGGCCCGAAGCGGGTTCGAGGGTCAGGATGGGAGCGAGGCGGTTCGGGCGCACGGTCCGACCCTCGGACCACGGGTGCCGCGGGGTAAGCCCTGGGGTTCGCAGCGGCCCAGAGCGCGGCCTGGTCGTCCGCCGGCGGGTGTTGCGAAGCTAAGCCCCGGGGTCGTCAGTGGCCCGGAGCGGGGCCAGGGCAGGGCCGGGCATGGGGCGGCCCCGGCGAGCGGCCCAGCGCTCGGCCTGCCTGGGTCGCGGAGTTAAGCCCCAGGGTCGGCAGCGTCCCAGAGCGGGGCTGAAGGCCGGAACGGGCGCTGGACAGCCCCGGCGCGTGGCCAGGCCCTCCGCTGGCGGGTGGCGCGGAGCTAAGCCCCGGTGTCGGCAGCGGCCCGGAGCGGGGCCGAGGACCAGGCCGGGCGTGGGGCAGCCTGGGAACGCGGCCCGGCCCTCCGCTGGTGGGTGCTGCAGAGCAAAGTCCTGGGGTCAGCAGCGGCCCGGAACGCGGCCGATGGTCGGGACGGGAGCGGGGTGGCTCGGGTGCGCGTCCCGGTCCACCGCTGGCAGGTGCCGTGTAGCTAAGCCACGGGGTCGGCAGCTGCCCGGGGAGGGGCCGAGGGCCGGGAAGGGCGCGGTGCGGCCCGGGCGCGCGGCCCGGACCTCGGCCTGCGGGTGCCGCGGAGCTAAGCCCCGGGTTCAGCAGCGGCCAGGAGCGTGGCCGAGGGCCGGGCCGGGCGCGGGGAGGCCCTAGCGCGCAGCCCCGCCCTCGGCCCGCTGGTGTCACGGAGCAAAGCCCCGGGGTCAGCAGCGGCCCGGAGCGGGGCCGAGGGCCGGGCTGGTTGCGGTGCGGCCCTGGCACGACCAGGCCCTCTACCAGGGGATGCTGTGGAGCTAAGCCCCGGGGTCAGCAGCGGCCCGGAGCAGGGCCGAGGGACATGACGAGCGCGGGGCCGCCTGGGCACGCAGCCCGGCCCGCGGCCCTCTGGTGCCATGGAGCTAAGCTTCGGGTTCGGCAGCGGCCTGGAGCGGGGCTGAGGGCCATGTTGGGCGCTGGGCAGCCCGGGCGCGTGGACAGGCCCTCCGCCGGTGGGTGCCGTGGAGCTAAGCCCAATTGTCGGCAGCGGCCTGGAGCGGGGCTGAGGGCCGGGCGGGGCCCGGTGCGGCCCGGGCGCGGGCCCGGCCCTCCGGCGGGGGGTGCCGCGGAGCTAAGCCCAAGGGTCGGCAGCGGCCTGGAGCGGGGCCGAGGTATGTGCCGGGCGCGGGACAGCCCGGGCGCGCAGCCCAGCCCTCGGCTCGCGGGTGCCGGGGTGCTAAGCCCCAGGGTCGGCACCTGCTGGAGCGGGGCCAGGGCCGGTCCGGGCGTGGGGCGGCCCCGGCGCGGCCCAGCCCTCGGCCCGCGTGTGCCACGGAGCTAAGCCCCGGGGTCAGCAGCGGCCCGGAGCAGGGCTGAGGGCCAGGATGGGCGCGGTGCAGCCAGGGCACAGTGCCCGGCCCTCGGCCCGCAGATGCCGAGGAGCTAAGCCCCGGCATTGGCAGCGGCCCGGAGCGGGGCCAACGGCCTGGCCGGTCGCGGCTGTCCCTTGCACGCGGACTGACCCTCCGTCAGCGGGTAACACAGAGCTAAGCCTCGGGTTCGGCAGCAGCCCAGAGCTGGGCCATGGCCGGAACGGGAGCGGGGCGCCCCCGGCTCGCTTCCCGGCCCTCGGCCCACGGGTGCCGCGGAGCTAAGCCCCGGGTTCGGCAACGGCCCGGAGCGGTACCGGGGGCCTGGCCGGGTGCGGGGCGGCACAGTCGCGCGGCCAGGCCCTCCGACGGCGGTGCCGCGGAGCTAAGCCTCGGGGTCGGAAGCGGCCCGGGTCGGGGCCGAGGGCAAGGCCGGGCGCGGTGTGGCCCGGGCGTGCGGCCCAGCCCTCCGCTGGGGGGTGCCGCGGAGCTAAGACCAGGGGTCGGCAGCTGCACGGAGTGAGGCCGAGGGATGTGCCGGGCTTGGGGAGGCCTGGGCACGTGGACCAGCCCTTCGCCGACGGGTGCCGCGGAGCTAAGCCCCAGGGTTGGAAGTGGCCCGGAGCGGGGCCATGGAAGGGCTGGGCGCGGGGCGGCCCCGGGGCCAGCCGGCCCTCGGCCCGCGTGTGCCGCAGAGCTAAGCCCCGGGGTCGGCAGCGGCCCGGAGAGGGGCCGAGAGCCAAGCCGGACACGGGGCGGCCTGGGCGCGCGGCCCAGCCCTCCGCCGGTGGGTGCCGCGGAGCTAAGCCCCCGGGTCCTCGGCTGCCTGAAGCGGGGCCGAGGGTCGGGCCGAGCGCAGGGCGGCCAGGGGCGCGGCCTGGGACTACGACGGCGGGTGCCGTGGAGCTAAGCCCTGGGGTTGGCAGCGGCCCGGAATGCGGCCGATGGTCGGGACGGGAGCGGGGCGGCTCGGGTGCACGTCCCGGTCCTCCGCCGGTGGGTGCCGCGTAGCTAAGCCCCAGGGACGCAGCAGCCTGGAGCAGCGCCGAGGGCAGGCTGGGCTCGGGGCGGACCGGGCGTGCAGCCCGGCCCTTGGCCCGCGGGTGCGGCGGAGCTATGCCCCAGGGTCAGCAGCGGCCCGTGCCGGGGCCGGGGGCCGCGCAAGGTGCGGGGCAGCCCAGGCGCGCGGCCAGGACATCTGCCGGCGGGTGCCGCGGCAACAACCCCTGGGTCGGTAGTGGCCCGGAGCATGGC
The DNA here is from genome assembly GCF_029834395.1 of Sorex fumeus. Classification (NCBI taxonomy): domain Eukaryota; kingdom Metazoa; phylum Chordata; class Mammalia; order Eulipotyphla; family Soricidae; genus Sorex; species Sorex fumeus. The sequence continues at coordinate 1,847,182 of NW_026606224.1, read as the reverse complement.
CAAGGGCCGGGGCGGGCGCAGGGAGGCCCAGGTGCGCGGCCCGGCCCTCGGCCCGCTGGTGTCACAGAGCTAAGCACCGGGGTCGGCAGCGGCCCGGAGTGGGGCCGAGGGCTGGGCCTGGCGTGGGGTGGCCAGGGCGAGCGGCCCGGCCCTCGGCCGGCGCGTGCCGCGGAGCTATGCCACGGTGTCGGCAGCGGTCTGGAGCGCGGTCGAGTGTCCGTACCGGCGCGGGGTGGCCCGGGCACACGGCCCGGCCCCCGGCCCGCGGGTGCCGCGGAGCTTAGCCCCGGGGTCAGCAGCGGCCCGGAACGCGGCCGAGGGTCAGGAAGGGAGTGGGGCAGCTCAGGTGCGCGGCTCGTCCCTCCGCCGGCGGATGCCGCGTGGCTAAAACCCGGGGTCGACAGCGGCCCGGAGTGGGGCCGAGGGCTGGGCCGGGCATGGGGTGGCCCGGGCCAGCGGCCCGGCCCTCGGCCGGCGGGTGCCGCGGATCTAAGCCCCGGGGTCGGCAGCGGTCTGGAGCGCAGCCGAGTGTCCGTACTGGCGTGGGGCGGAACCGGCGCGTGGCCCGGCCCTCGGCCGGCGAGTGCCGCGGATATAACCCCCGGGGTCAGCAGCGGTCTGGATCGCGGCCGAGTGTCGGTACGGGTGCGGGGCGGCCCTGGCGCGGGGCCCAGCCCTCGGCCCGCGTGTGCCACGGAGCTAAGCCCTGGGGTCGGTAGCAGCCCGGAGAGGGGCCGAGGGCCGAGCCGGGCGCAGGGTGGCGCAGGCGCGCGGCCCAGCCCTCCGCCGGGGGGTGCCGCGGAGCTAAGCCCCGGGGTCCTCAGGAGCCAGAAGCGGGGCCGAGGGTAGGGACGAGAGCGGGCCGGCTTGGGCGCGCGGCCCCAGCCTCGGTCCGCTGGTGCCGCGGAGCTAAGCCCTGGGGTTCGCAGCGGCCCCGTACGCGGCCGAGGGTCCCGACGGGATCGGGGCAGCCAGGGCACGTGGCCCGGTCCTCCGCCGGCGGATGCTGTGGAGCTAAGCCCCGGGGTTGGCAGCGGCCCGGAGCGGGGCCGAAGGCCGGACCGGGCACTGGACGGCCCCGGCGCATAGCCAGGCCCTCCGCTGGCAGGTGGCGCGGAGATAAGTCCCGGGGACGGCAGCGGCCTGCAGCAGGCCCGAGGGCCCTGTCGGGCTCTGTGGGACCCGGGCGCGCGACCCAGCCCTCGGCCCGCGGGTGCCGCGGAGCTAAGCCTCGGGGTCAGCAGCGGCCTGGGGCGGGGCCGAGGGCCGGGCCAGGCACGGGGCAGCCCGGGCGCGCAGCCAGGCCATTCTACGGCGGGTGCCGCAGGGCAAAGCCCCTGGGTCGGCAGCAGCCCAGAGCGTGGCCGAGGGCCGGGCCGAGCGCAGGGAGACCCAGTCACGCGGCCCTGCCCTCGGCCCGCTGGTGTCGCGGAGCTAAGCCCAGGGGTCAGCAGCGGCCCGGAGCGGGGCTGAGGACCGAGCCGGGCTTGGTGCGGCCCGGGCACGCGGCCCGGCCCTCGGACTGCGGGTGCCGCGGAGCTAAGCCCCGGGATAGGCAGCGGCCCAGAACGCGGCCGACGGTCAGGAGGGGAGCGGGGCTGCTCGGGCCGGCAGCCCGTCACTCGGACAGCGGGTGCTGTGGAGCTAAGCCTCGGGGTCAGCAGCGGTCCGGGGCGGAGCCGAGGGCCGAGGCGGACACGGGGCGGCCCGGGTGCGCGACCCTGCCCTGCTCCGGCATGTACCGAGGGGCTAAACCCCGGGTTCGGCAGCGGCCCGGAGCGCGGCCTAGGGTCCCGACGGGATCGGGGCAGCCCGTTCACGTGGCGCAGTCCTCCGCCGGCGGGTGCCGCGTAACAAAGCCCCAGGGTCAGCAGCGGCCCGGAGCGTGGCCGAAGCCCGGGCCGGGAATGGGGTGGCCCGGGAGAGCGGCCCGGCCCTCGGCCAGCGGATGCCGCGAGGCTATGACCCGGGGTGGCAGCGGCCCAGACTGGGGCCGAGGGCTGGGCCGGGCATGGGGTGGCCCAGGCGCGCGGCCCGGCCCTCGGCCGGCGGGTGCCACGGATCTAAGCCCCGGGATCGGCAGCGGTCTGGAGCGCGGACAAGTGTCCGTACTGGCGCGGAGAGGCCCAGGCGCGCGGCCCGGCCCTCGGCCCACAGGTGCCACTGAGCTAAGCCCCGGGGTCAGCAGCGGTCTGGAGCGCAGTCAAGTGTCGGTACGGGCGCGGGGCGGCCCTGGCGCGCGGCCTGACCCTCAGACCGTGGGTGCCGCGGAGCTAAGTCCCGGGGTCGGCAGAGGCCCGGACCGGGGCCGAGGGCCGAGCCGGGCGTGGGGCAGCACGGGCGCACGGCCCACCCCTCCGCCGGCGGGTGCCGCAGATCTAAGCCCCGGGGTCGGCAGCGGCCCAGAACGCGGCCGAGGGATGGGAGGGGAGCGGGCGGTTCGGGCGCGCGGCCTGACCCTCGGACAGCAGGTGCCACGGAGCTAAGCCTCGGGGTCAGCAGCGGCCCGGGGCGGGGCCAAGGGTCGAGGTGGACGCGGGCCGGCCCAGGCGCGCGGCCTGGACCTATGGAGCGGGTACCGCGGGGCTAAGCCCCGGGGTCGGCAGCAGCCTGGAGCGCGGCCTAGGGTCCCAACGGGATCGGGGAAGCCCGGGCACGTGGCCCAGTCCTCCGCCGGCGGGTGCTGCGGAGCTAAGCAACAGGGTCGGCATCGGCCCGGAGCGGGGCCGATGGCCGGGCCGGGAGCGGGGCAGCCCGGGCGCGCGGCCTGGTCCTCCGCCGGCAGGTGCCGCGGAGCTAAGTTCTGGGGTCGGCAGCGGCCTGGAGCGTGGCCGAGGGCCGGGCCAGCCGCGGGGTGGCCCAGGCGCACGGCCCGGCCCTTGGCCGCTGGTGCCGCAGAGCTTAGCCCCGGGGTAGGCAGCGGACCGGAGCGCGGCGAGTGTCGGGACGGGAGCAGGGCGGCCCATGCGCGCAGCGGGGCCCTTGTCCCGCGGGTGCAACGGAGCTAAGCCCCGGGGTCGGTAGCAGCCCGGAGCTGGGCCGAGGGCCGGGCCGGGCACTGGAAGGCCTGGGCGTGTGGCCAGGCCCTCCGCTGGCGGGGGCCGAGGAGCTACGCCCCGGTGTCGGCAGCGGCCCGGAGCAAGGCCGAGGGCCGGGCTAGGCGCGGGGCAGACCGGGCCGCATCCGGCTCTACGCTGGCGGGGTGCCGTGGAGCTAAGCCCCAGGGTCGTCAGTGGCCCGGAACGCATCCGATGGTCGGGACGGGAGCGGGGCGGCTCGGGGTGCACGTCCCGGTCCTCCGCCGGTGGGTGCCGTGGAGCTAAGCCCCGGGGTCGGCAGCGGCACGGAGCAGGGCCGAGGGCCGGCCTGGGCGCGGGGCGTCACGGGCGCGTGGCCAGACCCTCCGCCGGCGGTGCCACGGAGCTAAGCCCCGGGGTCGGAAGCAACCCGGGGCGGGGCCAAGGGCCGGACCGGGGGCGGTGCTGCCCAGGCGCGCAGCCGGCCCTCAGCCCGCGGGTGTGGCAGAACTAAGCCCCAGGGTCAGCAGCGGCCCGGGGCGGGGCCGAGGGCCAGGCCAGGTGCGGGGCGGTCCGGGCGCGCGGCCAGGACATCCGCCGTGGGTGCAGCGGGCAAAAACCCCTGGGTCGGTAGCGGCCCGGAGCGTGGCCGAGGGCCGGGCCGGGCGCGTGGAGGACCAGGTGCGTGGCCCGGCCCTCGGCCCACTGGTGTCGCAGAGCTAAGCACCGGGGTCGGCAGCGGCCCGGAGTGGGGCTGAGGACCGGGCCGGTCATGGGGTGGCCCAGGCACGCGGCCCGACCCTTGGCCGCGGGTGCCGCGGAGCTAAGCCCCAGGGTCAGAAGCGGCCCGGAGCGGGGTTGAGGGCCAGGCCATGCGCCGGACAGCCAGGGTGCGCAGCCCGTCCCTCCGCCGTCGGGTGCCGCAGAGCTAAGCCCCGGAATCGGCAGCGGCCCAGAACGCGGCCGAGGGTCAGCAAGGGAGCGGGGCGGCTCGGGCGCGTGGCTCGGCCCTCCGCCGACGGATGACGCGGGGCTAAGCCCCGGGGTCGGCAGCGGCCCGGAGTGGGGCTGAGGACTGGGCCGGGCGTGGGGTGGCCCAGGCGAGCGGCCCAGCCCTCGGCCGGCGGGTACCGCGGAGCTAAGCCCCGGAATCGGCAGCGGCCCGGAACGCGGCCAAGGGTCAGCAAGGGAGCGGGGCGGCTCGGGCGAGTGGCTCGGCCCTCCGCCGATGGATGACGCGGGGCTAAGCCCCGGGGTCGGCAGCGGCCCGGAGTGGGGCTGAGGACTGGGCCGGGCGTGGGGTGGCCCAGGCGAGCGGCCCAGCCCTCGGCCAGCGGGTGCCGCGGAGCTAAGCCCCGGGGTCGGCAGCGGCCCGGAACGCGGCCGAGGGTCATTAAGGGAGTGGGGCGGCTCGGGCGCGCGACTCGGACCTCCGCCGGCCGATGCCGCGGGGCTAAGACACGGGGTCAGCAGAGGTCTGGAGTGCGGCCGAGTGTGGGTACGGGCGAGGGGCGGCCCTGGCGCGTGGCCCAGCCCTCGGCCCGTGGGTGCCGCGGAGCTAAGCACTGGGGTCGGCAGCGGCCCGGAGCGGGGCTGCGGGCCGGGCCGGGCGCGGGATAGCCAGGGCGCGCGGCCTGTCCTCCGCCGTCAGGTGCCACAAAGCTAAGCCCCAGAATCGGCAGCGGCCCGGAACATGGCCGAGGGTCAGGAAGGGAGCGGGGCAGCTCGGGCGCGCGGCCTGGCCCTCCGCCGGCGGATGCCGCGGGGCTAAGCCACGGGGGTCGTCAGTGGCCCGGAGTGGGGCCGAGGGATGGGCCAGGCGTGGGGTGTCCCGGGCGAGCGGCCCAGCCCTCGGCCGGCAAGTGCCGCGGAGCTAAGCCCCCGGGGTCGGCAGCAGTCTGTAGCGCGGTCGAGTGTCCGTACCGGCGCGGGGCAGCCTGGGCACACGGCCCGGCCCTCGGCCCGCGGGTGCCGCGGAGCTAAGCCCCGGGGTCGGCAGCAGCCCGGAACGCGGCCCGAGGGTCAGGAAGGGAGCGGGGCGGCTCGGGTGCGCGGCTCGGCCCTCCGCCGGTGGATGCCGCGGGCTAAGCCCCGGGGTCGGCAGCGGCCCAGAGTGGGGCTGAGGACTGGGCCGGGCGTGGGGTGGCCCGGGCGAGCGGCCCGGCCCTCAGCTGGTGGGTGCCCGCGGAGCTAAGGCCCGGGGTCGGCAGCGGCCCGGAGTGGGGCTGAGGACTGGGCCGGGTGTGGGGTGGCCCAGGCGAGCAGCCCGGCCCTCGGCCGGTGGGTGCCGCGGATCTAAGCCCCGGGGTCGGCAGCGGTCTGTAGCGCGGTCGAGTGTCCGTACCGGCGCGGGGCGGCCTGGGCACACGGCCCGGCCCTCGGCCCGCGGGTGCCGTGGAGCTAAGCCCCGGGGTCGGCAGCGGTCCGGAACGCGGCCGAGGGTCAGGAAGGGAGCGGGGCGGCTCAGGTGCGCCGCTTGGCCCTCCGCCGGCGGATGCCGCGGAGCTAAGCCCCGGGGTCGGCAGCAGTCTGTAGCGCGGTCGAGTGTCCGTACCGGCGCGGGGCGGCCTGGGCACACGGCCCGGCCCTCGGCCTGCGGGTGCCGCGGAGCTAAGCCCCGGGGTCGGCAGCGGCCCGGAACGCGGCCGAGGGTCAGGAAGGGAGCAGGGTGGCTCGGGTGCGCGGCTCGGCCCTCCGCCGGCGGATGCCGCGGGTTAAGCCCTGGTTCGGCAGCGGCCCGGAGTGGGGTTGAGGACTGGGCCGGCCTTGGGTGGCCCGGGCGAGCGTCCCGGCCCTCAGCCGGCGGGGTACCGCGGAGCTAAGCCCCGAGGTCTGCAGCGGTCTGGAGCGCGACCCAGTGTCCGTACCGGTGTGGGGCGGTCCGGGCACGCGGCCCCGGCCCTCGGCCCGCGGGTTGCCGTGGAGCAAAGCCCCAGTGTGGGCAGCGGCCCGGAACGCGGCCGAGGGTCAGGAAGGGAGTGGGGCAGCTCGGCGCGCGGCTCAGCCCTCTGCCGGCGGATGCCGCGGGGCTAAGCCCGGGGTCGGCAGTGGCCCGGAGTGGGGCCGAGGGCTGGGCCGGGGAAGGGGTGGCCAGGGCGAGCGGCCCGTCGCTCGGCTGGCGGGTGCCGCGGATCTAAGAGCCGGGGTCGGCAGCAGTCTAGAGCGCGGCCGAGTGTCCATACTGGTGCGGGGCGGCCCCGGGCGCGCGGCCCGGCCCTCGGCCCACGGGTGCCGCGGGGCTAAGCCCTCGGGTCAGCAGCAGTCTGGAGCGCGGCCAAGCGTCGGTACGGGTGCGGGGCGGCCCTGGCGCGCGGCCCAGCCCTCAGCCCAAGGGTACCGTGGAACTAAGCCCCAGGGTGGGCAGCGGCCCGGAGCGGGGCCGAGGGCAGGGCCGGGCACGGTGCGGCCCGGGCGTGCGGCCTGGCCCTCCGCCGGGTGGTGCCAAGAAGCTAAGCCCCGGGGTCGGCAGCTGCACGGAGTGAGGCCGAGGGATGTGCCGTGCATGGGGAGACCTGGGCGCGTGGCCCGGCCCATCGCCGGCGAGTGCCGTGGAGCTAATCCCCAGGGTTGGAAGTGGCCCGGAGAGGGGCCGAGGGCCGAGACGGGCGCGGGGCGCCCCGGGCGCGCAGCCCCGCCCTCCGCTGGGTGGTGCCGCGGAGCTAAGCCCCGGGGGCCGCAGAGCTAAGACATGGGGTCAGCAGCGGCCTGGGGCGGGGCCGAGGGCCTGGCCGGGCGCGGGGCAGCCCGGGCGTGCATCCAGGCCATTCTATGGCGGGTGCTGCGGGGCAAAGCCCCTGGGTCGGCAGTGGCCCAGAGCATGGCCGAGGGCCAGGCTGGGCGCAGGGAGGCCCAGGCACTCGGCCCCGCCCTCGGCCCGCTGGTGTCGCGGAGCTAAGCCCAGGGGTCAGCAGTGGCCCGAAGCGGGGCCGAGGACTGAGCCGGGCACGGTGCGGCCCGGGCGCGCGGCCTGTCCCTCGGACCGCGGGTGCCGCGGAGCTAAGCCCCGGGATAGGCAGCGACCCAGAATGCGGCCGAGGGTCGGGAGGGGGAGCGGGGCGTCTCCGGCCGGCGGCCCGTCCCTCTGACCGCGGGTGCTGTGGAGCTAAGCCTCGGGGTCAGCAGCGGCATGGGGCGGGGCCGATGGCCGAGGAGGACGCAGGGCGGCCTGGGTGCGCGGCCCTGCCCTGCGCCGGCGGGTACCGCGGGGCTAAACCCCGAGGTCGGCAGCGGCCCGGTGTGCAGTCTAGGGTCCCGACGGGATCGGGGCGACCCGTTCACGTGGCCCAGTCCTCCGCCGGGGGGGTGCCGCGGAGCCAAGCCCCGGGGTCCTCAGCAGCCTGAAGCGGGGCCGAGGGTCGGGAAGGGAGTGGGGCGCCTTTGGCGCGCGGCCCGACCCTCGGTCCGCTGGTGCCGCGGGGCTAAGCCCTGGGGTCTGCAGCGGCCCAGAACGCAGCAGAGGGTCCCGACGGGATCGGGGCAGCCAGGGCACGTGGCCCGGTCCTCCGCCAGCGGATGCCGCGGATCTAAGCCCCGGGGTCGGCAGCGGCTCGGAGCAGGGCCGAAGGCCGGACCGGGCGCTGGACGGCCCCGGCGCGTAACCAGGCCCTCCGCTGGCGGGTGGCGCGGAGCTAAGCCCCGGGAACAGCAGCGGCCCGTGGCAGGCCCGAGGGCCGTGTCGCGCGCTGTGGGACCCGGGCGGCGACGCGGTCCTCGGCCCGCGGGTGCCGTGGAGCTAAGCCCCGGGGTCAGCAGCGACCTATGTCGGGGCCGAGGGCCGGGCCGGGCGCGGGGTAGCCCGGGCGCGCAGCCAGGCCATTCTACGGCGGGTGCCGCGGGGCAAAGCCCCTGGGTCGGCACCGGCCCAGAGCGTGGTCGAGGGCCGGGCCGGGTGCAGGGAGGCCCAGGCACGTGGCCCCGCCCTCGGCCCGCTGGTGTTGAGGAGCTAAGTCCAGGGGTCAGCAGCGGCCCGGAGCGGGGCCGAGGACCGAGCCGGTCACGGTGCAGCCCGGGTGCGCGGCCTGGCCCTCGGACCGCGGGTGCCGCGGAGCTAAGCCCCGGGATAGGCAGCGGCCCAGAACCCGGCCGATGGTTGGGAGGGGAGCGGGGCGGCTCGGGCGCGCGGCCCGACCCTCGGACCGTGGGTGCTGCGGAGCTAAGTCCCGGGGAAGGGAGAGGCCAGGAGCGGGGCCGAGGGCCGAGCCGGGCGTGGGGCGGCACGGGCGCGCGGCCCAGCCTTCCGCCGGCGGGTGCCGCAGATCTAAGCCCCGGGGTCGGCAGTGGCCCAGAACGCGGCCGAGGGTCGGGAGGGGAGCGGGGCGGCTCGGGCGTGCGGCCCTACCCTCGGACCGTTGGTGCCGCGGAGCTAAGTCCCGGGGTCGTCAGCGGCCTGGAGAGGGGCCGAGGGCCCGGCAGGGCGTGGGGCAGCACGGGCGCGCGGACTGGTCCTCCACCGGCGGGTGCTGCGGAGCTAATCCCCGGGGTCGGCAGCGGCACAGAACGGGGCCGAGGGCCGGGTCGGGCGAGGGACAGCCCGGGCGCTTGGCCCGGTCCTCCGCCGACGGGTGCCGTGGAGCTAAGCCACGGGGTCGGCCGCGGCCCGGAGCGGGGCCGAGGGCCGGGCTGGGCGCGGGGAGGCGCTGGCGCGCGGCCCGACCCTTGGCACGCGGTTTCCTCGAAGCTAAGCCCCGGGGTCGGCAGCGGCCCGGAGCGGGTCCAGGGGCCGTGACGGGCGTGGCCGTCCCGGACGCGAGGACCGGCCCTCCGCCGGCGGGTGCCGCGGAGCTAAGGCTCTGTGTAGGCAGCGGCCCGGAGCGGGGCCGAGGGCTGGCAGGGCGCAACACGGCCCGGGCGCGCGGCCCAGCCCTCCGCCGGGTGGTGCCGCAGAGCTAAGCACCGGGGTGGGCAGCGGCCCGGATCGGGGCCGAGGACCAGGCCGGGCGCGGGGTGGCCCGGTCGCACAGCCCGGCCATCGGCCGGTGGGTACCATGGAGCTAAGCCCCGGGGTCGGCAGCGGCCTGTAGCGGGACTGATGGTGGGGCGGGCAAGGGGCGGCCCGGGCGCGCGGCCCGGACCTCCACCGACGGGTGCCGCGGAGCTAAGTCCTGGGGTCGGCAGCGGCCCCGAGCGCGGCTGAGGGTCCCGATGGGAGCGGGCTTGCCCGTGCGAGCGGCCCGGCCCTCGGCCCGCAGGTGCTGCGGAGCAAAGCTCCGGGGTCGGAAGCGGCCTGGAGCGGGCCGAGGCCAGGGCTGGGAACGGGGTGATCCGGGTGCTCGGCCTGGCCCTCCTCTGGCGGGTGCCGCTGAGCTAAGCTCCCGGGTCAGCAGTGGCCCGTAGCGGGGCCGAGGGCCGTGCTGGGCGCCGGGCGGCCCGAGCACGCGGCCCGGCCCTCGGCCCACGGGTGCCGCGGAGCTGAGGCCCGCGGTCGGCCGCAGCCCGGATCGGGGCCGAGGACCGGGCCGGGCGCGGGGTGGCCCGGTCGCACAGTCCGGCCCTCGCCCGGCGGGTACCGCGGAGCTAAGCCCTGGGGTCGGCAGCGTTCTGGAGCGCGGCCGAGGGTCCCGACAGGAGCGGGGTGGCCTGGGCACGCGGCCCAGTCCTCCGCCCGCGGGTGCCGCGGAGCTAAGCCCTTGGGTCGGCAGCGTTCTGGAGCACGGCCAAGGGTCCCGACAGGAGCGGGGTGGCCCCGGCACACCGCCCGGTCCTCCGACGGCGGGTGCCGCGGAGATAAGCCCCGGGGTCAGCAGCGGTCTGGAGCGGGACCGAGGGTGGGGCCGGGCGCGGGGCGGCCCGGGCGCTTGGCCAGGCCCTCCGCTTGCGGGTGCCGTGGAGCTAAACCCCATTGTTTTCAGTGCCCCGGAGCGGGGCCGAGGGACGGGCCGGGCGCGGGGCAGCATGGTCGCGCGGCCAGGCCCTCCGCCGGCGTGTGCTGCGGAGCTAAGCCCCGGGGTCGGCCGCGGCCTGGGGCGGGGCTGAGGGCTGGGCCGGGCGCGGGTCGGCCAGGGCGCGAGGCCAGGACCTCCGCCTTCTGGTTCCGTGGGTCAAAGCCCCTGGGTTGGTGGCGGTCCGGAGCAGGGCCGAGGGCCGAGCAGGGCGCGGGGCATCCCAGTCGCGCGGCCCGGTCCTCGGCCCGTTGGTGTCGCGGAGCTAAGCCCCTCGGTCGGCAGCGGCCCAGATCGGGGCCGAGGACCGGGCCGGCCGCATGGTGGCCCGGTTGCACAGCCCGGCCCACGGCCGGCGTGTACCGTGGAGCAAAGCCCCATGGTCGGCAGCGGCCTGGAGCGGGACCGAGGTTGGGGACGGGCGCGGGGCGGCCTGGCTCGTGGCCCGGACCTCCGCCGATGGTTGCTGCGGAGGTAAGCTCGGGGGTCGACAGCGGCCCGGAGCACGGCCGAGTGTCGGTTCTGGCGCAGGGCGGCCCGGGCATGCGGCCCGGCCCTCGGCCCTCAGTGCCGCGGAGCTATGCCCCAGGGTCGGCAGCGGACCGGACCGCGGCCAAGGGTCCCGACGGGATCGGGGCTGACCGGGCACGCGGCCCGGCCCTCGGCCCGCCAGTGCCGCATAGCTAAGCCTCGTGGTCGGCAGCTGCCTGGACCGGAGCCCAGGGCCGTGGCGGGAGCAGCCGGTCTGGGAGCGCGGACCGGCCCTCCGCCGACGGGTGCCGTGGAGCAAAGCCCCGGGGTTGGCAGCGGACCGGAGCGGGGCCGAGGGCCAGGCCGGGCGCTGCGAGGTCTGGGTGCGTGGCCCGGTCCTCTGCCCGCGGGTGCCGCGGAGCTAAGCCCCGGGGTCGGCAGCGGCCCGGAGCGGGGCTGATGGCCGGGCTGGGCTAGGTGCGGCCCGGACGCGCGGCCCGGCCCTCCGCCGGCGGGTGGCGCGGAGCTACGCCCTGGGTTCGACAGCGGCCCGGGGCGGGGCCAAGGGCCGCACCGGGCGTGGTGCGACCCGGGCGCCAGGCCCGGCCCTCTGCACACGGGTGCCGTGGAGCTTAGCCCCGGGATCAGCAGCGGCCCGGGGCGGGACCTAGGGCCCGTGCCGGGCACAGGTCTGCCCGGACGCGCGGCCAGGCCCACGCCAGCGGGTGCCGCGGGTCAAATCCCCTGGGTTTGCTGCGGCCCAGAGCGTGGCCGAGGGTCGGGCCGGACGCGGGGCGTCCCAGGCGCGCCGCATGGCCCTCGGCCCGCTGGTGTCGCGGACCCAAGCCCCGGGGTTGGCAGCGGCCTAGAGCGGGGCTGAGGACCAGGCCTGGCACGGGGCAGCCCGGCCGCGCGGCGCTTTCCTCGGCCGGCGGGTGCCGCGGAGCTAAGCCCCGGGGTCGGCAGCGGTCTGGAGAGCGGCCGAGTGTCGGTACGGGTGTGGGGTGGCACGGGCGCGCGGCCCGGCCCTCGGCCCATGTGGGCCGCGGAGTTAAGCCCCGGGGTCGGCAGCGGCCCGGAGCGAGGCCGAGGGCCGGGCCAGGCGCGGGGCAGCCCGAGCGCATGGCTCTTCCCTCTGCTGGCTGGTGCCGCAGGGCTAATTTCCGGGGTCGGCAGTGGCCCAGAACGCGGCCGATGGTGGGGACCGGAGCGGAGCGTCTCGGGTGCGTGTCCCGGTACTCCGCCGGCGGGTGCCGCGGAGCTTAGCCCTGGGGTCGGCAGCGGCCCGGGGCGGGGCCGAGGTCTGGGCCGGGCACCGTGTCCCGGGGGCGCGGCCCGGGCCTCGGCACGCGGGTGCCGCGGAGCTAAGGCCCGGGGGCAGCAGCGGCCCGGGGCGGGGCCAAGGGCCGGGCCGGGCGTGGGGCGGCCAGGTGCGCTGTCAGGCCCTCTGCTGGCGGTGCCGCGGAGCTAAGCTCCTGGGTCGGCAGCGGACTGGAGCGCGGCCGAGTGTCGGTTCGGGCGCAGGGCTGCCCGGGCACGCGGTCCGGCCCTCGGCCCGCAGTGCCGTGGAGCTAAGCCCCGGGGTCGACAGCGGTCTGGAGCACGGCCGAGTGTCGGTACGGGCGCGGGGCGGCCCGGGCATGCGGCCCGGTCCTCGGCCCATTACTGCTGCGGAGCTAAGCACCGGGGTCGGCAGTGTCCCGGAGCGAGGCTGAGGGACGTGCCGGGCGTGGGGCGGCCCGGGTGCGCGGCCCAGCCCTCAGCACGTGGGTGCCGCGGAACTAAGCCCTGGGGTCGGCAGCGGCCCTGAGCGGGGCCGAGGGCAGGGCTGGGCGTGCTGCGGCTTTAGCGCGGCCCCGCCCTCGGCCTGCGGGTGCCACGGAGCTAAGCCCCAGGGTCGGCAGCGACCTGGAGCGGGGCTGAGGGCCGGGCCCGTCCCGGGGCGGATCGGGCGTGCGGCCCGGCCTTCGCACGCGGGTTCCGCAGAGCTAAGCCCCGGGGTCGGCAGTGGCCCAGAACGGGGCCGAGGGCCGGGCCGAGCGCGGGCCAAGAAGGGCGCGCGGCCCAGCCCTCGGCCGGGGGTTGCCGCGGATTTAAGCGCAGGGGTCGGCAGCGGCCCGGAGTGGGGCCGAGGGCCGGGCCGGGCGAGGGGGCCGCCCGGCCCGGCCCTCCGCCGGCGGGTGCCACAGAGCTAAGCCCCGGGCTCGGCAGCGGCCCAGAGCGGAGCAGAGGGCGGCCGGTCGCGGGGCGGCCCGGGCTCGCGGCCCGGCACTCGGTCCGCGGGTGCTGCGGATCTAAGCCCCGGGGTCGTCAGCGGCCCGGATCGGGGCCAAGGGCCGGTCCGGAGCGGGGCGGCCTGGGCACGCGGCCTCGCCCTCCACCGGCGGGTGCCGTGGAGCTAAGCCCCGGGGTCATCAGCGGCCAGGAGCGGGGCCGAGGACCATGCCGGACGCGGCCGGCCCAGGCTCGTGGACCAGCCCTCCTCTCACGAGTGCCACGGAGCTAAGACCCGGGGTAGGCAGCCGCCTGGAGTGGGGCCAGGGCCTGGCCGGGCATGGGGCGGCCCGGGCGCGCGGCAGTACAGGGCACGGAGCGGCCCCGGTGCGAGGCCAGGCCCTCGACCCGCGGGTGCCGCGGAGCTAAGCCCCGGGGTCGGCAGCGGCCCGGTGTGGGGCCGAGGGCCGGGCCGGGCACAGGGCGGCCCAAGCACGTGTGATGGCTCTCCGCCGGTGGGTGGCACGAAGCGAAGACCCGGGGTCGGTAGTGACCCGGAGCGCGGCCAAGGGTCGGGACGGGCGTGGGGCAGCCCACGCGCGCGGGCGGGCCCTCGGCCCGCAGGTGCCACGGAGCTACCCCCGGGGTCGGCAGAGGCCCAGAGCGGGCCCGACGGCTGGGCCGGCCGCGGGGCGGCCTGGGCACGTGGCCCAGCCCTTGGCCGGCGGGTACCGCGGAGCTAAGCCCCGGGGTCGGCAGTGGCCCGGAGAGGGGCCGAGGGCCCGGCCGGACGTGGCAGACCCGGGCGCGCGGAACGGCCCTCCGCCGGCGGGTGCTGCGGAGCTAAGCCCCGTGGTCGACAGCGGCCTGAAGCGGGGCCGAGGGGCGGGCCGATCACCGGGCGGCCAGGCCGCGCGGCCCGGCCCTCTATTGGCGGGTGCTGCGCAGTTAGCCCCGGGGTCGGCAGCGGCCGGGAGCGGGGCCTAGGGTCGGGCCGGGTGCAGGGCGGCCCCGTCGCGCGGCCGTGCAGGGTGCGGGGCGGCCACGGTGCGAGGCCCGGCCCTCGATCCGCAGCTGCCGCGGAGCGAATCCCCGTGGTCCGCAGCAGTCCGGAGCGGAGCCGAGGGCGGGGATGGGCGCGGGGCGGCCTGGGTGTGCGGCCCGGCACTCTTCCGGTGGGTGCCGCCGAGCTAAGCCCCGGGGTCGGCAGTGGCCCGGAGAGGTGCCGAGGGTCGGGATGCGTGCGGGGCGTCCCGGGTTCACAGCCCAGCCCTCGGCCCGCAGGTGCCACGGAGCTGAGCTCCTGGGTCGGCAACGGCCCGGAGCAGGGCCGAGGACCGGGCCGGGCACGTGGCGGCCCGGGCGCACGACACGGCCCTCTGCCTGTGGGTGCCATGGAGCTAAGCCCCGGGGTCGGCAGCGGCCCGGAACGGGGCCAAGGGCCGGGCCGGCCACGGGGCTACAAGGGCGAGCAGCCCAGCTCTCGGCCGGGGGGTGCCGCAGAGATAAGCCCCTGAGTTGGCAGCGGCCTGGAGCGGGGCAGAGGGCTGGGACGGTCTCGGAGCGGCACGGGCGGGCGGCCCGGCCCTCCGCCGACGGGTGCCATGGAGCTAAGCCCCGTGTTCAGCAGCGGCCCGGAGCGGGTCCAGGGCTGGGCCGGGCGCGGGGCGGCCCCAGCGCGTGACCCGGCCCTTGGCCCACGTAGGCTGCGGAGCTAATCCTCGGAGTCGGCAGTGGCCAGGAGCGGGGCCGAGGGCCGCGCCGGGCCCTGGGCAGAGCGGCGCGTGGCTTGGCCCTCCGCTGTCGTGTGCCGCGGAGATAAGCCCCGGGGTCGGCAGCGGCCCGGAGCGGGGCCGAGGTCCGTGACAGGTGTGTGGCAGCCCGTGTGCTTGGCCCGGCCCTCCGCCCGCGGGTGTGGTAGAGCTAAGTCCCGGAGTCGGCAGAGGCCCAGAATGCGGCCGAGGGTCGGGACTGGAGCGGAGCGGCTCGGGCGCGTGGCACGGTCCTCTGCCGGCGGGTGCTGCGATGCTAAGCCCCGGGTCAGCAGCGGCCCTTTGCGGGTCCAAGGTCCGTGCCGGGCGTGGGGCAGCCCGTGTGCGCGGCCCGGCCCTCGGCCCGCAGCTGCGCAGAGCTAAGCCCTGGGGTCAGCAGCGGCCCAGGGCAGGCCGAGGGCCGTGCTGTGCGCAGGGCAGCCCTGGCGCGTGGCCCGGCCCTCCGCTATCGGGTGCCGCGGTGCTAAGCCCCGGGGTCGGCAGCGGCCCATTACGGGGCCAAGAGCCAAGCCGGGCATGGGTTGGCCGGGCGCTCGGATCGGCAATCCGCCCTTGGGTGCCGCGGAGGTAAGCCCCGGGGTCGGCAGCGGCCAGGAGCGGGGCAGAGGGCCGGGCCGTGCGCAGTCAGCCCGGGCCCGCGGCCCAGTCCTACGCCAGCGGGTGCCGCAGAGCTAAGCCCCCGGGGTCGGAAGCGGCCTGGAGTGGGGCTCAGGGCCAGGCCGTTCCCGGGGCGGATCAGGCATGCGGCCCGGCCTTCACATGCGGGTTCTGCGGAGCTAAGCCCCGGGGTCGGCAGCGGCCCGGAACGGGGCCGAGGGCCGGGTCGAGCACGGGGCTAGATGGGCGCGCGGCCCAGCCCTCGGCCGGGGGTTGCTGCGGAGATAAGCCCCTGGGTCGGTAGCAGCCTGGAGCGGGGCTGAGGGCCGGGCTGGTCCCGGGGCGGACTGGGCATGCGCCCCGGCCCACGCACGCGGGTGCCGTGGAGCTAAGCCCTGGGGTCGGCAGCGGCCCGGAGCGGGGCCGAGGGCCCGGACGAGCGCGGGGCTAGAAGGGCGTGCGGCCCAGCCCTCGGCCGGGGGTTGCCGTGGAGCTAAGCCCCGGGGTCGGCAGCGGCCCGGAGCGGGGCCGAGGGCCCGGACGAGCGCGGGGCTAGAAGGGCGTGCGGCCCAGCCCTCGGCCGGGGGTTGCCGTGGAGCTAAGCCCCGGGGTCGGCAGCGGCCCGGAGCGGGGCCGAGCAGCGGGCCGGGCGCGGGGCGGCCAGGCCGCGCGGCCAGTCCTTCGGCTGGCGGGTACTGCGCAGTTAAGCCCCGGGGTCGGCAGCGGCCCGGAGCTGGGCCGAGGCCCGAGCCATGCGCTGGGTGGCCTGGACGCGCGGAACGGACCTCTGCCAGCGGGTTCCTCGGAGCTCAGACCAGGAGACGGCAGCGGCCCAGAGCGGGGCGAGGGCCGGGCCGGGCATTGGGTGGCCCGGGCGCCCGGACCGTCACTCCGCCGGCGCATGCCACGGAGCTAAGGCCCGGGGTCGGCAGCGGCCCGGAGCAGGGCCGAGGGCCGGGCCGGGTGCGGGGCGGCCCCGTCGCGTGGCCATGCAGGGTGCGGGGCGGCCACGTTGCGAGGCCAGGCCCTCGATCCGCAGCTGCCGCGGAGCGAATCCCCGTGGTCCGCAGCAGCCCGGAGCGGAGCCGAGGGCGGGGATGGGCGCGGGGAGGCCTGGGTGTGCGGCCCCGCCCTCTTCCGGCGGGTGCCGCCGAGCTAAGCCCCGGGTCGGCAGTGGCCCGGAGAGGTTCCGAGGGTCGGGATGCGTGCGGGGCGGCCCGGGTTCACGGCACGGCCCTCGGCCCGCAGGTGCCACGGAGCTGAGCTCCTGAGTCGGCAGCGGCCCGGAGCGGGGCCGAGGGCCGGGCCGGGCACGTGGCGGCCCGGGCGTGCGGAACGGCCCTCTGCCTGTGGGTGCCACAGAGCTAAGCCCCGGGGTCTGCAGCGGCCCGGAACAGGGCCGAGGGCCGGGCCGGGCGCGGGGCTACAAGAGCGCGCGGCCCAGCCCTCGGCCGGGGGGTGCCGTGTAGTTATGCCCCTGAGTCGGCAGCGGCCCGGAGCGGGGCAGAGGGCTGGGATGGTCTCGGGGCGGCACGGGCGGGCGGCCCGGCCTTCCGCCGGCGGGTGCCATGGAGCTAAGCCCTGGGTTCAGCAGCGGCCTGGAGCGGGTCCAGGGCTGGGCTGGGCGCGGGGCGGCCCCAGCACGTGGCCCGGCCCTTAGCCCGCGTAGGCCGCGGAGCTAATCCTCGGGGTCGGCAGCGGCCAGGAGCGGGGCCGAGGGCCGCGCCAGGCCCTGGGCAGAGCGGCGCGTGGCCTGGCCCTCCACTGTCGTGTGCCGCGGAGATAAGCCCCGGGGTCGGCAGCGGCCCGGAGCGGGGCCGAGGTCCGTGCCGGGTGTGTGGCAGCCCATGTGCTTGGCCCGGCCCTCCGCCGGCGGGTGTGGCAGAGCTAAGTCCCGGAGTTGGCAGAGGCCCAGAACACAGCCCGAGGGTCGGGACTGGAGCGGAGCGGCTCGGGCGCGTGGCACGGTCCTCTGCCGGCGGGTGCTGCGATGCTAAGCCCAGGGGTCAGCAGCGGCCCGTTGCGGCGCCGAGGTCCGTGCCGGGCGTGGGGCAGCCCATGTGCGCGGCCCGGCCCTCGGCCCACAGCTGCGCAGAGCTAAGCCCCGGGGTCAGCAGCGGCCCAGGGCAGGGCGAGGGCCGTGCTGTGCGCAGGGCAGCTCTGGCGCGTGGCCCGGCCCTCCGCTAGCGGGTGCCGCGGTGCTAAGCCCCGGGGTCGGCAGCGGCCCATTACGGGGCTGAGAGCCGAGCCGGGCACGGGTTGGCCGGGCGCTCGGTCCGGCCCTCCGCCCTTGGGTGCCGCGGAGGTAAGCCCCGGGGTCGGCAGCGGCCCGGAGCGGGGCAGAGGGCCGGGCTGTGCGCGGGCAGCCCGGGCGCGCGGTCCAGCCCTACGCCAGCGGGTGCCGCAGAGCTAAGCCCTGGGGTCGGCAGCGGCCTGGAGTGGGGCTGAGGGCCGGGCCGGTCCGGTCCCGGGGCGGATCGGGCATGCGGCCCGGCCTTCGCATGCGGGTTCTGCGGAGCTAAGCCCCGGGGTCGGCAGCGGCCCGGAACGGGGCCGAGGGCCGGGTCGAGCGCGGGGCTAGAAGGACGTGCGGCCCAGCCCTCGGCCGGGGGTTGCCGCGGAGTTAAGCCCCTGGGTCGGCAGCTGCCTGGAGCTGGGCCGAGGCCCGGGCCGTGCGCGGGGTGGCCTGGGCGCGCGGCACGGACCTCCGCCGGCGGGTTCCGCGGAGCTGAGACCAGGGGTCGGCAGCTGCCCAGAGCGGGGCGAGAGCTGGGCCGGGAATTGGGTGGTCCGGGCGCCCGGACCATCACTCCGCCGGCGCATGCCACGGAGCTAAGGCCCGGGGTCGGCAGCGGCCCGGAGCGGGGCCAAGGGCCGGGCCGGGCGCAGGGCTCCCCGGGCGCGCCCCCTGGACCTCCGCCTGCGGGTGCCGCAGAGCTAAGCCCCGGGGTCGGCAGTGGCCTGGAGAGGGGCCAGTGCCTGGCCGGGTGCGGGACGGCCCTGGCGCGCAGCCGGTCAGGGAGCGGGGCTGCCCCGGTGCGAGGCCCGGCCCTCGACCCGCGGGTGCCGCGGAGCTAAGACCCGGTGTCGGCAGCGGCCCGGAGCGGGGCCGAGTGACGGTCAGGGTGTGGGGCGGCCCAGCGCGCGGACCGGCCCTCCGCCGGCAGGTGTCATGGAGCGAAGCAGCAGGGTCGGCAGCAGCCTGCTGCGCGGTGGAGGGTCGGGATGTGCGCTGGGCGGCCCTAGCGCGCAGACGCATCCTCGGCCCGCGGGTGCCACGGAGCTAAGCCCCGGGGTCATCAGCAGCTCGGAGCGGGGCCAGGGTTTGGCCGGCGTGGGGCGCCCCGGGCCAGCGGCCCAGCCCTCTACTGGCGGGTGCCGCGGAGCTAAGCCCCTGAGTCGGCAGCGGCCCGGAGCGGGGCCGAGGGCCGAGCCGGACACGGCCGGCCCACGCACGCGGACCCTACCTCCGCCGGCGGGTACCGAGTAACTAAGTCCTGGGGTCAGCAACGGCTCGGAGCGGGGCCAGGGCTTGGCCGGTGTGGGGCGGCCCAGGCGTGCGTCCCAGCCCTCCAACGACGCATGCCGCGGAGCTAAGCCCCGGGGTTCTCAGCGGCCCAGAGCGGGGTCGAGGGCCGGATATGGCACGAGGCGGCCCGGGCGCGCGGCCCGGCCCTCCAGCGGCGGGTGCTACGGAGCTAAGCCTCAGATTCGCCAGCAGCCCGGAGCGCGGCCGAGGGTCAGAATTGGGCCCGGGGAGGCCCGGGTGCGCGGCCTGGCCCTCGGCCCACGGGTTCCACGGAGCTAAACCCTGTGGTCGGCAGCGGCCCGGAGCGCGGCCGAGGGCCGGGTATGGCGTGGGGCAGCCCGGACGCGCGGCCCGGCCCTCCGCCAGTGGGTGCCGCAGAGCTAAGCACCGGGGTCGGCAGCAGCCCGGAGCGGGGCCGAGGGCCGGGCCAGGCGCGGGACGGCCCGGGAGCACATCCCAGCCCTCGACCAGAGACTGCCGCGGAGTTAAGCCCCGGGGTCAGCAGTGGCACGGAGCGGTGCCGAGGGTCGGGATGGGTGCGGGACGGCCCGGGTGTGCGGCCCGGCCCTCGGCCCGTGGGTGCTGCGGAGCGAAGCTCCGGGGTCGGCAGCGGCCCGGAGCGGGGCCGAGGGCCGGGCCGGGGGCGTTTTGACCCGGGCGCGTGGCACGGCCCTCTGCCAGTGGGTGCCACGGAGCTAAGCCCCGGGGACGGCAGTGGCCTGGAGCAGGGCGGAGGGCCAGGCCGGGAGAGGTGGCCGCCCGGGAGCAGGGCCGGCCCTCTGCTGGCGGGTGCCGCGGAGCTAAGCCCCGGGGTCAGCAACGGCCCGGAGCGGGGCAGGGGGCCTGCCGGTCATGGGGCGGCCCGGGCTCGCGACACAGCCCTAGGTCCGCGGGTGCTGCGGATCTAAGCCACGGGGTCGGCAGCAGCCTGGAGCGAGGACGAGAGCCGATCCGGGCGCGGGACGGCCTTGGCCTGCGGCCTGGCCCTCCGCTGGCGCTCCCGCGGAGCTAAGCCCCGGGGTCAGCAGCGGCCAGGAGCGGGGCCGAGGGCCGGGCCGGATGCGGCCGGCCCGGGCGCATGGACTGGCCCTCCGCTGACGGATTCCACAAAATTAAGCCTCGGGGTCAACAGCCGCCTGGAGCGGGGCCAGGGCCTTGCCGGGCGTGGGGTGGCCCCGGCGCGCGGCCCGGCCCTCGACCCACGTGTGCCGCGGAGCAGAGCCACGGGGTCGGCAGCGTCCCTGAGCGGGGCCGAGGGCCGGGCCGGGCGCGAGGCGGCGCGGGTGCGCTGCCCGGCCCTCTCCCGTGGGTGCCACAAATCCAAGCCACGGGGTCGGCAGCAGCCCGGAGCTGGGCCGAGTGCCAGTCCTGTTGCGGGTTGGGCAGGTCGCGTGGCACGGCCCTCGGCTGGCGGGTGCCGCAGTGTTAAGCCCCCGGGTCGGCAGCAGCCCGGAACGGGGCCGAGGGCCGGACCGGGCGCGGGGCTGCCCGGGCGCATGTCATGGCCCTCCGCCGTCGGGTGCCGCGGAGTGAAGCCCCGGGGTCGGCAGCAGCCCGGAGCGTGGCCGAGGGTCGGGACGGGCGTGGGGCAACCCGGGCGCGCGGCCCGGCCCTCGGCCGGCAGGTGCCGCGGAGCTACCCCCGGGGTCGGCAGAGGACCAGAGCGGGGCCGTCGGCCGGGCTGGGCGAGGGGCAGCCTGGGCGCGTCTCCCGGCCTTCGACCGCGGGTGCCGAGGATCTAAGACCCGGGGTCGGCAGGGGCCCGGAGTGGGGCCGAGGGTTGGGCTGGGCGCAGGGTGCCCCGGGCGTGCTGCCCGGCCCTCCGCTGGCGGGTGCTAGGGAGCTGAGCCCCAGGGTCGGCAGCGGCCCGGAGCGCGGCTGAGGGTCGGGCTAGGCGCAGGGCAGCCCGGGCGCGCTGCCCGACCCTCGCCCGCGGGTGCCGCGGATCTAAGCACCAGGGTTGGCAGCGGCCCGGAGCGGGGCCGAGGGCCGAGCCGGACGTGGCCGGCCCACGCACTCGGACCCTCCCTCCTCCGGCGGGTGCTGCGGAGCTAAGCCCCAGGGTCAGCAGCGGCTCGGAGCGGGGCCAGGGCTTGGCCAGCGCAAGGCGGCCCGGGCGCGCGGCCCGGCCCTCCGACGACGCATGCCGCGGAGCTAAGCCCTGGGGTCAGCAGCGGCCCGGAGCGGGGTCGAGGGCCGGGCCTGGCGCGGGGCGGCCTGGGCGCACTGCCCGGCCCTCTGGAGGCGGGTGCTACGGAGCTAAGCCCCAGGGTCGGCAGCGGCCCGGAGAAGGGCCGAGGGCCAGGCCGGGCGCCAGGCGGCCAAGCCGCATGGCCCGGCCCTCGGCTGGCGCTTGCCGCGGACTTAAGCCTTGGGGTCGGCAGAGGCCCGGAGCGGGGTCGAGGGCCGGGCCGGGCCCAGGGCGCCCCGGGCGCGCTGCCCGGCCCTCCGCCGGCGGGTGCTGCGGGACTAAGTACCGGGGTCGGCAGAGGCCCGGAGAGGGGCCAGGGCCTGGCCGCGCACGGGTCGGTCCTGGTGCGCAGCCGGGCAGGGAGCGGGGAGGCCCTGGTGCGAGGCCCGGCCCTTGACCCGCGGGTGCCGTGGAGCTAAGCCCCGGGATCGGCAGCGGCCCAGAGCAGGGCCGAGGACAAGGCCGGACGCGGCCATCCTAGGCTCGCGGTCCGACCCTCCTCCGGAGGGTGCCGCGGAGCTACGCCCCGGGGTCGGCAGCGGCCAGGAGCGGGGACAAGTGCCGGGCAGGGTGCGGGGCGGCCCAGGTGCGCGGCCCGGCCCTCCGCCGGCCGGTGCCGTGGAGATAAGCCCCCGGGGTCGGCAGAGGCCCGGAGCACGGCCCAGGGCCGGGGCGGGCTCGGGGCGGCCCAGGTGCGCCGCCGGGCCCTCGACCGCGGGTGCCGAGGATCTAAGCCCCGGGGTAGGTAGCGGCCCGGAGCGGGACCGGGGGCTGGGCTGAGCGCGGGGCGGCCATGCCGCGCGGCCCGGCCATCGGCTTGCGGGTGCCCGGTTTCAGCAGTGCCCCGGTGGGCGGCCGAAGGTCAGAACAGGCGCGGGGCGGCCCGGGCTCGCAGCCGGTCTCTCGTCCTGAGGGTGCCGCGGAGCTAAGCCCTGTGGTCGGCAGCGGACCGGAGCGGGGTCGAGGGCCGGGCCTGGCGCGGGGCGGACTGTGCGCGCGGCCCGGGCCTCCGCCGGCGCGTTCCACGTAGCTAAGCCCCGGGGTCTGCAGCGACCCAGAGTGGGGGCCGAGGGCCGAGCCGGACGCGGCCGGCCCACGCACACGGACCCTCCCTACGCCTGCGGGTGCCACGGAGTTAAGCCCCAGTGTCAGCAGCGGCTCGGAGCGGGCCAGGTCTTGGCTGGCGCGGGGAGGCCTGGGCGCGCGGCCAGGCCCTCCGACGACGCATGCCGCGGACCTAAGCCCCGGGGTCGGCAGCGGCCCGGAGCCCGGCCGAGGGTCGGGATGGACCTGGGGCGGCCCGGGCGCGCGGCCCGGCCCTCCGCCGGCGGGTGCCGCTGTGCTAAGACCGGAGTCTCCTGCGGCCAGGAGCACGGTCGAGTGTCCCGACTGTATCGGGGCAACCCGGGCACGTGGCCCGGTCCTCCGCCGGTGGGTGCCGCGGAGCTAAGTCCCGGGGTCGGCAGTGGCCCGGATAGAGGCCTATGGCTGGGCCGGGCGCGGGGCAGCTCTGGCGCATGGCCCGGTCCTCCGCCAGCGGGTGCCGCGGAGTTAAGTCCCGGGTTCGGATGCGGCCTGAACTGGGGCCGAGGGCTCTTTCGGGCGTGGGGTTGCCGGGGCGCACGGCCTGGCCCTCAGCCCGCTGGTGCCGCCGAGCTAAGCCCCGGGGTCTGCAGTGGCCCGGATCATGGCCGAGTTTTGGGACGGAAGCGGGGCGGCCCGTGCGCGCGGCCCGGCCCTTGTCCCGCGGGTGCCACGGAGCTAAGCCCCTTAGTGGTGAGCGGCCCGGAGCGGGGCCGAGGGCCGGGTGGAGAGTGGTGCGGCCCGGGCGCATGGCCCAGCCCTCCGCCGGGGGGTTCCGCGGAGCTAAGCCCCGGGGTCGGCAGCGGCCCGAAGCGGGGCCGAGGATCGGGACGAGAGCGGGGTGGCTCGGGCGCTCGGCCCGGCCCTCGGCCTGTTGGTGCCGCGAAGCTAAGTCCCGGGGTCGGTAGCGGCCCGGAGTGCGGCCAAGTGTCCGTAAGGGTGCAGGGCGGCCCGGGCGTGCGGCCCGGCCCTCGGTCCGCGGGTGTCGCAGAGCTAAGCCCCGGGGTCGGCAGTGGTCCGAAGCGGGGCCGAGAATCGGGACGGGAGGAGGGCGGCTCGGGCGCGTGGCCCGGTCCTCCGCCCGCTGGTGCCGTGGAGCTATGCCCCGGGGTCGGCAGCAGTCTGTAGCACGGCCAAGTGTCGTTACGGGCGCGGGGCGGCCCGGGCGCTCGTCCCGGCCCTAGGCCTGTTGGTGCCGCGAAGCTAAGTCCCGGGGTCGGTAGCGGCCCGGAGCGGGGCCGAGGGCCGGGCCGGGCGTGGTGCGGCCCGGGCGAGTGGCCCGGCCCTCCGCCGGGGGTTACCCGGAGCTAAGCCCCGGGGTCGGCAGCGGCCCGGAGCTGGGCCGAGGGACATGACGGGCGTGGGGCGGCCTGGGCGTGTGGCCCGCCCCGCGGCCCGCTGGTGCCGCGGAGCTAAGCCCCGGGTTCGGCAGCTGCCCGGAGCAGGACTGAGGGCCGTGCCGGGAGCAGCCGGCCCGGGCACGGGGAAAAGCCCTCCGCCGGTGGGTGCCGCGGAGCTAAGCCCCGGGGTCGGCAGCGGCCCGGAGCGTGGTTTAGGGCCGGGCCGGGCACTGGGATGCCCACGTACGTGGCCACGACCTCGTCCGGCGCGTGCCATTGAGCAAAGCCCCGGTGTGGCTGCGGCGCAGAATGCGGGCGATGGTCGGTACGGGAGCGGGGCGGCTCGGGTGCACGTCCCGGTCCTCCGAAGGCGGGTGCCACGGAACTAAGTCCCGGGGTAGGTAGTGGCCCGGAGCGAGGCCGAGGGCTTGGCCGGGCGCTGGGCGTCCCGGGCGCGTGGACAGGCCCTCCGCTGGCGTGTGCCGCGGAGCTAAGCCCCGTGGTCGGCAGCGGCCCGGAGCGTGGCCGAGGGCCGGGCCGGGCGTTGGGCGGCCCGGGCACATGGCCAGGCCCTCCGCTGACGGGTGCCGCGGCGCTAAGCCCTTGGGGTCGGCAGCGGCCTGGAGAGGGGCCATGGCCAGGAAGGGAGCAGGCATCCCCGGCTCGCAGCCCGGCCCTCGGCCCGCGGGTGCCGCGGATCTATGCCCCGGAGTCGGCAACCGCCCGGGGAGGTGCCGCGGGCCCGGCCGGTTGTGGTGCAGTACAGGAGCGTGGCCCGGCCCTCGGCCGGCGGTTGCCGTGGAGATAATCCCCGGGGTCGGCAGCGGTCCGAAGCGCGGCCAAGGGATGGACCACGCGCGGGTCGGCCCTGGCGCGCGGCCCTTTCCTCCGCCGTTGTGTGCCGCGGTGCTAAGCCCTGGGGTCGGCAGCGGCCCAGAGCGGGGCCGAGGGCCGGGGCAGGCGCGGGGTGTCCCGGACGCGCCACCCGACCCTCGCCCTCGGGTACCGCGGATCTAAGCCCCGGGGTCGGCAGCGTCCAGGAGCGGGGCCGAGCGGCCGGCCGGGCGCGGGGCAGCCAGGCCGCGCGGCCCGTCCCTCGGCTGGCGGGTGCTGCGCAGTTAAGCCCCGGGTTCGGCAGCGGCCCGGAGCGGGGCCGAGGGCCGGGCCGTGCGTGGGGCGGCCCGGGCGCGCGGCCCGGACCTCCGCCGGCGGGTTCCGCGGAGCTCAGCCCAGGGGTCGGCAGCGGCCAGTAGTGGGGCGAGGGCCGGTCCGGGCATTGTGCAGCCCGGGCGCGCGTACCGGCACTCCGCCGGCGCATGCCACGGAGCTAAGCTCTGGGGTCGGCAGCGGCCAGTAGTGGGGCCGAGAGCGGCGCTGGGGGGCGGGGCGGCTTGGGCGAGTCGCCCGGCCCTCGCCAGCGGGTGCCGCGGATCTAAGCCCCAGACTCAGCAGCGGCCCGGAGAAGGGCCGAGGGCCGGGCCAGGCGCGGGGCGGTCAGACCGCGCGGCCCGGCCCTCAGCTGGCGCTTGCCGCGGAGTTAAGCCCCGGGGTCGGCAGCGGCCCGGTGCGGGGTCGAGGGCCGGGCCTGGCGCGGGGTGGCCAGGGCGCGCGGTCCGGCCCTCCGCCGGCGCGTTCCACAGAGCTAAGCCCCAGGGTCGGCAGCGGCCTGGAGCGGGACCATGGCCAGGAAGGTAGTGGGGCCCCCCGGCTCGCGGCCCAGCCCTCGGCCCGCGGGTGCCGCGGATCTACGCCCCGGAGTCGACAGCCACCCGGGGAGGTGCTGCGGGCCCAGCCGGGTGCAGTGCAGCACAGGCGCGCGGCCCGGCCCTCGGCTGGCGGGTGCCGCGGAGCTAAGCCCCGGGGTAGGCAGCGGTCCGGAGCACGGCCAAGGGATGTGCCAGGCGCGGGGTCGGCAGCGACCCGGAGCGGGGCCAAGGGTTGGGCCGGGCGCGGGGCAGCCCGCGCGCGTGACTCGACCCTCGGCCCGCGGGTGCCGCGGAGCTAAGCCCCGGGGTCGGCAACGGCCCGGAGCTGGGCCGAGGGCTGAGCCGGGCGCGGGACATCCCTGGCACGCGGCCCAGCCCTCGGCCGGTGGGTGCCGCATAGCTAAGTGCCGCAGACTTGCTTGGTCGAAGACCACCAGACTGAGGGGGACCAGGCGAATGTGCACAGGAGAGCAGGAGATTCGGCGTGTTGGACAGAAAGACACCAACACAAGAGAGGTTGAGTGCTGCTGCGGTTTATTGCATCCAGAGTTCTTTTTATACAGTTACAGAAACAACGTGGCAAAGCACACATTACATCAGGCCATGGGTCATGTTTCCAAGACAACAGGGGGCACGTACACGTTCTGTTTTAAGATTAGGGAAAAGATCCACTTGTTCTAATAAAATATGTGAGTGAAATATTATGTTCCTTATAATTCCTTAATTGTCTACGCCCGGGTGCGTGGGCGGGCACTCCGCTGGCGGGTGCCGCAGAGATAAGCTCCGGTGTTTGCAGTGGCCTGGAGCAGTGCCGAGGGCCGGAACAGGTTCGGGGCAGCCCAGGGCACGGCCCGTCCCTCCGCCAGTGGGTGCCGCAGAGCTAAGCCCCAGGGTCGGCAGCGACCCTGAGCGGAGCCAGGGCCGGGCCGGGCGCGGGGCGGCCCCGGCGTGCGGCCCGGCCCTCGGCCCGCGTGGGCCTCGTAGCTAAGCCCCGGAGTCGGCAGCGGCCCGGAGCATGACCGAGGGCCGGGCCGGGCACGGAGCGGCCCTGGCGCACGGCCAGGCCCTCCGCTGGCGGGTGCAGCGGGGCTATGCCCCGGGGTCGGCAGTGGCCCGGAGTGGGGCCGAGGGCGGGGCCGGGAGCGGGGTGGCCCGGGTGGGCGGCCCGGCCCTCGGCCCAAAGGTGCCGTGGAGCAAAGCCCCGGGGTCGGGGGGCCCAGAGCGGGCCGAGGGCAGGGCCAGGCGCAGGGAGGCCCGGGCGCTCTGCCCGGCCCTCCGCCGGAGGGTGCCACGGAGCTAATCTCTGGGGTCGGCAGCGGACCGTAGCGGGGCCGAGGGCCGTGCTGGGTGAGGGGCGGCCCGGGCGCGCGGCCCGGCCCTCGGCCCGCGGGTGCCGCGGAGCTAAGCCCCGCGGTCGGCAGCGGCACGGATCGGGGCCGAGGACCGGGCCGGGCGTGGGGTGGAACGGTCGTTCAGCCCGGCCCTCGGCCGGCAGGTACCGCGGAGCTAAGCCCCGGGGTTGGCAGTGGTCTGGAGCAGGATCGAGGGCGGGGCCGAGCGCGGGGAGGCCAGGGTTTGCGGCCCGGACCTCCGCCGACGGGTGCTGCGGAGCTAAGCCCGGGGGTCGGCAAAGGCCCGGAGCATGGCCGAGGGTCGTAACGGGAGCAGGGCGGCCCGTGCACGCGGCCCGGTCCTCTGCCCGCGGGTGCCGCGGAGCTAAGCCCCGGGGTCGGCAGCAGCCCGAAGCAGGGCCGAGGTGCAGGCAGCATGCAGGGCAGCCCGGGGCGTGGCCCTGTCCTCCGCCGGCGGGTACCGCGGTGCTAAGCCCCGGGGTCAGCAGCGGCCCGGAATGGGGCCGAGGGCCGGGCCGCGCGCCGAGCAGCCCAGGCGCTTGGCCCGGTCCTCCGCCGGCGGGTGCCGCAGAGCTAAGCTCCGGGGTCGGCAGCGGCCTGGAGTGAGGCCGAGGGCCGGGCCAGGTGCTGGGCTGCCCGGGCGCATGGCTAGGCCCTCCTCTGGCGTGTGCCGCAGAGCTAAATCCTGGGGTTGTCAGCGGCCCGGAGCGGGGCCGAGGGCCGGGCCGGGTGCGGGGAGGCGCTGGCACGCGGCCCGATCATCGGCACGTGGGTGCCTCAGAATTAAGCCCCGGGGTCGGCAGCGGCCCGGAGCGGGGCCGGGGGCAGTGACGTGCGCGGCCGTCCCGAGCACGAGGACCGGCCCTCCGCCGGCGGAAGCCGCGGAGATAAGCCTCTGTGTTGGCAGCGGCCCGGAGCGGGGCCGAGGGCCGGACCGGGCGCAACCTGGCCCGGGCGCGCGGCCCAGCCCTCCGCAGGGGGGTGCCCCGGAGCTAAGTTCCGGGGTCGGCAGCGGCCCGGAGAGGGGCTGAGGGCCGGGCCGGTCCCGGGGCGGACCGGGCGTGCGGCCCGGCCCTCGCACGCAGGTTCCGCGGAGCTAACCCCCACGGTCGGCAGTGGCCCGGAACGGGGCCAAGGGCCGGGCCGGGCGCGGGGCTACAAGGGCGCGCGGCCCAGTCGTCGGCCGGGGGGTGCCGCGGAGTTAAGTCCCTGGGTCGGCAGCGGCCTGGAGCTGGGATGAGGACCGGGAAGGTCTCGGGCCGTCACGGGCTCGCAGCCCGGCCCTCCGCTTGCAGGTGCTGTGGAGCTAAGCCCCGGGGTCGGCAGTGGCCCGGAGCGGGGTCGAGGGCTGGGCGGGGCAAGGGGGCCGCCCGGATGCATGGCCCGGCCCTCCGCCAGCGGGTGCTGTGGAGCTAAGCCCCGGGCTCGGCAGCGGCCCGGAGCGGGGCAGAGGGCCATGCCAGACGCAGCCGGCCGGGGCGCGTGAACCGGCACTCTGCTGACGAGTGCCACGGAGCTAAGCCCCGGGGTCGGCAGCCGCCTGGAATGGGGCCAGGGCCTGGCCGGCCATAGGATGGCCCCGTCGCGCGGCCATACAGGGCGCTGGGCGGCCCCAGTGCGAGGCCCGGCTCTCGACCCGCGGGTGCCGCGGAACTAAGCCCCGGGGTTGGCAGTGGGCCAGACGTGGGTCGAGGGCCGTCCTGGACACGTGGCCAGGCTCTTGGCCTGCTGGTGCCGCGGAGCTAAGCCCCGGGGTCGGCAGCAGCTGGGAGCGGGGCCGAGTGTCGGGCTGGGCGTGGGGCTCCCTGGGCGCGTGGCCGGCCCCTCCGCGGGCGGGTGCCACGGAGCTAAGCCCCAGGGTCGGCAGCGGCCCGGATCGTTGCCGAGGGTTGGGACGAGAGCGGGGCGGCCCGGGCACGTGGCCTGGCTCTCAGCCCGCGGGTGCCGTGGAGGTAAGTCCCGGGGTCAGCAGAGGCCCAGAGCGGGGATGAGGGCCGGGCCGGGCGCGGTACGGCCCGGGCGCGCAGCCTGGCCCTCGGCCTGCGGGTGCGCGAAGCTAAGCCCTGGGGTCAGCAGCGGCCCGGGGCGGGTCGAGGGCCGTGCCGGGCGCGGGGCAGCCCGGGCACGTGGCCTGGCACTCAGCCCGCGGGTGCCGCGGAGCTAAGCCCTGGGGTCAGCAGCGGCCCGGGGCGGGTCGAGGGCTGTGCCGGGCGCGGGGCGGCCCGGGCCCGTGGCCCGGCCCTCCACTGGCAGGTGCCGCGGTTCTAAGTCCCGGGGTCAGCAGCGGCCCGGAGCGCAGCCGAGGGCCGGGCCGGGCGCGGGGCGGCCCGGGCACGCAGCCCAGCCCTCGGCACCCGCGTGCCGCGGAGGTAAGATCCGGGGTCGGCAGCGGCCCGGAGCGGGGCCGAGGGCCGAACCGGGTGTGGGGCTGCCTGGGAGCGCGACCCAGCCCTCGGCCAGAGACTGCCGCAGAGTTAAGCCCCGGGGTTGGCAGCGGCCCGGAGCGGTGCCGAGGGTCGGGATGGGTGCGGGGAGGCCCGGGCGCGCGGCCTGGCCCTCGGCCCGCTGGTGCCACGGAGCTAAGCCCCGGGGTCGGCAGTGGCCTGGAGCAGGGCCGATGGCCGGACCGGGTGCGGGGCGGTCCGGGAACGCGGCCCGGCACTCGGCACCTGGGTGCCGCAGAGCTAAGCTCGTGGGTCGGCAGCGGCACGGAACGGGGCCGAGGGCCGGGCCTGGCGAGGGACAGCCCGGACGCTTGGCCCGGTCCTCCGCCGGTGGGTGCTGCGGAGCTAAGCCCCGGGGTCGGCCGCGGCCCGGAGCGGGGCCGGGGGCCGTGACGGGCGCGGCCGTCCCGGGCGCAATGACCGGCCCTCCGCCGGCGGGTGCCGCGGAGATAAGCCTCTGTGTTGGCAGCGGCCCGGAGTGGGGCCGATGGCCGGGCTGGGCGCAACGCGGCCCGGGCGCGCGGCCCAGCCCTCCGCCGGGGGGGGTGCCGCGGAGCTAAGGCCCAGGGATGGCAGCAGCCCAGAGCGGGATCAGGTCCTGGTCGGGCATAGGGCAGCCAGGATGCTCGGCTGGCCGTCCACCGGCGGGTGTCGCAGAGCTAAGCCCCGTGGTTGGCAGCGGCTCTGAACGCAGCCGAGGGTCGGGACGAGAGCGGGGCGGCTCAGATGCGCGGCCCTGTCCTCCGCTGGCGGGTGCCCCGGAGCTAATCCCCGGGATCAGCAGCAGACCAGACCATGGCCAAGGGTCCCGACAGGAGCGGGGCTGCTAGGGCACGCGGCCCGGTCCTCGTCCCGCCAGTGCTGCGTAGATAAGTCCCGCGGTCAGCAGCTGCCCGGATCGGGGCCCAGGGCCGTGGCGGGAGCGTCCAGTCTGGGAGCGCGGACCAGCCCGCCGCCGATGGGTGCTGCGGAGCAAAGCCCCGGGGTTGGCAGCGGCCCGGAGCGGGGCCGAGGGCCAGGCCGGGCGCTGGGAGGCCCGGGTGCGTGGCCAGGCCCTCCGCCGGCAGGAGCCGTGGAGCTAAGCCCCGGGTTCGGCAGCGGCCCGGAGTGGGGCCGATGGCCGGGCCAGGCTAGGTGCGGCCCGGGCACGTGGTCCGGCCCTCAGCCCGCGGGTGCTGCGGAGCTAAGCCCCGGGGTCAGAAGTGGCCCGGAGTGGGGCCGAGGGCCGGGCCGGGCGCTGGGCGGCCCGGGCGCGCGGCCAGGCCCTCCGCCGGCGGGTGCTGCGGAGCTATGCCCCGGGGTTGGCAGCTGCCCGGGGCGGGGCCAAGGGCCGCGCCGGGCACGGTGCCACCCGGGCGAAAGGCCCGGCTCTCTGCACGCGGGTGCCGCGGAGCTAAGCCCCGGGTTCAGCAGCGGCCTGTGGCGGGGCCTTGGGCCCATGCCGGGCGCGGGTCTGCCCGGGAGCGCGGCCAGGCCCACGGCAGCGGGTGCCGCGGGTCAAATCCCCTGGGTTGGCTGCGGCCCAGAGCATGGCCGAGGGTCGGGCCGGATGCGGGGCGGCACAGGCGCGCAGCCCGGCCCTCGACCCGCTGGTGTCTTGGACCTACGCCCCGGGGTCGGCAGCGGCCCAGAGCGGGGCTGGGGACCAGGCCGGGCACGGGGCGGCCCTGGCGCGCGGCGCTTTCCTCGGCCGGCCGGTGCCACGGAGCTAATCCCCGGGGTCGGCAGCGGTCTGGAGCTCGGCCGAGTGTCGGAACGAGCGTGGGGTGGCCCGGGCGCGCAGCCCGGGCCTCGGCCCATGTGGGCCACGGAGCTAAGCCCCGGGATCAGTAGCGGCCCGGAGCGGGGCCGAGGGCCGGGCCGGGCGCGGGGCAGCCCGAGTGCACGGCCCGTCCCTCCGCCGGCGGGTGCCGCAGGGCTAATTCCCGGGGTTGGCAGCGGCCCAGAACGCGGCCGATGGTGGGGACCGAAGCGGGGCGTCTCTGGTTTCCCGGTACTCCGCCGGCGGGTGCCATGGAACTGAGCCCCGGGGTCAGCAGCGGCCTGGGGCGGGGACGAGGGCCTGGCCGGGCGCGGGGCGGCCCGGGCGTGCGGCCAGTCCCTCCGCCGGCGGGTGCCGCGGAAGGAAGCCTCGGGGTCGCCCGCGGCCCGGGGTGGGGCCAAGGGCTGGGCCGGACGCGGGTCAGCCAGGGTGCGAGGCCAGGCCCTCCGCCATCGGGTGCCGCATGTCAAAGCCCCTGGGTTGGCAGCGGTCCGGAGCATGGCCAAGGGCCAAGCCGGGCGCGGGGCGGCCCAGGCGCGCGGCCCGGCCCTCGGCCCGCTGGTGTCGTGGAGCTAAGCCACGGGCTCGGCAGCAGCCCGGAGCAGGGTCGAGGGCCGGGCCTGGCGTGGGGCAGACCGGGCGCATGGCCCGGCCCTCTGCCAGCGGGTGCCGCAGTGCTAAGCCCCGGGGTCGGCCGCTGCCCGTAACATGGGCGAGGGTCAGGAAGGGAGCAGGCCGCTTCCGGCCTGCGGCCCGGCCCTGCGCCGGTGGGTGCCGCGGGGCTAAACCCCGAGGTCGGCAGCGGCCCGGAGCGGGGTGGATGGCCAGGCCTGTTGCGGTGCAGCCCCGGCGTGCTCCCCGGCCCTCGGCCCGCGGGTACCGCAGAGCTAAGCCCCGGGGTCGGCAGAGGCCCGGAGCGGGGCCGCGGGCCGTGTCGGGCGCTGGGCTGCCCGGGTGCGTGGGCGCGCCCTCCGCTGGCGGGTGCCGCGGAGCTAAGCCCCGGTGTTCGCAGCGGCCTGGAGCGGTGCCGAGGGCCAGAACGGGTGCGGGGCAGCCCAGGGCACGACCCGTCCCTCCGCCGGCGGGTGCCGCAGAGCTTATCCCCAGGGTCGGCAGCGGCCATGAGCGGGGCCAGAGCCGGGCAGGCTGCGGGGCGGCCCCGGCACGCAACCCGGCCTTCGGCCCGTGTGGGCCTCGTTGCTAAGCCCCGGAGTTGGCAGCGGCCCAGAGCGTGGCCGAGGGCCGGGCCGGGTGCGGGGTGGCCCGGGAGCGTGGCCAGGCTTTCCGCTGGCGGGTGCCGTGGAGCTAAGCCCCGGGGTCAGCAGCGGTCAGGACCGGGGTAGAGGGCCGGGCCGGGCGTGGGGCGGCCCGGTGCACGGCCAGGCCCACCGATGGCGGGTGCCGCGGAGCTAAGCCCCGGGGTCGGCAGCGGCCCGGGGCGGGGGCCGAGGGCTGGGCCGGGCACGGGTCGGCCAGGGCGCGAGGCCAGGCCCTCCGCCATCGGGTGCCGCGGGTCAAAGCCCCTGGGATGGCAGCATCTGGAGCGTGGCCGAGGGCCAGGCCGGGTGCGGGGCGGCCCAGGTGTGCGGCCCGGCTCTTTGCCCACTGGAGTCGCGGAGCTAAGACCCGGGGTTGGCAGCGGCCCACAGCGGCGCCGAGGACCGGGCCAGGCACGTTGCGACCCGGGCGCGCAGCCCAACCCTTGGCCCGCGTGTGCCACGGAGCCAAGTCCCGGGAATGGCAGCGGACCGGAACAGGGCCGTGGGCCGGGCCGGGCGCGGGGCAGACCGGGCGCGGGGCACGGCCCTTCCGCCAGAGGATGCTGCAGTGCTAAGCCCCAGGGTCTGCAGAGGCCCGGAACGCGGCCGAAGGTCGGGAAGGGAGCAGGGCGGCACGGGCCTACGGCCCGGCCCTCCGCCGGCAGGTGCCGCGGGGCTAAGCCCCGGGGTTGGCAGCGGCCCAGAATGGGGCCAAGGGCCGGGCCAGGAGCGGGGGTGGCGCGGGCGAGTGGCCCAGCCCTCAGCCGGCGGGTTCCACGGAGCTAAGCTCCTGGGTTCGCAGCGGCCTGGAGTGCAGCCGAGTGTCGGTTCTGGCGCGGGGCGGCCCAGGGCCGAGGAACATCCCGGGCGCAGGGCGGCGCAGGCGCGCGGCCCAGCCCTCAGAACGTGGGTGCCACAGAACTAAGCCCCGGGGTCGGCAGCGGCCCGGAGCCGGGCTGAGGGCCGGGCCGGGCGTGGTGTGGCCCGGGTTCGCATCCGGGCCTCGGCCCGCGGGTGCCGCGGAGCTAAGCCCCGGGGTCGCCAGCGGCCCGGAGAGGGTCCAGGGCTGGGCAGGGCGCGGGGCGGCCCCGGCGAGCGGTCCGGCCCTTGGCCCGCGTAGGCAGCGGAGCTAATCCTCGGGGTCAGCAGCTGCCAGGAGTGGGGCCGAGGGCCGCACCGGGCGCTGGGCAGCCCGGCGCGTGGCCAGGCCCTCCACTGACGTGTGCCGCGGAGATAAGCCCCGGGGTCGGCAGCGGCCCGGAGCGGGGCCGAGGGTCGGGACTGGAGCGGGGCAGCTCGGGCGCGTGGCCTGGTCCTCTGCTGGCGGGTGCCGCGGAGCTAAGCCCCGGGGTTGGCAGCGGCCCAGGGTGGGGCTGAGGGCAGGGCCGGGCGCAGGGAGGCCTGGGCGCGCAGCCCGGAACTGGGCCTGCGGGTGCTGCGGATCTAAGCCCCGGGGTCGGCAGCGGCCCGGAGCGGGGCCGAAGGCCAGTCCGGGCGCGGGGCGGCCTGGGCGCACGGCCTGGCCCTCCACCGGCGGGTGCCGCGGAGCTAAGCCCCGGTGTCATCAGCGGCCAGTAGCGGGGCCGAGGGCCGTGCCGGACACCGCGGGCCAGGGCGCGTGGACCGGCCCTCCGCTGACGAGTGCCACGGAACTAAGCCCCGGGGTTGGCAGCCGCCTGGAGCGGGGCCAGGGCCTGGCCGGGCATGGGACGGCCCCAGCGCGTGGCCATACAGGGCGCAGGGCGGCCCCGGTGCGAGGCCCGGCTCTCGAACCACGGGTGCCGCGGAGCTCTGCCCCGGGGTTGGCAGCGGCCCGGAATGGGGCCAAGGGCCGGGCAGGTCGCGGGGTGGTCCGGGCGCGTGGCCCGTCCATCGCCCGCGGGTGCTGCGGTACTGAGCCCTGGGGTCGGCAGTGGCCCAGACCTGGGTCGAGGGCCGTCCCGGCACGTGGGCAGGCTCTTGGCCCACTGGGACCTTGGAGCTAAGCCCCGGGGTCGGCAGCGGCCGTGAGCAGGGCCGACAGTCGGGCCGAGCGCGGGGCTACCCGGGCACTTGGCCGGCCCCTCTGCCGGCAGGTGCCACAGAGCTAAGCCCCGGGTTCGGCAGCGGCCCAGATCGCTGCCGAGGGTCGGGACGAGAGCAGGGCGGCCCGGGCACGTGGCCTGGCCCTCAGCCCGCGGGTGCCGCGGAGGTAAGTCCCGGGTCAGCAGCGGCCCAGAGCAGGGACGAGGGCCGGGCCGGCGTGGTGCGGCCCGGGCGCACAGCCCGGCCCTCGGCCTGCGGGTGCGCGGAGCTAAGCCCTGGGGTCAGCAGCGGCCCGGGGCGGGCCGAGGGCCGTGCCGGGCGCAGGGCGGCCCTGGCGCATGGCCCGGCCCTCCGCTGGCGGGTGCCGCAGTTCTAAGCCCCGGGGTCGGAAGCGGCCCATTGCGGGGCGGAGACCCGAGCCGGGCATGGGTTGGCCCGGGCGCTCAGCCCGGCCCTCCGCCCTTGGGTGCCATGGAGCTAAGCCCCGGGGTCAGCAGCAGCCCGGAGCGCGGCCGAGGGCCAGGCCGGGCGCAGGACGGCACGGGCGCGTGTCACGGCCCTCTGCCGGCGGGTGCCATGGAGCTAAGCCCCAGGTTAGGCATCGGCCCGGAGCGGGCCCGAGGGACCGGCCGGGCGCGGGGCGGCTCGGGCGCGTGTGACGGCCCTCCGCCGGCAGGTGCCGCGGAGCGAAGCCCTAGGGTAGGCAGGGGCCCGGAGCGCGGCCGAGGGTCGGGACGGGCGTGGGGCGGCCAGGCCGCTCGGCCCGGCCCTAGGCTTGTGGGTGCCCCGGAGTTATGGCCCGGTTTCGGCAGTGGCCCAGGGCGCGTCCGAAGTTCGGGATGGACGCGCGGCGGCCTAGGCAGGTGGCCGGGCACTCGGCCCGCCTGTGCCGCGGAGCTAAGCCCCGGGGTCGGCAGCGGCCCGGAGCGGGGCAGAGCGCCGGGTCGGACGCAGGGCGGCCCGGGCGAGTGGTCCGGCCCTCTGCCGGCGGGTGCCGTGGAGCTAAGCCCCGGGGTCGGCAGCAGACCTGAGCGGGGCCGAGGGCCGAGCCGGACGCGGCCGGCCCGGGCAGGCGGCCCGGCCCTCCGCCGGCATGTACCGCGTAGCGAAGCACCGGGGTCAGCAGTGGCCCGCAGTGCGGTCGAGGGTCAGGATGCGTGCTGTGCGGCCCGGGCACGCGGACCCACCATCGGCCCCCGGGTGCTGCTGAGCTTAGCACCGGGGTCGGCAGCAGCTCGGAGCGGGGCCAGGGCTTGGCCGGCGCGGGGAGACCCGGGCGAGCGGCCCAGCCCCCTAACGGCGGGTGCTTTCCGAGCTAAGCCCCGGGGTTGGCAGTGGCCCGGAACGGGGCCGAGGGCCGAGCCAGACACGGCCGGCCCGCGCACGCAGACCCTCCCTCCGCTGGCTGGTGCCGCGGAGCTAAGCCCTGGGGTCAGCAGCGGCTCAGAGAGGGGCCAGTGCTTGGCCGGCGCGGGGCGGCCCGGGCGTGCGGCCCGGCCCTTCGACGACGCATGCCGCGAACTAAGCGCCGAGTTCGGCAGCGGCCCGGAGAGGGGTCGAGAGCCGGGCCGGCCGCGAGGTGGCCTGGGCACGCGGCCTGGCCCTCCGGCAGCGGGTGCTAAGGAGCTAACCCCCAGGGTCGGCAGTGGCCCAGAGCACGGCGAGGGTCGGGATGGGCGCGGGGATGTCCGGGAGCGCGGCCCGGCCCTTTGCCCATGGGTTAAACGGAGCTAAGCCCCGGGGTCGTCAGTGGCCTGCAGCGGTGCCGAGGGTCCGGATGGGTGTGGGGCGGCCCGGGTGCGCGGCCCTGCCCTGGCCCGCTGGTGCCACAGAGGTAAGCCCCGGGGTCGGCAGCGGCCCGGAGCGGGGCAGAGGGCCAGGCCGTGCGCGGGGAGGCCCAGGCGCGGGGCTCGCCCTCGGCACCCGGGTGCCATGGTGCTAAGCTCCGGGATCGGCAGCAGCCTGGATCGGGGTCGAGGGCCGGTTTGGGCGCTGGGCTACAAGGGCGCGCGGACGAGCTCTCGGCCGGGGGGTGCCGCGGAGTTAAGCCCTGGGGTAGGCAGCGGCCCGGAGCGGGGCTGAGGGCCGTGACGGGCTCGGGGCAGCACAGGTGCACGGCCCGGTCCTCCGCAGGCGGGTGCCGGGGAGCTAAGACCCAGGGTCGGCAGCGGCCTGGAGAGGGGACGAGGGCCAATCCGGGCGCGGGGCGGACTTGGCGCACGGCCCGGCCCTCCGCCGGCGGTCGCGCGGATCTAAGCCCCGGGGTTAGCAGCGTCCAGGAGCGGGACCGAGGTCCGGGCCGGACGCGGCTGACCCGGGCACATGGAACGGCCCTCCGCTGACGGGTGTCACGGAACTAAGCCCCGGGGTCAAAAGCCGCCTGGAGCGGGGCCAGGCCCTGGCCGGTCGTGGGGTGGCCTGGGCGCAAGACCCAGCCCTCGACCCACGGGTGCCGCGGAGCTAAGCCCCGGGATCGGCAGCGGCCCAGAGCGGGGCAGAGGGCGGCCGGTCGTGGGGCGGCCCGGGCTCTTGGCCTGGCCCTTGGTCCGCGGGTGCTGCGGATCTAAGCCCCGGGTTCGGCAGTGGCCCCGAATGGGGCCGAGAGCCGATCCGGACATGGGGCGGCCTGGGCACGCGGCCTGGCCCTCTGCCATTGCGTGCCGCGGAGCTAAGCCCCGGGTTCGGCAGCGGCCCCGAGCGGGTTCGAGGGCAGGGCCTGGCGCGGGGCAGTCTGGGCACGCGGCCGGCCCTCCACCGGCGCATTCCACGGAGCTAAGCCCCGAGGTCGGCAGCGGCCCGGAGCTGGGCCGAGGGCCGGGCCGGGCACAGGCTGCCCGGGGCGCGCCGCCAGGACCTCCGACGGCGGGTGCCACGGCGCTATGCTCCGGGGTGGGCAGCGGCACGGAGAGGGTCCAGTGCCTGGCTGGGAGCGGGTCGGCCCTGGTGCGCGGCCGGGAGGGAGCGGGGCGGCCCTGGTGCGAGGCCCGGCCCTCGATCCGCGGGTGCCGCGGAGCTAAGCCCCAAGGTCGGCAGCGGCCCGGAGCGGGGCCGTGTGCCGGGTAGGGTGCGGGGCGGCCCAGGCGCGTGGCCCGGCCCTCCGCCAGCAGGTGCCGTGGACCAAAGCACCGGGGTAGGCAGCGGCCCGCAGCGCGGTCGTGGGTCGTGATGCGCGATGGGCGGCCCGGGCGCGCGGCCCCACCCTCGTCCCGCGGCTGCCGTGGAGCTAAGCACAGGGATCGGCAGCGAATCGGAGCGGGGCCAGGGCTTGGCCGGCGCGGGGCGGCCCGGGCGCGCGGCCTGGCCCTCCGACGATGCATGCTGCGGAGCTAAGCCCCGGGGTGGCAGCGGCCATGAGCGGGGTCGAGGACCGGATATTGTGCGGGGCGGCCCGGGCGCGCGGCCCGGGCGCGCGGCCCGGCCCTCCAGCGGCGGGTGCTACGGAGCTAAACCCCAGGGTCGGCAGCAGCCCCGAGCGCGGCCGAGGGTCGGGATTGGCCCAGGGAGGCCCGGGTGCGCGGCCCGTCCCTCGGCCCACGGGTTCCATGGAGCTAAACCCCGTTGTCGTCAGGGCCCGTAGCGGGGCCGAGGACTGGATATGGCGAGGGGCAGACCGGGCGCGCGGCCCGGCCCTCCTCCGGCGCGTGCCGCGGAGCTAAGCCCGGAGTCTCCTGTGGCCAGGAGCGCAGCCGAGGGTCGGGACGGGCACGGAGCGGCCCGGACGCGCAGCCGGGCCCTCGGGCTGCGGGTGCCGCGGAGTTACGCCCCGGGGTCGGCAGCAGCCCGGAACGGGGCCGAGGGCCCGGCCGAGCGCTGGGCGGCCCGGGCGCGTGTCACGGCCCTCCGCCGGCAGGTGCCGCGGAGCGAAGCCCTGGGGTTGGCAGGGGACCGGAGCGCGGCCAAGGGTCGGGACGGGCGTGGGGCGGCCAGGCCACTCGGCCCGGCCCTCAGCTTGTGGGTGCTGCGGAGTTATGGCCCGGTTTCGGCAGTGGCCTGGGGCGCGTCCGAAGGTCGGGATGGGCATGTGGCGGCCCAGGCACACGGCCGGGGCCTCGGCCTGCGGGTGCCGCCGAGCTAAGCCCCGGGGTCGGCAGCGGCCTGGAGCGGGGCAGAGGGCCGGGCCGGGCGCGGGGCGGCCCGGGCGAGTGGCCCGGCCCTCTGCCGGCGGGTGCCGTGGAGCTAAGCCCCGGGGTCCGCAGCGGCCCGGAGCGGGGCCAGGGCTTGACTGGCGCAGGTTGGCCTGGGCGAGTGGCCCGGCCCACTAATGGCGGGTGCCGCGGAGCTAATTCCCGGGGTCGGCAGCGGCTCGGAGAGGGGCCAGTGCTTGGCAGGCGCGGGGAGGCCCGGGCGTGCGGCCCGGCCCTTCGACGACGTATGCTGCGAACTAAGCGCTGAGTTCGGCAGCGGCCCGGAGCGGGGTCGAGAGCCGAGCCGGCCGCGGGGTGCCCTGGGCACGCGGCCCGGCCCTCCGGCAGCGGGTGCTAAGGAGCTAAGCCCCAGGGTCGGCAGTGGCCCAGTGCACGGCGAGGGTCGGGATGGGCGCGGGGATGTCCGGGAGCGCGGCCCGGCCCTTTGCCCATGGGTTCCACGGAGCTAAGCCCCGGGGTCGTCAGCGGCCTGCAGCGGTGCCGAGGGTCCGGATGGGTGTGGGGCGGCCCAGGTGCGCGGCCCTGCCCTGGCCCGCTGGTGCCACGGAGGTAAGCCCCGGGGTCGGCAGTGGCCCGGAGCGGGGCAGAGGGCCAGGCCGTGCGCGGGGAGGCCCAGGCGCGCGGCTCGCCCTCGGCACCCGGGTGCCGTGGTGCTAAGCTCCGGGATCGGCAGCGGCCCGGATCGGGGTCGAGGGCCGGGCTGGGCGCTGGGCTACAAGGGCGCGCGGAACAGCTCTCGGCCGGGGGGGTGCCGCGGAGTTAAGCCCCGGGGTCGGCAGCGGCCCGGAGCGGGGCTGAGGGCCGTGACGGGCTCGGGGCAGCACAGGTGCACGGCCCGGTCCTCCGCAGGCGGGTGCCGGGGAGCTAAGACCCAGGGTCGGCAGCGGCCTGGAGCGGGGACGAGGGCCAATCCGGGCGCGGGGCGGACTTGGCGCACGGCCCGGCCCTCCGCCGGCGGTCGCGCGGATCTAAGCCCCGGGGTTAGCAGCGGCCAGGAGCGGGACCGAGGTCCGGGCCGGACGCGGCTGACCCGGGCACATGGACCGGCCCTCCGCTGACGGGTGTCATGGAACTAAGCCCCGGGGTCAAAAGCCGCCTGGAGCGGGGCCAGGCCCTGGCCGGTCGTGGGGCGGCCTGGGCGCAAGACCCAGCCCTCGACCCACGGGTGCCGCGGAGCTAAGCCCCGGGATCGGCAGCGGCCCAGAGCGGGGCAGAGGGCGGCCGGTCGCGAGGCGGCCCGGGCTCTTGGCCTGGCCCTTGGTCCGCGGGTGCTGCGGATCTAAGCCCCGGGTTCGGCATTGGCCCCGAGTGGGGCCGAGAGCCGATCCGGGCATGGGGCGGCCTGGGCGCGCGGCCTGGCCCTCTGCCATTGCGTGCCGCGGAGCTAATCCCCGGGTTCGGCAGTGGCCCGGAGCGGGTTCGAGGGCCGGGCCTGGCACGGTGCAGTCTGGGCACGCGGCCGGCCCTCCGCCGGCGCATTCCACGGAGCTAAGCCCCGAGGTCGGCAGCGGCCCGGAGCTGGGCCGAGGGCCGGGCCGGGCACAGACTGCCCCCGGCGCGCCGCCAGGACCTCCGACGGCGGGTGCCGCGGAGCTATGCTCCGGGGTGGGCAGCGGCCCGGAGATGGTCCAGTGCCTGGCTGGGAGCAGGTCGGCCCTGGTGCGCGGCCAGGCAGGGAGCGGGGCGGCCCTGGTGCGAGTCCCGGCCCTCGATCCGCGGGTGCCGCGGAGCTAAGCCCCAGGGTCGGCAGCGGCCCGGAGCGGGGCCATGTGCCGGGTAGGGTGCGGGGCGGCCCAGGCGCGTGGCCCGGCCCTCCGCCGGCAGGTGCCGTGGACCAAAGCACCGGGGTAGGTAGCGGCCAGCAGCGCGGTCGAGGGTCGGGATGCGCGCTTGGCGGCCCGGACGCGCGGCCCCACCCTCGGCCCGCGGGTGCCGTGGAGCTAAGCACCGGGGTCGGCAGCGACTCGGAGCGGGGCCAGGGCTTGGCCGGCGCGGGGCGGCCCGGGCGCGCGGCCTGGCCCTCCAACGATGCATGCTGCGGAGCTAAGCCCCGGGGTCGGCAGCGGCCCTGAGCAGGGTCGAGGGCCGGATATTGTGCGGGGCGGCCCGGACGCGCGGCCCGGCCCTCCAGCGGCGGGTGCTACGGAGCTAAACCCCAGGGTCGGCAGCAGCCCCGAGCGCGGCCGAGGGTCGGGATGGGCCCAGGGAGGCCCGGGTGCGCGGCCCTGCCCTAGGCCCACGGGTTCAATGGAGCTAAACCCCGTTGTCGGCAGCGGCCCGTAGCGGGGCCGAGGACCGGATATGGCGAGGGGCAGACCGGGCGCGCGGCCCGGCCCTCCTCCGGCGGGTGCCGCGGAGCTAAGCCCGGAGTGTCCTGTGGCCAGGAGCGCGGCCAAGGGTCGGGACGGGCGTGGGGCGGCCAGGCCACTCGGCCCGGC
The DNA here is from genome assembly GCF_029834395.1 of Sorex fumeus. Lineage (NCBI taxonomy): Eukaryota > Metazoa > Chordata > Mammalia > Eulipotyphla > Soricidae > Sorex > Sorex fumeus. Next base: position 1,806,959 of record NW_026606224.1, on the reverse strand, counting down.
CCTCAGCTTGTGGGTGCCGCGGAGTTATGGCACAGTTTCGGCAGTGGCCTGGGGCGCGTCCGAAGGTCGGGATGGGCATGTGGCGGCCCAGGCACACGGCCGGGCCCTCGGCCTGCGGGTGCCGCGGAGCTAAGCCCCGGGGTCGGCAGCGGCCTGGAGCGGGGCAGAGGGCCGGGTCGGGCGCGGGGCGGCCCGGGCGAGTGTCCCGGCCCTCTGCCGGCGGGTGCCGTGGAGCTAAGCCCCGGGGTCCGCAGCGGCCCGGAGCGGGGCCAGGACTTGGCTGGCGCGGGGTGGCCTGGGCCATTTGGCCCGGCCCTCTAATGGCGGGTGCCGCGGAGCTAAGCCCCGGGGTCGGCAGCGGCTCGGAGAGGGGCCAGTGCTTGGCCGGCGCGGGGAGGCCCTGGCGTGCGGCCCGGCCCTTCGACGACGCATGCTGCGAACTAAGCGCCGAGTTCGGCAGCGGCCCGGAGCGGGGTCGAGAGCCGGGCCGGCCGCGGGGTGGCCTGGGCACGCGGCCCGGCCCTCCGGCAGCGGGTGCTAAGGAGCTAAGCCCCAGGGTCGGCAGTGGCCCAGAGCACGGCGAGGGTCGGGATGGGCGCGGGGATGTCCGGGAGCGCGGCCCGGCCCTTTGCCCATGGGTTCCACGGAGCTAAGCCCCGGGGTCGTCAGCGGCCTGCAGCGGTGCCGAGGGTCCGGATGGGTGTGGGGCGGCCCGGGTGCGCGGCCCTGCCCTGGCCCGCTGGTGCCACGGAGGTAAGCCCCGGGGTCGGCAGCGGCCCGGAGCGGGGCAGAGGGCCAGGCCGTGCATGGGGAGGCCCAGGCGCGCGGCTCGCCCTCGGCACCCGGGTGCTGTCGTGCTAAGCTCCGGGAACGGCAGCGGCCCGGATCGGGGTCGAGGGCCGGGCTGGGCGCTGGGCTACAAGGGCGCGCGGACCAGCTCTCGGCCGGGGGGGTGCCGCGGAGTTAAGCCCCGGGGTCGGCAGCGGCCCGGAGCGGGGCTGAGGGCCGTGACGGGCTCGGGGCAGCACAGGTGCATGGCCCGGTCCTCCACAGGCGGGTGCCGGGGAGCTAAGACCCAGCGTCGGCAGCGGCCTGCAGCGGGGACGAGGGCCAATCCGGGCGCGGGGCGGACTTGGCGCACGGCCCGGCCCTCTGCCGGCGGTCGCGCGGATCTAAGCCCCGGGGTTAGAAGCGGCCAGGAGCGGGACCGAGGTCCGGGCCGGACGCGGCTGACCCAGGCACATGGACCGGCCCTCCGCTGACGGGTGTCACGGAACTAAGCCCCGAGGTCAAAAGCCACCTGGAGCGGGGCCAGGCCCTGGCCGGTCGTGGGGCGGCCTGGGCGCAAGGCCCAGCCCTCGACACACGGGTGCCGCGGAGCTAAGCCCCGGGATCGGCAGCGGCCCAGAGCGGGGCAGAGGGCGGCCGGTCGCGGGGCGGCCCGGGCTCTTGGCCTGGCCCTTGGTCCGCGGGTGCTGCGGATCTAAGCCCCGGGTTCGGCAGTGGCCCCGAGTGGGGCCGAGAGCCGATCCGGGCATGGGGCGGCCTGGGCGCGTGGCCTGGCCCTCTGCCATTGCGTGCCGCGGAGCTAAGCCCCGGGTTCGGCAGCGGCCCAGAGCGGGTTCGAGGGCCGGGCCTGGCGCGGGGCAGTCTGGGCACGCGGTCGGCCCTCCGCCGGCGCATTCCACGGAGCTAAGCCCCGAGTTCGGCAGCGGCCCGGAGCTGGGCTGAGGGCCGGGCTGGGCACAGACTGCCCCGGGCGAGCCGCCCGGACCTCCGACGGCGGGTGCCGCGGAGCTATGCTCCGGGGTGGGCAGCGGCCCGGAGAGGGTCCAGTGCCTGGCTGGGAGCGGGTCGGCCCTGGTGCGCGGCCGGGCAGGGAGCGGGGTGGCCCTGGTGCGAGGCCCGGCCCTCCATCCGCGGGTGCCGCGGAGCTAAGCCCCAGGGTCGGCAGCGGCCCGGAGTGGGGCCGTGTGCCGGGTAGGGTGCGGGGCGGCCCAGGCGTGTGGCCCGGCCCTCCGCCGGCAGGTGCCGTGGAGCAAAGCACCGGGGTAGGCAGCGGCCCGCAGCGCGGTCAAGGGTCGGGATGCGCGCTGGGCGGCCCGGGCGCGCGGCCCCACCCTCGGCCCGCGGGTGCCGTGGAGCTAAGCACCGGGGTCGGCAGCGACTCGGAGTGGGGCCAGGGCTTGGCCGGCGCGGGGCGGCCCGGGCGCGCGGCCTGGCCCTCCGACGATGCATGCTGCGGAGCTAAGCCCCGGGGTCGGCAGCGGCCCTGAGCAGGGTCGAGGGCCGGATATTGCGCGGGGCGGCCCGGGCGCGCAGCCCGGCCCTCCAGCGGCGGGTGCTACGGAGCTAAACCCCAGGGTCGGCAGCAGCCCCGAGCACGGCCGAGGGTCGGGATGGGCCCAGGGAGGCCCGGGTGCGCGGCCCGGCCCTCGGCCCACGGGTTCCATGGAGCTAAACCCCCTTGTCGGCAGTGGCCCGTAGCGGGGCCGAGGACCGGATATGGCGAGGGGCAGACCGGGCGCGTGGCCCGGCCCTCCTCCGGCGGGTGCCGCGGAGCTAAGCCCGGAGTCTCCTGTGGCCAGGAGCGCGGCCGAGGGTCGGGACGGGCACGGAGCGGCCCGGACGCGCAGCCGGGCCCTCGGGATGCGGGTGGCGCGGAGTTACGCCCCGGGGTCGGCAGCAGCCCAGAACGGGGCCGAGGGCCCGGCCTAGCGCTGGGCGGCCCGGGTGCGTGTCACGGCCCTCGCCGGCAGGTGCCGGGGAGCGAAGCCCTGGGGTTGGCAGGGGACCGGAGCGCGGCCAAGGGTCGGGACGGGCGTGGGGCGGCCAGGCCACTCGGCCCGGCCCTCAGCTTGTGGGTGCCGCGGAGTTATGGCCCGGTTTCGGCAGTGGCCTGGGGCGCGTCCGAAGGTCGGGATGGGCATGTGGCGGCCCAGGCACACGGCCGGGCCCTCGGCCTGCGGGTGCCGCGGAGCTAAGCCCCGGGGTCGGCAGCAGCCTGGAGCGGGGCAGAGGGCCGGGCCGGGCGCGGGGCGGCCCGGGCGAGTGGCCCGGCCCTCTGCCGGCGGGTGCCGTAGAGCTAAGCCCCGGGGTCCGCAGCGGCTCGGAGAGGGGCCAGTGCTTGGCCGGCGCGGGGAGGCCAGGGCTCGCGGCCCAGCCCTTCGACGTCGCATGCCGCGGAGCTAATCGCCGAGGTCGGCAGCGGCCCAGAGCGGGGTCGAGGGCCGGGCCAGCCGTGGGGTGGCCGGGGCGCGCGGCCCGGCCCTCCGGCGGCGGGTGCTACGGAGCTAAGCCCCAGGGTCGGCAGCGGCCCGGAACGCGGCGAGGGTCGGGATGGGCGTGGGGAGGCCCGGGCGTGCGACACGGCCTTTTGCCCACGGGTTCCACGGAGCTAAGCCCCGTGGTTTGCAGCGGCCTGGATCGGGGCCGAGGGCAGGATATGGCGTGGGGCAGCCCGGGCACGTGGCCCACCCCTCCGCCAGCGGGTGCAGCGGAGATAAGGCCGGAGTCTCCTGCGGCCAGGAGCGCGGCCGAGGGTCGGGACGGGCGAGGAGCGGCCTGGGCACGCTGCCCGGCCCTCACCCGTGGGTGCCGCGGATCTAAACCCCGGGGTCGGCAGCGTCCCGGAGCGGGGCTGAGCGGCGGCCGGGCGCATGGCGGCCAGGCCGCGCGGCCAGACCCTCGGCTGCTGGGTGCTGCGCAGTTACGCCCCGGGGTCGGCAGCGGCCCGGGGCAGGGCCGAAGGCCTGGCCGTGCGCGTGGTGGCCCCGGCGTGCGGCCCGGACCTCCGCCGGCGGGTTCCACGGAGATAAGCCCCGGGGTCAGCAGCAGCCCGGAGCGGGGCTTGGGGCCGGGCCGGGCGTTGGGGGGGCCCAGACGCGCGGGACCGGCACTCTGCCGGTGCGTGCCGCGGAGCTAAGCCCCTGGTTCGGCAGCGGCCTGGTGCGGGTTCGAGGGCCGGGCCCGGTGCGGGGCGGCCCGGGCACGCGGCCTGGGCCCTCCAACGATGCATGCTGCAGAGCTAAGCCCCGGGGTCGGCAGCGGCCCTGAGCAGGGTCGAGGGCCGGATATTGCGCGGGGCGTCCCGGGGCGCGCGGCCCGGCCCTCCAGCGGCGGGTGCTACGGAGCTAAACCCCAGGGTCGGCAGCAGCCCCGAGCGCGGCCGAGGGTTGGGATGGGCCCAGGGAGGCCCGGGTGCGCGGCCCGGCCCTCGGCCCACGGGTTCCATGGAGCTAAACCCCGTTGTCGGCAGCGGCCCGTAGCGGGGCCGAGGACCGGATATGGCGAGGGGCAGACCGGGCGCGCGGCCCGGCCCTCCTCTGGCGGGTGCCGCGGAGCTAAGCCCGGAGTCTCCTGTGGCCAGGAGCGCGGCCGAGGGTCGGGACGGGCACGGAGCGGCCCGGACGCGCAGCCGGGCCCTCGGGCTGCGGGTGCCGCGGAGTTACGCCCCGGAGTTGGCAGCAGCCCAGAACGGGGCCGAGGGCCCGGCCGGAGCACTGGGCGGCCCGGGACGCGTGTCACGGCCCTCCGCCGGCAGGTGCCGCGGAGCGAAGCCCTGGGGTTGGGCAGGGGGACCGGAGCGCGGCCAAGGGTCGGGACGGGCGTGGGGCGGCCAGGCCACTCGGCCCGGCCCTCAGCTTGTGGGTGCCGCGGAGTTATGGCCCGGTTTCGGCAGTGGCCTGGGGCGCGTCCAAAGGTCGGGATGGGCATGTGGCGGCCCAGGCACACGGCCAGGCCCTCGGCCCGCGGGTGCCGCGGAGCTAAGCCCCGGGGTCGGCAGCGGCCTGGAGCGGGGCAGAGGGCCGGGCCGGGCGCGGGGCGGCCCGGGCGAGTGGCCCGGCCCTCTGCCGGCGGGTGCCGTGGAGCTAAGCCCTGGGGTCCGCAGCGGCCCGGAGCAGGGCCAGGGCTTGGCTGGCGCGGGGTGGCCTGGGCGAGTGGCCCGGCCCTCTAATGGCGGGTGCCGCGGAGCTAAGCCCCGGGGTCGGCAGCGGCTCGGAGAGGGGCCAGTGCTTGGCCGGCGCGGGGAGGCCCTGGCGTGCGGCCCGGCCCTTCGACGACGCATGCTGCGAACTAATCGCCGAGTTCGGCAGCGGCCCGGAGCGGGGTCGAGAGCCGGGCCGGCCGCGGGGTGGCCTGGGCACGCGGCCCGGCCCTCCGGCAGCGGGTGCTAAGGAGCTAAGCCCCAGGGTCGGCAGTGGCCCAGAGCACGGCGAGGGTCGGGATGGGCGCGGGGATGTCCGGGAGCGCGGCCCGGCCCTTTGCCCATGGGTTCCACGGAGCTAAGCCCCGGGGTCGTCAGCGGCCTGCAGCGGTTGCCGAGGGTCCGGATGTGTGTGGGGCGGCCCGGGTGCGCGGCCCTGCCCTGGCCCGCTGGTGCCACGGAGGTAAGCCCCGGGGTCGGCAGCGGCCCGGAGCGAGGCAGAGGGCCAGGCCGTGTGCGGGGAGGCCCAGGCACGCGGCTCGCCCTCGGCACCCGGGTGCCGTCGTGCTAAGCTCCGGGATCGGCAGCGGCCCGGATCGGGGTCGAGGGCCGGGCTGGGCGCTGGGCTACAAGGGCGCGCGGACCAGCTCTCGGCCGGGGGGTGCCGCGGAGTTAAGCCCCGGGGTCGGCAGCGGCCCGGAGCGGGGCTGAGGGCCGTGACGGGCTCGGGGCAGCACAGGTGAATGGCCCGGTCCTCCGCAGGCGGGTGCCGTGGAGCTAAGACCCAGGGTCGGCAGCGGCCTGGAGCGGGGACGAGGGCCAATCCAGGCGCGGGGCGGACTTGGCGCACGGCCCGGCCCTCCGCCGGCGGTCGCGCGGATCTAAGCCCCGGGGTTAGCAGCGGCCAGGAGCGGGACCGAGGTCCGGGCCGGACGCGGCTGACCCGGGCACATGGACCGGCCCTCCGCTGACGGGTGTCACGGAACTAAGCCCCGGGGTCAAAAGCCGCCTGGAGCGGGGCCAGGCCCTGGCCGGTCGTGGGGCGGCCTGGGCGCAAGGCCCAGCCCTCGACCCACGGGTGCTGCGGAGCTAAGCCCCGGGATCGGCAGCAGCCCAGAGCGGGGCAGAGGGCGGCCGGTCGCGGGGCGGCCCGGGCTCTTGGCCTGGCCCTTGGTCCGCGGGTGCTGCGGATCTAAGCCCCGGGTTCGGCAGTGGCCCCGAGTGGGGCCGAGAGCCGATCCGGGCATGGGGCGGCCTGGGCGCGCGGCCTGGCCCTCTGCCATTGCGTGCCGCGGAGCTAAGCCCCGGGTTCGGCTGCGGCCCAGAGCGGGTTCGAGGGCCGGGCCTGGCGCGGGGCAGTCTGGGCACGCGGCCGGCCCTCCGCCGGCGCATTCCACGGAGCTAAGCCCCGAGTTCGGCAGCGGCCCGGAGCTGGGCCGAGGGCCGGGCCGGGCACAGGCTGCCCCGGGCGAGCCCCCCGGACCTCCGACGGCGGGTGCCGCGGAGCTATGCTCCGGGGTGGGCAGCGGCCCGGAGAGGGTCCAGTGCCTGGCTGGGAGCGGGTCGGCCCTGGTGCGCGGCCGGGCGGGGAGCGGGGTGGCCCTGGTGCGAGGCCCGGCCCTCCATCCGCGGGTGCCGCGGAGCTAAGCCCCAGGGTCGGCAGCGGCCCGGAGCAGGGTCGTGTGCCGGGTAGGGTGCGGGGCGGCCCAGGCGCGTGGCCCGGCCCTCCGCCGGCAGATGCCGTGGAGCAAAGCACCGGGGTAGGCAGCGGCCCGCAGCGCGGTCGAGGGTCGGGATGCGCGCTGGGCGGCCCGGGCGCGCGGCCCCACCCTCGGCCCGCGGGTGCCGTGGAGCTAAGCACCGGGGTCGGCAGCGACTCGGAGTGGGGCCAGGGCTTGGCCGGCGCGGGGCGGCCCGGGCGCGCAGCCTGGCCCTCCGACGATGCATGCTGCGGAGCTAAGCCCCGGGGTCGGCAGCGGCCCTGAGCGGGGTCGAGGGCCGGATATTGCGCGGGGCGGCCCGGGCGCGCGGC